>NC_086108.1:47494499-47801299 GCF_963921235.1 Mobula hypostoma | reverse complement strand
CAGGAAATTATAGACTAGTGAGTCTTACTTCAGTGGTTGGTAAATTGATGGAAACGATCCTGAGAGGCAGGATTTATGAACACTTGGAGAGGCATAATATGACTAGGAATAGTCAGCATGGCTTTGTCAAAGGCAGGTTGTGTCTTACGAGCCTATTGAATTTTTTGAGGATGTGACTAAACACATTGATGAAGGTAGAGCAGTAGATATAGTGTATATGGATTTCAGCAAGGCATTTGATAGGGTTCACCATGCAAGACTTATTGAGAAGGTAAGGAGGCATGGGATCCAAGGGGACCTTGCTTTGTGGATCCAGAATTGGCTTGCCCACAGTAGGCAAAGAGTGGGCCTCACCAATGTCTTATACAACTTCAACATAATACCCCATCTCCTGTTATCAGTACTTTGATTTATGAAGGCCAATGTGCTAAAAGCTTTCTTTCCAACCCTATCTACCTGCAATGCCACTTTAAATTAATTATGGACCTGTGTTCCCAAATCCCTTTGTCCTACAGCACTCTTCAATGCCCTTCTGTTCACTGTGTAAGACCTAGGCTGGATGGTCCAGTCAAAGTGAAACACCTCACACTTATGTGCATCAAGTTCCAATTGCCATTTTTCCAGCTGGTCCAGGTCCTGCTGTAAGCTCTTTCTCACTACAACCCCAGTTTTGGTGTCATCCACAAATTTGCTGATCTAATTAACCATATTATTATCCAGATCATTGATATAGATGCCAAACAACGGACCCAGCACTGATTCCTGCGGCAGTCTATTAGTCGCCGCCTCCAGTCAGAGAGAGAGACAACCATCTATTACCACTCTGGCTTTTCACACAAAGCCAATGTCTAATCCAATTTACTACCTCATCTTGAATGATGAGCAACTGAAACTTCTTGACCAACCTCCCCTGTGAGACCTCGTCAAAGGCCTTGCTAAAGTCCATGTAGACAATATCCACTGCCTTGCCTTCATCAGCTTTCCTGATAACTTCCTCAAAATATTATAAGATTGGTTAGATATGGCCTACCATACACGAAGTCATGCAGACTATCCCTAATCAGTCCACGTTTATCCAAATAGGTTTATCCAGTCCCTTAGAATACCTTACAATAACTTTCCCACTATTAATGTCGAGCTCACTGGCCTATAATTTCCTGGTTTACTGTTAGAGCCTTTCTCAAACAGCGGAACAACATTAGCTATCATCCAATCCTCAGGTATCTCACCTGTCGCTAAGAATGATTTAAATATCTCTGCTCGGGGCCCTGAAATTTCTGCATGCCTCCCACAGGGTCCAAGGGAACACCTTGTCATGCCCTGGGGATTTATCCACCCTAATTTGCCTCGACAAGAAACATTCGATCAACACTATCCTATCTAGTTCTTTTACAGTATGGGTATCCCAGTCAATATGTTAAAAGTTAAAATCACCTACTATAACAACCTTATGTTTCTTATCTTTCAGCAGTTTGCGATCTCTCCATAAATTTGTTCCTCTAAATCCCATGAACTGTTGGGTAGTCTGTAATATAGCCCCATTAACGTGGCCACACCTTTCTGAATCCTCAATTGCACTCATAACGCCTCACTAGACGAGCTTTTCGGTCTGCCCTGACTGAGCATTACCCTGACTAGTAATACCATCCCTCCCTCTGTCACGTCTAAAACAACGGAACCTCGGAATACTGAGCTGCCAATCCTGCCCCTGCAACCAAGTCTCACGAAGGGCTACAATATCATAATTCCATGTGTTGATCCATGCCCCGAGTTCATCTGCTTTTCCTACGATAAAATGGAATATACGCAGCTCAGGAAATTAGTCGCACTAAGCTTAACCTTTTGATTCCTGACATTGTCTTGAGTTCACAACAACATGTCCCAACAACTTCTCCACTATCTCTTCTGGCACTCTGGTTCTCATCCCCCTGAAACTCTAGTTTAACCCCCTCCCCCCACCACCATGCAGCACTAGCAAATCTTCCCGCTGGCATATTTGTCTTCCTCCAGTTCAGGTGCAAACCGTCTCTTCTGTACATGTCCCACCTTCCCTGGAAGAGAGCCCAGTGATCCAAAAATGTGATGCCCTCCCTCCTACACCACTCCTTAGCCAAGTGTTTAAACTGTACGATCTTCCTTTTTCTAGCCTCACTAGCAAATGACACTGCTAGCAATTCTGAGATCATAACCCTGGCCCTGTCCTTTAACTTAGCACCTAAGTCCCCAAACCCATCACTCATTCTCCCTATGTCATTGGTACCTACATGGACTACAAACTCTGGCTGTTCACTCTCCCTCTTAAGAATGCTGAGGACTTAATCAGATATCTCAGACCCTAGCACCTGCGAGGCAACATACATTCTGGAAATCTCGTTGTCATCCACAGAACCTCCTTTCTGTTCCTGTATTGCCACAGTTTGCCTCTTCTCTCTCTCCACCTCCCCTGCGCCCCCCCCCCCCGCCACTTCCCTTCTGAGTCACTGAGCCAGACACAGCACAGTGCCAGAGATCTGACTGCTGTGACTTTCCTCTGCTAGGCCATCCCCCCCCCCCAACAGTATTTAAAGTGATATATCTATTGTTGAGGAGGATGGCCACAGGGGTACAATCCATTTCCCTTTCCTGACTGTCACCCAGTCTCCTATGTCTTGCACCTTAGGAGTAACTACCTCTCTATATGTCCTATCTATCAGATCCTCGGCCTCCTGAATGATCTACAGTTCATCCAGTTCCAGCTCCAACTCCTTAACACGGAGTGTTAGAAGCTGCAGCTGGGTGCACTTAGTTGGGTAGTTATTACCCAATAACACCCAATAGTTTGGTAGAAAACGGGTATACTTTGGTCCACCTCCTGACACCCCAGATTCTGTCCATCATCTGTAAGCTGGAATTCATTCTAGCTCCTGCATTGTCCAAAAACTAAAGATTATTGGCACTTTTTGAAAGTGTTCACACCAGTCAGTGTAATCTGTACTATCACTGCCACAATTTAGCCAGCTTTGACAGCATCTGCTATCACACAGCTGCACCTCCATCTAGTAAGATAATGGCAACAGTTTCAGATTCCCTCCAAGACACACACCAGTCTGACTATATTAACATTCCTTCATCATCGATGTAGGCATACTGTCACTAGAAGAATTGCTGAAGGATGATGAGCATTAAATTCCACTGGGAAATGAAAAATACCTCATTATATCACAATTCCTATTATCTTTGTTGATTATCTCACCACAATTTTAGAATAAAAGAGGCCAACTTATTGCACATCGATTACTCCCTAAAAACACTTATCAGCTCTGTGCATACCCTTTGTGTGCATCATCCACACATATCTGGGAAGGTTTGCTATGCTAGTTTTTCCCCAGTGGCTGAAATGTGCCTGGGAGAAAATTACTGAAAGCTGGGGAGGTGTGGGGGTGTTTCTGATAATAAATCAATACCATCTGAATGGGAACATCTGTTGGGTATTTCCCATGGCCTTACCATTAGCAGCATATTACACAAACATTTAATCTAATCTTAACTGCCACATTAGGGTATGCAGTCCCCTTCTACCAGATAATTTTCTTTGTTCCACCTATTCCCTACCCCTACTTTCTCTACAGTCTGAATTAACTTGTTTCCTCTCCAAATTGTGGTGAAAAGGTCTCTATCTCTTATCTGTTTCTCTGTCTGACTTTGTGAGTACTTCCTGCAATTTTCCTTGTGACACATGTTTCGTGCCATCAATAATTAAGTGGATGAGTTCTCCATTCCTATATCTAACAGGAGTCTCCTGGGATGGGGTGTGAAAAACCTGTTGTAACATTCGAATTTTATCAAGCACAGAAGGTCATTTTAAATACCAAAATTCAAAGCAATTCTAGGTGGTACCATGGGCTTATTTTCAACTGCTTCATCTATGACATTTTCTTTAAAGATGTCTGAACTGAAAATGTTTGCTGATTGTTGCAGAGTTCGATCCCATTTGCAAAACATCAAATGAAGTAGCCCATGGCTGCATCCGCAAGATATGGAAAACATTCAGCTCAGGCTTAAGTTACAATATCAATAATATTTCTGTAACTCAAGAATCAGGCAAAAACTATTTCTGTGGAGCACAGTTCTAACCACCATACCTTGATAATCAATTACCTTACCAGGCACAATAATTTGGGGCCACTATTCAATAGAGTCCTGAATGTCACATTATTAAAGCAACTACCCTAATCAGAGCCGGATATCCACACAGATCCAGGCTAACAATGACAAATAGAGTATTAATGAGGGAATTGTAGTTGATGCAGTACACAAGGACTTCTAAAAAGTGTCTGATAAACTGCTACAGCTTTTAAAAAAATATTTCTAGTTACCAAAGGCCCTTCAACTGTTTAAACTACACTGGGTGTCAGAGCAATGACATTCCCCATGCCCCCTCCACCCATTTATTTCTCTGTATCCCACTGTCTGACACTACTTCCTCCATCCTCAAATTCTCCTGCCAACCCTCTAGGTTAGGATTACAATGTCCAATAAACTCAATAACTGCACATCTTTGGGATGTGGGAGGAAAACCACCCAAGAATGTGCAGGCTCTTTCCAATGATACCAAAGGTCAGGATCGAATATGGGTCATGGGAGTCATGAAGCAGCTGCACTACCTGCAGTATAACACTGCCACTGCCATAATAGGCTTGTCACAAGACTGATACTCATGAAAATGGAAGCAACACATACCAAAGTTGCTGGTGAACGCAGCAGGCCAGACAGCATTTCTAGGAAAATTGCTTGAATTTCCAGCATCTGCAGAATTCCTCGTGTTTACCTCATGAAAATGGGTTATAGCAGCATGGATAGGAAGTTCACTACCTAATAGGACATCTAACTGTCATGAAAGGTCATTTCTTGGATTGTGTGTACAGTGGTCAATACTGTATGACTGTTTTTTATTTAAAAAATAACACTGAATTTCAGTGAAGGGGACACAATTTCCAACTATATAGCTGATATAAAGTTGAAGGTGAGTAAATGGTGTGAAGAATTGCACCAGATTCAAGCAAGGTCTGGGCAGAATGGTGGGTACTTAGCAGATAAAAATTAATGCTGAGACAGGATAAATGTTCTATTTTTATATTCTGGACAATCTGAAAAGAGAGGTTTATTAGATTATGATAGACAAAGTTTTAATAGCTGGTACCTTTTTCCCAGGATTGAAATGTCTGATACTAGAGGGCACACATTAATGTCAGAGGGGTGAAATTCAAAGGAAATGCACAGGGCACGGTTTAAAAAATACATACAAAGAGAATGGTGTGTGCCTAGAATGCACTGCCAGGGGTGGTAGTGGATGCAGAAACGATGGAAGCATTTAAGGAAGCTCTTAGATAGGCATGTGAATACGTAGAGATTGAGGATTTACTGACCATTTGCAGGAGTAAATAATTAGGTGTCATTGGCTTGATCAGGTCAGTACAATATCATGGGCCAAAGGGCTTGTTCTTGTGCTGTATTATTGTATGTTCCATGTGGCAATTATAAAATGAGTACAAGAATAGAGATTCAGGAGTGTATTTAGCATACATATGAAAATAAAAGCTGCAAGTCTATGGGAAGAGGGACGTTAGTTTGCTTTGACCTGCCACCAGAACAAACCCGATGTGCCACATGTTCCCCATCCTGCGAACCACCCTGTGCGATCTGGAAACAAACACCAATTATTTTATTATTGGGTTAAAACTGAATGCATGAAAAAAACACCCAAGGCAAACAATATTGGTTGAGTCAGGAGTAGGACATTTGGTGATGCTGTTGGTGGTGGGATGGAGGAAGGCGGGAATGGAAAACTTCAGTTTTCCACAATGGGCCATATTAACACAAAGTAATTAGATACAGCTGTTCAATGTTTTTGAACCATAAACTCTCATCCCATGCAGCTGTCAAGATGATTCTTCCAAACAGGACATTAAAGATTTTATGTTAATCAGTGATGGCTTACTCGCTGTCTTCTGCACTGTGTATGTTTCCATTTAGAAATTCACTAAAATTTTCCAATTTCATTTTATTACCAACTTTGCCATGACTGAAAAAAAAGACAACTCATCAGTTTGTCATATATTTGGACACAGCAATTTAAAACACAGTATTGCAAATCCATTGACAAGAAAATTACTAGAGTTTGAATGTTCATTTTTACTTGAAACTAAGCCATCATAATTTGCATTTATGGAAAATAAAAATAAAATTTGATCTTTTCTATATACAGCTAAATATAACTCCCAATAACAAATACCACCAGGAAGAGATCTGTGGATGAATAATTTGGCTAAGTAACTTTGAATTCCCTGGAAGTTTTGTTGGCAATTCAATGTTGAAAGCCCTTCAGATTTCTTTTCTGAGGCCTCTTTAGATGTGAAATTACATTTTCCAGAACCAAAGCAAATCAGGATAATGCTCAAAAATTACATTCAGTTCTCCACTCCACACTGTAATGTTCGAGAAAATGCTCTTTTGTTAACTTTATTGAATGGTATTAAATGTGGTACAACTTGTTTTCTTTATTTAAATTTTACCTCAACAAAATCATCTACATTTTTACCTCTGATACAGAGAATTTATTGATCTCACAACAGATGAGCATTAGTAAAAAATTACTGAACTACATCCAGTTTGTGGAAAAAATATTTGTGTATAATCAGTGAGCGATTTTAAATTAAGCCTCTGTTTCTGGCTTCAAGACACACTGCTGCATTGCATTGCTCCAAACTGTAGGTTAACTCAGCCAGTTGGCTATATCCAACAGTCAGCTTCTTCCTGAAAAGGAAAATAACAAATTAATCTCTTTAACGAGAGTTACTTGCTGGAAACTTCTCACATCCTGTCAACATGCTGCATGTGGTGGAAAATATGTTTTCAGCCTTTTTAAAACATCATTGTTAATAGAATTTCATATAATTTCAAAGCAGCATTATTTAATATAATTTTATTAATACAATTAGAGGTAGTAATAGAAGATGAACTTAATAAATATTTGTATCAATCTTCACGGCGGAAGACACTAGCAATATGCCAGAAATTAGAGTGTGTCAGGGGCAGAAGTGAGTGTAGCTGCTATTACTAAGGAGAAGGTGCTTGGGCAAGCTGAAAGGTCTGAAGGGAGATAAGTCACCTGGACCAGATGGACTACACCCCAGGGCTCTGAAAGAGTTTACTGAAGAGATTGTGAAGGTATTAGTAATTATCTTTCAAGAATCACTAGATTCTGGAATGGTTCCCGAGTACTGGAAAATTGTAAATGTCACTTTACTCTTTAAGAAGGGAGGGAGGCAGAAGAAAGAGAATTACAGGTTTAGCTGGGAAGACAATGGAGTCCATTATTAAGGTTTAGGTTTCAGGGACTTGGAGGCACATGATAAAATAGGCCAAAATCAGCATGGCTTACTTAAGGAGAAATCTTATCTGACAATTCTTTTGGAAAAGTTCACTGATGACACATCAGTGGCTGGCCTCGTCGACAGAGAGGAGGCGAGCAGCTGGTAGAATGGCATGAGCACAACAACTTGAGTCTCAATGTGGGCAAGACCAAAGAGATGATTGTGGACATTACAAAGGTTCAGGCTGATCTCTCCTCATTGCACATACACGACTCCTCCATGGAGAGAGTTTGGAGCACCAAGTTTCTGGGAGTACACGTATTGGATGATCTGACCTGACCTCATCCTTCAACCCCACCTCTTGTCTAGAGAGCACAGCAGCGTCTCCACTTCCTGAGAAGATTTGAGGTGAGTGAGGCTCCCCCACACCTCATTTCAACTAATTTTTACAACAGCATCTTCAAGAGTGTCCTGACTAGCTGCATCACCGTCTGGTACGGGATTGCAAGGACTGAGAGGATCATCGGAGCCTCACTTTCCACCCACCAGAGATATTTATCAGGACTGCTGCATATACAGGGCATTTAGCATTGTCAATGATCCTTCCCATCTGTCCAACAATCTCTTTGAACTGCCCCTCACCACCATCAGGCAGGAGATACCACAGCTTTAGGACAAGAACTGTTAGGATGCTTCTACCCCCAGACCATAAGACTACAGATCTCCCTGCCATCATGTACGAATCTCGTCATACACTCCCATCACATATGAAGCACCAGTAACATTATACTGTTTACTTTTTAAACTTGTGAAACTCCCTCTCGCAGGCTCCATACATTCAGGGAGTATACGACTTTGATCCCGCCAAACCCATGAGGCTGGGATGTCTCGCCCACCCAAACCCCGGTTTGTATGAATGCTGTGTGATTTACTGCCACCCCTGCAATCGCCCGTCGGCAAGAAATAACAGATCGTACACGGCATAAAATTATAAAGAAAATATATTTATGAACATTAACTTAACCCAAAAGTTATTAAAGGAAAAAAAGGGCCCATTATAATTAAATAGTCAACACAAAATACTTTGCAGATGCTGGGGTCAAAGCAACACTCACAACACCCTGGAGGAACTCAGCAGGTTGGGCAGCATCCGTGGAAACGATCAGTCAACGTTTCCACAGATGCTAACTGATCTGCTGACTTCCTCCAGCCTGTTGTGAGCATAATTAAATAGTTAACTGTGCATACAAGTTGGAGCTAATCCTGAACTTGTCTAACTTGCGTGCTGGACTCTTGGTCTTCGTGGAAGCACAAACCACCTTCTGAATGTTGCTCGAAATCCATCACAAACAAATGGATCTCCCATGGGAGTACTGGTCCTTCCTTCTTGAAGCCATTCATCTGCACAAAGCACCTTGTGCAACAGGAAAGGTATCCTCAGCCATCTTCCCTCCTGTCTTCTCCCAGCTTCTGCCAAAATGCCCCATCCACCCAGCTTTCTCTAGACCCTTCTCCCAATTCTACCATCCTGATTGGTTGACACCACATTCCTAAGTTGAACAATGAGCCTCTTGTCTCAGTTCAAACCCAAACAAGCTGAAAGCGGAACAGACTGCTTTTGCAGAACTGCTAAAATGAAATACCTACAACACAGCAGTAAAAATCTTAACCAGGGCATTACACTTGTATCATCTATGCACCTTATTATTTGTTAATTTATTTGTAATATTACTTTATGTGTAGTGTGTGTGTGAGTTATACGTACTGTGTTGTGCACCTTGGTCCGGAGGAAAGTTGCTTCATCTGGCAGTATACGTGTGTACAGTTGAATAACAACAAACTAAACTTCAGCTTGATAGGAGGAGGGGCAGGTCGTGTTGAGGAAGCAGGGAGTTTGAAGAAGAGCTTAGACAGACTGGGAGAATGGGCAAAGTGGTAGATGGAATATAGTGTAGGGAAGTGTATGGTCATGTACTGCTCCACACTCTGCAAAGGCCTTGCCAACAAGACCACACTGCTGCGCTCTTGCCGAGATACTTGCAGATTTGACTCCAACTGTTTTACAGTCACCTTTTATTGCCACCTACAGCCTTCTGCCAGTAGCCAATGAAAGAGCACATTTCCGAGCAGGAGGTTAGGCAAAAGCAGATGAAAAATGAAATTGTACATTTAATACATTACAAATTACAAAGAATGGGCCATTTGACTCCCTATGCCTGCTCCAACATGCAAGATAATCGTGGCTAACCTTCTGCCTCGGTGCAGCTTTCCTGCATCCCAATTCCCTTAATAACTAAAAAAAAAATCCATTTCCATCTTGAATACAATCAGCAACTTGGGTGGAAAATTCCAATGATTCACTAACCACTACATGAATTCTAATCCAACTCCCATATTTTCAGGCTTTGACCTCTGGTTCTCGGCACCCTAGCTAAGAAAATCATCAGTTGAGCATCTATGCTGTCAAGCCCCCTAAGAATTTTGTACATTGAGATGACCTCTCACTCTTCTAAACTGTTGACAATACAGACCCAGCCTATTTAACTTCTTCCCATACAATAAAACTGCCAATCCAGGCATCAGCCTTAGCTGCAGTCTCTCTACTCCATGTTTCAAGTAGGGAGATCTTACATGAAGAAATATATGCCAGCTGTGATCTCACCACGGCTTTATTTTTGTGAAAAATGACATTCTTTGTATTCAATTCCTGTCGCAAAAATGGCCAATATACCCTTTGTTGTCACTAATACTTACTGTACTTGCATGTAAACTTTCAGTGAGAAAGTCAGAGGAGCATGCTGCTGAGGATACTCAGGTCCCTTTCATCTCTTAAAAATACACTGCCCTCCTGTTTTGTTTCTACTACAGTAGCTAACACTGTAGTAGAAACAACATATTATATTCCATCTGTCATGTCTTGCCCATTCTTTGAACTTGCCTTTGTCCTACTTAATGGAGCATGATCTGATCATTCCTTCTTGCAAAATTGCTTAAGCTATACCAGGTTAGCTGGGGAGCGGCAGTAGACAGTAAACTTGAGGTCTTGCCAGAGATATTCGATCTGATTAAAGTCTGGACCCTGACTGGGCCACTCAAGGACATCAATTTTCTTCACCTGAAGCCACTCCATGGTTGATCTGGCAGTGTTCTTTGGGTCTTTGTCCTGCTGAAAGATGAACTTCCTCCCCAGTTTAAGCTTTCTGGCAGAGGCTAGCAGGTTTTTTATTCAGGATCTCTCTACATATATCAGCATTCATCTTCCTATTAATCCTGACCAGATTTCCAGTCCCTGCTGCTGAAAAGCATCCCCACAGCATAATGCTACCTCCACCCTGCTTTACAGTAAACATGGTGTTACCTGGTTGATGTGCAGTATTAGATTACCACCACATGTACTGCTTAGAGCTAAGGCAAAAAAGTTTTGCTCCTTAGCCTCATCCAACCACAAGACCTTCTTCCACATCGTTACAGTATCTTCTAAGTGTCACTTTTCAAAGTCCTTTCGGTCAAGGGTATGCTTTTTTTTTGCCCAGGACTTCTTCCTTGCTACTCTTCCATGAATATACTTTTTGTTCAAGGCCTTAAAAATTGTGTTGCCATGAACATCACCTGCAGTTGCAGCCACTGACTTCTGAAGCCCAGAGTGATTGTTATCATCACAGTAGTTTCTCTTACAAGTGCCATTCTTCTCCGGAAACTACATTTAGAGGGGCAGCCTGACCTAGGCAGTGTGGGTGTGGTTTCATGTGTTTTCCACTTTGTCACGATGGATTGCATTGAGTTCTGAGGCATGTTCAGTGCGTTTGAAATGGTCTTGTACCCTTCCCCAGATCTATGCCTCTCTATTACCATTTTCCCGACTTGTCTTGAATATTCCCTGGTTTTCACTTTGGGTTTGGTCTGTTGAAAATCCACCACACTGGACCTTACAAAGAGAGGGGTATTTATTAGGTCATCCTCCAATTTTGGTTTTTAATTTTTATTAAATTGTTGCCAAGTTCTGAAATTTTTCTTTTGATTTGACATGACGCACAATGTTTTGCAGATTATGTCAAAAAATCCTAATTCATTATATTTTAAATTTTAAAAATGAAACAGTAAAATGTGAAAACAGTTGTGTGGGCTGAATACTTATTGAACTTCTGGGTCACCAGCTTCATATTCCCACTTAACCATTATCTTTCTTCAATTAAAATTTAGACCTGAAATAATTCTCACTGTTCCTCTTTGTAGTGTCCATTTACAATGGACTTTACACCTCAATACACATCCACTTCTCTACTCAGGGAAGTGAAGAACTAAATAAAGGCCAGATCAATGAGGAACAGTAAATATAAAAGTTCCTCATTGATCAGTTTAGATAATCAAAACTAGGTAATCTTGATTAACATTACAAAGTACATGGTATCAATGGGATATACATTTCTTGCAAGCTCTCCAACTCACCATCGACTATCAAACTCCCAATAAAATTCAAAGCAGTTTACCAACTTGGTCTGAAAATCACCACAGAGACTATGGGTCAATATTCACTTCTATATTCCTGTTGTGCTTTGTGGTTATTTGTAAAAATAGTTGGAAAAGAAACAGTAAAAATTATTTAATGGTGTGAGTCAGGTAGCAGCTGTGATTGCTTCCCACTTGAGTCAACAGCAGATATGGCAATGGAGTTGAGAGAGGGCCAGTGAGTTTTATTTTGATTTTATACCTTAGTGGCAGAATGGTGCAAAGAAAAATATACTTATGGGCATCTTTCAAATTAATATTTTTCTAATGAATTAGAAAAATATTTTAATGATTTCTTTTTGCTGGAAAATTAATCTATAGTTTGAAATTATTGTTATGCTTTAAAAGAAATATTGTTATTTCATAACGTAGTGCTTCAAGTTAAGAAAATACATCCAAATCAAAATAATGGTACTATGTTTAAGACAGACCTGAAGTTAATGCAGTAAGAATGGCTTCAAAGACAGTGATTTATTCTGTGTGTGTGAGACATGGGAATCCAGGGAGACCACCAGCCTCCTGGATAACCACATCTGCACCAGGTGCACCGAGCTAAAGCTCCTTAGAGAATATGTTAAGGAACTGGAGCTGCAGTTCAATGAACTTTGACTCACACAGGGGACTGAGGAAGTGTTAGATACGAGCTATAGGGAGGTAGTCACTCCTAGGCTGCATGAGGCAGGTAACTGGGTGGACTGTCAGGAGGAGAAAGGGAAATGGACAGCCAATGCAGAGTACCCCTATGGCCATTCACCTCAATAATAAGTAGACCGCTTTGGATACTGTTGAGGGGGACAGGCAGCTTCAGTGACTGGGTCTCTGACACTAGTGGACAGAAGAGAAGAGAGGTGAAGAGGACTACAGCAGTGATAGGAGATGTCATAGTTCATAGTCGTAGTCATACTTTATTGATCCCGGGGAAAATTGGTTTTTGTTACAGTTGCACCATAAATAATAAATAGTAATAGAACCATAAATAGTTAAATAGTAATATGTAAATTATGCCAGTAAATTATGAAATAAGTCCAGGACCAGCCTATCGGCACAGGGTGTCTGACCCTCCAAGGGAGGAGTTGTAAAGTTTGATGGCCACAGGCAGGAATGACTTCCTATGACGCTCTGTGCTGCATCTCGGAGGAATGAGTCTCTGGCTGAATGTACTCCTGTGCCCACCCAGTACATTATGTAGTGGATGGGAGACATTGACCAAGATGGCATGCAATTTAGACAGCATCCTCTTTTCAGACACCACCGTGAGAGAGTCCAGATCCATCCCTACAACTTCACTGGCCTTACGAATGAGTTTGTTGATTCTGTTGGTGTCTACTATCCTCAGCCTGCTGCCCCAGCACACAACAGCAAACATGATAGCACTGACCACCACAGACTCGTAGAACATCCTCAGCATTGTCCGGCAGATGTTAAAGGACCTCAGTCTCCTCAGGAAATAGAGACGGCTCTGATCCTTCTTGTAGATAGCCTCAGTGTTCTTTGACCAGTCCAGTTTATTGTCAATTCATATCCCCAGGTATTTGTAATCCTCCACCATGTCCACACTGACCCCCTGGATGGAAACAGGGGTCACTGGTACCTTAGCTCTCCTCAGGTCTACCACCAACTCCGTAGTCTTTTTCACATTAAGCTACAGATAATTCTGCTCACACCATGTGACAAAGTTTCCTACCGTAGCCCTGTACTCAACCTCATCTCCCTTGCTGATGCATCCAACTATGGCATAGTCATCCGAAAACTTCTGAAGATGACAAGACTCTGTGCAGTAGTTGAAGTCCAAGGTGTAAATGGTGAAGAGAAAGGAAGACAAGACAGTCCCCTGTGGAGCCCCAGTGCTGCTGATCACTCCTTTGGACACACAGTGTTGCAAGCACACGTACTGTGGTCTGCCAGTCAGGTAATCAAGAATCCATGATACCAGGGAAGCATCCACCTGCATCGCTGTCAGCTTCTCCCCCAGCAGAGCAGGGCAGATGGTGTTGAACGCACTAGAGAAGTCAAAAAACATGACCCTCACAGTGCTCGCTGGCTTGTCCAGATGGGCGTAGTTAGAGGAATAGAGACAAGATTCTGCAGATGAGATAGAGACACCTGGATGGTGTGTTGCCTCCCAGGTGCCAGGGTCAGAGATGTCTCAGATCAGGTCCATGGCATTCTAAAGGGGGAGGGTGAGCAGCAAGAAATCTTGGTATATATTAGCACCAATGAGATCAGTAGGAAAAAAGTGAGGGGGTCCTGAAGAAAGATTTTAGGGAGCTAGGTAGAAAGGTGAAAAGCAGAACCTCCAGGGTAGTAATCTCTGGATTGCTGCCTGTGCCATGTGCCAGTGAGGATAAGAATAGGATGATGTGTGTAGGAAGAGTGAGGAGGTCCTGAAAGGTGAGTTTAGGGAGTTAGGCGCCAAGTTAAAGGACAGGACCTCCAGGATAGCAATCTCAGGATTGCTACCAGTGCCACGTGCAGGCGGGTTTAGAAATAGTAAGAGAGCACAGATCAACACGTGGCTGAAGATATGGTGCAGTAGGGAGGGCTTCAGATTTATAGTTTTCCAGGGAATGTGGGACCTGGTCCGGTGGGACGGTTTACATCTGAACTGGAGGGGGACAAATATTCTTGCAGGTAGGTTTGCTAGACAGGCCCCAGTGGATTTAAACTAGATACAAGGGGGGAGGGGAACCAGAGTGTAGGAACAGATGTAGGGGAGAAAGAAGAAAAAGAAAATAGTAAAGTTGTTTGCACCGTTAGTGATAAACAGAGAGTAAGAGCTGGAAAATTTCTTAAATGCATTTATTTTAATGCTAGGAGCATTATAAGAAAGATGGATGAGCTTAAAGCATGGATTGATACCTGGAAGTATGATGTGGTAGCTATTAGTGAAACATGGTTACAGGAGGGGAGTGATTGGCAACTAAATATTCCTGGATTTAATTGCTTCAGGTATGATAGAACCGGAGGGACAAGAGGGGGAGGTGTTGCATTGCTTGTCAGAGAAAATATTACAGCTGTGCTCTGGCAGGATAGATTAGAGGGCTCGTCTAGGGAGGCAATTTGGGTGGAATTGAGGAATGGGAAAGGTGTAGTAACACCTATGGGCGTGTATTATAGACCACCAAATGGGGAGTGAGAAGTGGAGGAGCAAATTTCTAATGAGATAGCAGATATTTGTAGTAAGCACAAGATTGTGATTGTGGGAGATTTTAATTTTTCACACATAGACTGGGGAGCCCATACTGTAAAAGGGCCGGATGGTTTGGAGTTTGTAAAATGTGTGCAGGATAGTTTTTTGCAGCAATGCATAGAGGTACCAACTAGAGAAGGGACAGTGTTGGATCTTCTGTTAGGGAATGAAATAGGTCAGGTGACGGAGGTTTGTGTTGGGGAGCATTTCGGGTCCAGTGATCACAATGCCATTAGTTTCAATATAATTATGGAGAAGGATAGGTCTGGATCCAGGGTTGAGATTTTTGACTGGAGAAAGGCTAACTTTGAGGAGATGCGAAAGGACTTAGAAGGAGTGGATAGGGACAATTTATTTCATGGGAAGGATGTAATAGAGAAATGGAGCTCATTTAAAGGTGAAATTTTGAGGGTACAGAATCTTTATGTTCCTGTTAGGTTGAAAGGAATGGTTAAAAGTTTGAGAGAGCCATGATTTTCAAGCGATATTGGAAACTTGGTTCGGAAAAGAGAGATATCTACAATAAATATAGGCAGCATGCAGTAAATGCTCAAGGAATATAAAGAATATAAATAGAATCTTAAGAAAGAAATTAGAAAAGCTAAAAGAAGATATGAGGTTGCTTTGGCAAGTAAGGTGAAAATAAATCCCAAGGGTTTCTACAGTTATATTAATAACGAAAGGATAGTGAGGGATAAAATTGGTCCCTTAGAGAATCAGAGTGGACAGCTATTTGTGGAGCCAAAAGAGATGGGGGAGATTCTGAACAATTTCTTTCCTTTGGTATTCACTGAGGAGAAGGATATTGAACTGTCTAAGATAAGGGAAACAGTTAGGGAAGTTATGGAAACTATGACGATTAAAGAAGAGGAAGTACTGGCGCTTTTAAGGAATATAAAAGTGGATAAGTCTCCAGGTCCTGACAGGATATTCCCTAGGACCTTGAGGGAAGTTAGTGTGGAAATAGCAGGGGCTCTGACAGAAGTATTTCAAATGTCATTAGAAACAGGGATGGTGCCAGAGGATTGGTGTATTGCTCATGTTGTTCCATTGTTTAAAAGGGGTCCTAAGAGTAAACCTAGCAATTGTCGGCCTGTGAGTTTGATGCCAGTGGTGGGTAAATTGATGGAAAGTATTCTTAGAGATGGTATATATAATTATCAGGATAGACAGGGTCTGATTAGGAACAGTCAACATGGATTTGTGCGTGGAAGGTCATGTTTGACAAATCTTATTGAATTTTTTGAAGAGGTTACTAGGAAAGTTGACGAGGGTAAAGCGGTGGATGTTGTCTATATGGACTTCAGTAAGGCCTTTGACAAGGTTCCACACGGAAGGTTAGTTAGGAAGGTTCAATCGTTAGGTACTAATATTGAAGTAGTAAGATAGATTCAGCAGTGACTGGATGGGAGACGCCAGAGAGTAGTGGTGGATAACTGTTTGTCAGATTGGAGGCCGGTGACTAGTGGTGTGCCTCAGGGATCTGTACTGGGTCCAATGTTGTTTGTCATATACATTAATGATCTGGATGATGGAGTGGTAAATTGGATTAGTAAGTATGCAGATGATACTAGGATAGGTGGAATTGTGGATAATGAAGTAGGTTTTCAAAGCTTGCAGAGAGATTTAGGCCAGTTAGAAGAGTGGGCTGAAAGATGGCAGATGGAGTTTAATGCTGATAAATGTGAGGTGCTACATTATGGTAGGACTAATCAAAATAGGACATACATGGTAAATGGTAGGGCATTGAAGAATGCAGTAGAACAGAGGGATCTAGCAATAATGGTGCATAGTTCCCTGAAGGTGGAATCTCATGTGGATAGGGTGGTGAAGAAAGCTTTTGGTATGCTGGCCTTTATAAATCAGAACATTGAGTATAGGAGTTGGGATGTAATGTTGAAATTGTACAAGGCATTGGTGAGGCCAAATTTGGAGTATTGTGTACAGTTTTGGTCACCGAATTATAGGAAAAATGTCAACAAAATAGAGAGAGTATAGAGAAGACTTACTTAGAATGTTACCTGGGTTTCATCACCTAAGTTACAGAGAAAGGTTGAAAAAGTTGGGTCTTTATTCTTTGGAGCGTAGAAGGTTGAGGGGGGACTTGATAGAGGTATTTAAAATTGTGAGGGGGATAGATAGAGTTGATATGGATAGGCTTTGTCCATTGAGAGTGGGGGAGATTCAAACAAGAGGACAAGAGTTGAGAGTTAAAGGGCAAAAGTTTAGGGGTAACATGAGGGGGAACTTCTTTACTCAGAGAGTGGTAGCTGTGTGGAATGAGCTTCCAGCAGAAGTGGCTGAGACAGGTTCAATGCTGTCATTCAAAGTTAAATTGGATAGCTATATGGACAGGAAAGGAATGGAGGGTTACAGGCTGAGTGCAGGTTGGTGGGACTAGGTGAGAGTAAGAGTTTGGCACGGACGAGAAGGGCTGAGATGGCCTGTTTCCGTGCTGTAATTGTTATATGGTTATATTTGGTAGGTGAATGTGTGGCTGAGGAAATAGTGCAAGAGGCAGGGATTCCAGGTTCAGATTTCTGCATCACTGGGATCTCTTCTGGGGAAGGTATGATTTGTACAAAAGGGGCAGGTTACGCCTGAACCTGAAGGGTTTGTTAGAGCTGTTTGGGAGGGCATAAACTAGTCTGGCAAGGGAATGGGAAGTGGAATGATAGAGCTAAGTATGGGGTAGTTGGTTTGCAAACAGATGTGATGTGCAGTGAGACTGCTAGCAAGGACAGGCTGATGATAAGGCAAAATTACGATCAACATGGTGCGTTGCAATGCAAAAGGGGAACAAAATTGAAAAGAGTGACGAATACAGGGCTTACTGTTATATTTCAAATGCATGCAGTATATGGAATAAGGATTTTGTAGCAGAGTTAGAATTGAAAAGAGTGATGAATACAGGACTTGCTGTTATATTTGAATGCATGCAGTATATGGAATAAGAATCTTGTAGCACAGTTAGAATTGAAAAGAGTGATGAATACAGGACTTACTGTTATATTTGAATGCACGCAGTATATGAAATAAGGATCTTGTAGCACAATTAGAGACAGGCATGTATGGCATTGTGGACATCACTGAAAACATGGCTGAAAAAAGATTATAGTTGTGAGCTTATGTTGAAAGATACACGTAACGGAAGGACAGGCAGGTAGGCAGAGGAGGCGTGGTGGCTCTGTTGGTAAACAATGAAATCAAATCATTAGAAAGAGGTGACATAGGATCGGAAGGTGTAGAATCATTGTGGGTAAAGCCAAAGAAGTGCAAGGGTAAAAAGACCCTAATGGGAGTTGTATACAGACCTCCAAACAGTAGCAAAGATATGGTCTACAAATTACAACAGGAGACAGAAAATGAATGTCAAAAGGGCAATGTTTTGTAATATAATTTTTATTGAATTTTCAAAAAGAATACATGAAAAAAAAGAATCTACCCTCCCCCCTCCCCTTAACCCTCCCCCCCCCCATATATAGTCCTATCTAAAAAGAAAGAAAAAAAAAGAAAAGAACCGCCTGGTTATTGGAAGGTTTCCACATGCTCCATGGGATTCAAAATGAAATTGGTATAATTATTCGTTACTTTCCCCAAGTAACCAAAGTCTTTATCGGAGCACTTAAATATGCCATCCTATCTTTTGTAAATAAGGGCGCTAAGTATTCAGAAATGTTACATATTTATCTCTTAAATTATAAGTAATTTTTTCAAGTGGAATAGAACTAGCCATTTCATTATTCCAACGATCCATACTTAAATACAAATCAGATTTCCAAGTAACTGCTATAGTCTTCTTAGCTACTGCCAATGCAATTTTTATAAACTCTTTCTGATATTTATTCAATTTAAGTTTCGGTTTTATCCCTTCAATATCACCTAATAAAAATAATACAGGGTTATGTGGAAGTTGAATTGCAGTAATTTGTTCCAATAAGATTCTTAAATTTATCCGAAAGGGTTGAATTTTAAAACAAGACCAAGTAGAATGTAAAAAAGTACCAATTTCTTGATTACACCGAAAACATTTATCAGATAAATTTGAATTTAATCTATTTATTTTTTGCGGTGTAATATATAATTGATGTAAAATATTATATTGTACTAATCTAAGTCGAACATTTATTGTATTTGTCATACTGTCAAGACAAAGTCTTGACCAATTTGTTTCATCAATAATAATATTCAGATCTGTTTCCCATTTTTGCTTTGACTTATGGGTTCCTTGTTTAATTGTCTGTTCTTGAATCAAATTATACATACAAGAAATAAATTTTTTAATTTTCCCTTTTTGAACTAAAATTTCAATTTCATTGGGTTTTGGCAAAAACATTGTTTGACCCAGCTTACCTTTTAAGTAAGCCCTTAATTGAAAGTAACAAAAGAAAGTATTATTAGATATTTTATATTTATCTCCATTTGATAAGATTAGGGTAGATTGGGAACAGGAATTGGGGCTTACCATTTCTGTGGATGATTGGGGGCAGATTTTACAATTAGTTAATACTTCCTCTATTTGTGCTAAACATTCCCTAATTCAATTTAAAGTGGTTCATAGAGCACATATGTCCAAAGATAAGTTAGCGCGTTTTTACTCGCATATTAATCCTTTCTGTGATAGATGTTCGGGGCAGATAGCCTCTTTAACTCATATGTTTTGGTCTTGCCCTACTTTGGAAACTTTTTGGAGAGATATTTTCAATATTATTTCTAAGGTATTAAATATAGATATCTCTCCTCACCCTATTACTGCTATCTTTGGACTACCTAAAATTTCTAGTAATCTTTCCCCTTCAGCCCGTAGAATGATTGCATTTCTTACTTTAATGGCGAAAAGATGTATTTTACAACATTGGAAAGAGCTTAATGCTCCAACTACCTTTTTTTGGTTTTCTCAGACGATTTTATGTTTGAATCTGGAGAAAATTAGAAGTAACCTTTATGATTCTTCATTTAAATTTGAACAGATTTGGGGACCTTTTATTCGATATTTTCATTTAATGTAATATTTACCCTTCTTGTTTTTTTTTTACTGTTTTAATGGAGGTCGGGATTGAGGACGTGATTTTAAGTTTAACTCTGTTTGGTTTCAAGTTAGCCCATTGCTTTGCTTTGCTTTTAGGTAGTTGCACGGTGGGTTTTTTTTTGGGGGGTTTTTTTTTCTTTTTTCTTTTTTTTTCCATTGATATATATAAAATCTAGTATACTATTATGTTATCTTGGTTTCTTATGCTTAAATTACATTGTTTGTAGTATTTTCTTTTTGGTATTGTTATCTTTTGGAATTTTATTGTACTTTAACATTGTATTAATGTTTATATGGCTTACCTTTTTTGTATACTTACTCAATAAAAAGATTTAAAGAAAGATATTTTATATTTATCCTTTAATTGTTCAAATGACATCAATATACCTCATTCAAAACAATCTCCTATAAATTTAATCCCTTTTTGGTACCAATTATATAAAAGTTGATTGTCCATTGTAAAAGGAATAAGTCTGTTTTGGAACAAAGGTCTCCTTGCTAATAGAGATTTCTGGGTTTCATTATCAACATTTATCTTATTCCATAGATCAATCAAATGTGTTAATATAGGAGATTCTTTCTTTTCCTGTATCAATTTAGATTCCCATTTATATATAAAATCTTCAGGTCTATTTTCTCCTATCTTGTCTAGTTTTATTTTAATCCATGCTGGTTTTCGATCATCGAAGAGAGATGCAATAAATCTAAGTTGATTTGCTTTATAATAGTTTTTAAAGTTTGGAAGTTGTAACCCTCCTAACCCAAATTTACATGTCAATTTTTCCAATGATATTCTTGACAATTTACCTTTCCAAAGAAATTTTCTCACACATTTATTTAACTCTTGAAAAAATTTCTGTGGCAATTGTATTGGTAACGTTTGAAACAGATACTGTAATCTAGGAAATATATTCATTTTTACAACATTGACTCTACCTACTAATGTTATTGGTAATATCATCCATTTGTCAAGATCTTCTTGAATTTTTTTCAATAGTGGTAAATAATTAAATTTATATAAATTCTTTAGATCATTATCAAGTCTTATACCTAAATATTTTATACCATTTACCGGCCATCTAAATTGGGTTACTAATCGACATTGACTATAGTCTCCTTTAGTAAGAGGTAAAATTTCACTTTTATCCCAATTTATTTTGTAACCTGATACCTTCCCATATTCATCCAATCTAGAAGATAATTTATGTAACGAATATTGTGGATTTGTTAAATAGATCAAAACATCATCGGCAAAAAGATTAATTTTATATTCCTCCTGATTAACTCTAAAACCCATAGTATCAGGATCAATTCTAATTAGTTCTGCTAATGGCTCTATCGCCAATACAAGTAAAGCAGGTGATAGTGGACAACCTTGTCTAGTTGACCTTTTTAACTGGAATGGTGTTGAAATTTGAGAGTTTGTCACCACTTTAGCTTTAGGGTTAGAATTTAAAGTTTTAATCCAATTTATAAAAGATGTTCCTAACCCACATTTTTCTAGTACTTTAAATAAAAAATCCCATTCTAATCTATCAAATGCTTTTTCCGCATCCAAAGCTACTACTATACTCTTCTCATCCCTTTTTTGTGCCAAATGAATTATACTGAGTAGCCGAGTTACATTATCTGCTAATTGTCTATTTTTAATAAATCCTGTTTGATCCATATGTATTTTGGTAAATATTTAGATAATCTATTCGATAAAATTTTTGCTATTATTTCATAATCCGTATTCAATAAAGAAATAGGCCTATATGATGCTGGTTTCATAGGATCTCTGTCTTTTTTTGGCAATACTATTACAATCGCTGTTGGAAAAAGATTCTGGAAGTTTATGTATTTTTTCTGCTTGACATATTAGTTCCATAAAAACAGGAAACAATAAATCTTTAAATTTTTTATAAAATTCAGGTGGAAAACCATCTTCTCCTGGAGATTTATTACTTTGGAGTGATCCTAAAGCTTCTTCAACTTCTTTTAATGTAAAAGGCATATCTAATCCCTTCTGTTCTTCCAAATTCAATTTTGGAAGAGAAACTTGTGATAAAAACCTTTCTATCTCATTAACATCATTTTGGGATTCTGATTGATGTAATTCAGAATAGAAATTTTTAAAAGTTTCATTTATTTCAAGAGGTTTATAAGATATTTTATTTGCCCTTGTTCTAATTGCATTTATTGTTTTGGAAGCTTGTTCTGTTTTCAACTGCCAGGCAAGAATTTTATGTGCTCTCTCACCTAACTCATAATACCTTTGTTTAGTTCTTATAATTGCTTTTTCCGTTCTATATGTCTGAAGCGTATTATATTGTAACTTCTTATTGACAAGTTGTTTTCGTTTTTCTTCTGACATATATCTTTGAGATTCTTTTTCTATTTTTGTAATCTTTTTCCAATTGATCTAGTTCTGCCATATATTCTTTCTTAATTTTAGACGTATAACTTATTATCTGGCCCCTAAGATATGCTTTCATCGCATCCCATAATATAAATTTATCATCCACTGAATGAAAATTTGTATCCAAAAAAAATTGAATTTGCTTTTTCATAAAATCACAAAAATCTTGACGTTTTAATAATGTTGAATTAAATCTCCATCTATAAGCCACTTCTTCCTTATCAGCTATTATTATTGTCATTAATAAAGGGGAATGATCTGATAATATTCTTGCTTTATATTCCATATTTTTCACTCTGTGTTGAATATGCATTGATAATAGAAACAAATCTATCCTTGAGAAAGTTTTATGTCTATGGGAGTAGAACGAATAGTCTCTTTCTTTAGGATTGATTCTTCTCCATATATCAATCAGATTTAAATCCTTCATCAATGATAAAGTTAAATTTACTACCTTCGATTTTATAACAGCCTTGGTTGATCTATCTAAGACTGGGTCTAAGCAAAAATTAAAGTCTCCTCCAATTAATATTTTTTCATGCACATCCGCCAAGTTCAAAAAAGCTTCTTGTATGAATTTTGCATTATTTTCGTTTGGTGCATAAATATTCATAGAAGTCCATAATTCAGAAAAAAGTTGACAATGTATAATCACATATCTCCCCACAGAATCAGTTATTGCATTTTGTATTCTAATCGGTAATGTTTTATTGATCAAAATTGCTACTCCCCTCGCTTTTGAATTAAATGAAGCTGCAACAACACTACCCACCCAATCTCTCTTTAGTTTCTGATGTTCTGTTTCCGTTAGGTGCGTTTCCTGTAAAAAAGCTAAATCTATCTTCATTTTTTTAATATGTGTTAAGATTCTTTTTCTTTTCACTGGTCCATTAAGCCCGTTAACATTAAAACTCAAAAAATTCAATAAATTAGTCATTATTCTTCACAAAGTTACTCCAATCTAAAACATTATTTATCTTCTCAACTTTCATAGTTCCTTGGGGAATCTCTTTAAACTTCACCATGTTGCTATGTGTCTCCCCCCCAACCTTCCAGGCAGAAAGAAAAAAGAAGAAAGAAAAAGTACAAAAAAAAAACAAAATACCCCCCCACTAATGTTGTGAATGAAAGGATACACATTACCCCCCTCCATTTTGCGGGTTGTGGCAAAAGCCACGCTTGCACACATGACTAGCGTAGCAATCGATCAGTGCTTCTTCCAGCTCCCCCGCAACAAAAAAACATTATATATATACAAAATTAGTATTACTATTCCCAACTAATATTCCTCCAGTTTTAACCTTTCTTACCCCCCTCGTATAATTAATAATATATTTATACATTCATCCAGCTTCAAAAATCCATCAAGTCCATTCTTTAACCCAATCTTCATCTTCAATCTATCTCGCTCTCCTGGGTTTATTCTTGTGTCTGGTGAGTTTTCAGAGAATCTCGCACAAACTGCTCTGCTTTCTGATAATCATCAAAAAATCTTTTTTCTCCATCAGACAAAAAAATCTTCAAAGTTGCAGGATAACGCGGTGTAAATTGATAACCATGCTCCCATAGGGTTTTTTCCACTGGATTAAATTTCTTCCTTCTCTTCAAAAGTTCGTAACTTATATCAGGATAGAAAAAAACTTTGTTCCCTCCAATTATCAATGGCCCTTTTCTATCTTTGGCAGCTCGAGCAGCTGCCTGTAGAATACTTTCCTTGTCTTGAAATCTTAAGAATTTTATTAAAATTGATCGTGGATATTGCTCATCTTTTGGTTTTGGTCTTAAAGCTCTATGTGCCCGCTCAATTTCAATTGATTGAACCTCCTCTTCCATTTGCAAAACATCCGGGATCCATCTTTGAAAAAATTCTATTGGTTTATCTCCCTCCATACCTTCTTTAAGACCAACAATTTTAATATTATTACGTCTACTAAAATTTTCCAACATGTCCACTTTCTCCAAGAGTCGGTTTCTTTCCGAATTCCAGACAAGCAAATCATTTTCTGTTTTTTCCACTCTATCATTCATATGCCCCATTGCTCTTTCCATCTTCTGAAGCTTCTTATCCATTTTGTCCTGTCTTGCCATAACTTTATCATAGCACATCTTCGTATCTCTAAGTTCTTCTCTTACTTTTCTTAATTCAGCCGTTAATTGCAATATAGCTTCTCTCATGTCTCTATCATCTCCTTTACTTCCAATCGCTTCCAATTCTTCCTCCTCTTCTTCATCTATGTTCTCTGCAGAATCCGATTCTGACTCTGAGTCATTTTCAATTGCAGTGGCTGTCGGTTCTTGTAGTTTGTGTTGTGTCGGTTTACGCATGCGCATTACCGGTGTCTTCTTCGAAGAAGCCGTTGCCACCGCCATTGCTCCCTGTTCTACCGAAGGAGATCCAACCTGAGTCTGAGGCTCCATCGTTGCAGTAGGCCCTTTTTTCTTCCCATCTCGCGGCTGCTTTGCAACAGCAGACTTCTTTTGTTGCGGTTTAGGAGGCATATCGTAAAGTAATCTTACAAAGTTTATAAATAGTTTTCAGAAAATATTTACTAACTTTGTTTTGTTTAAACAGTACTTTACTGACTTGTTGCGGGAGAGCTGGATTTACACGTCTCAATCCCACGTCATCACGTGACGCCCCCCAAAAAAGGGCAATTTTACAATAGTCATTACACAAGTGGATTGAGAAAAGCAAGCTGGTGATGGATCCCAAAAGGGGAAGTTTGCAGAATGCCTATAAGATTGCTTTTTAGAGCTGCTCTGGTTGAGCCCATGAGGGGATTAGCTACTCTGGATTGGGTGTTGTGCGATGAAACTGAACTAATTAGAGAGCTTAAGGTAAGAGAATCCTTAGGAACCAATGATCATAATATAGTGGTGGGTGAATGGAATGCACTGTCAGCAACGGTGGTAGAAGTGGATACAATAGGATCTTTTAAGAGACTCTTAGATAGGTACATGGAGCTTAGTAAAATAGAGGGGTATGTGGTAGAGAAATTCAGGGCAGTTTCTAGAGTAGGTTACATGGTCGGCAAAAACATTGTGGGCTGAAGGGCCTGTAATGTGCTGTAGATTTCTTCATTTCTATGTATGATAAAATTCACCTTGCAATTTGAGAAGTTGGATGTATCAGTATCAGAGTGGAGTAAAGGGCATGAAAGAGCAGCTGGCTGAAATTGATTGGAAGGGAACACTAACAGGAATGATGGCAGAGTAGCAATGAGTGGAGTTTCTGGGAGCAATTCAGAAGGCACAAGATAGATACATCCCAGGGAAGTAATATTCTAAAAGCAGGATGATGCAACCATGATTGACAAGAGAAGTCAAAACCAACAAAAGGTCTGAAGGTAAATAAGTCACCTGGACCAGATGGTCTACATCCTCAGGTTCTCAAAGAAGTGTTTGAAGAGATTGTGGAGGCATTAATAATGCTCTTTCAAGAATCAATAGGCTCTGGAATGGTTCCAGAGTACAAGAAAATTGCAAATGTGACTCCACACTTCAAGAAGGGAGAGAAGCAGAAGAAAGGAAATTATGTGCCAATTAGCCTGATCTCAGTGGTTGTGAAGATGTTGGAGTCAATTGTTAAGGATGTAGTTTTAGGATATTTGAAGGCACATAATAAAACGGGTTAAAGCCAGCATGGTTTCCTTAAGAGAAAATCTTGCCTGACAGAGCTGTTGGAATTCTTTGAAGAAATCGCAAGCAGGATAGATAAAGGAGAATCAGTGGATGTTGTGTACTTAGATGTTCAGGAGGCCTTTAGACAAGGAGCCACACATGAGGCTGAACAAGTTAAGAACCCATGGTATTACAGGAAAGACACTAGCACGGATAGAGCACTAGCTGATTGGCAGGATGCAAAGAGTGGGAATAAAGAGACCTTTTACTAGTTTGCTGCAAGTGACTAGTGGTGTCTGACAGGGATCTGTGTTGGGACCATTTTTTAAACAAATAAGTTATATGTCAATGATTTGGATGACAGAATTGATGGGCCAAGTTTATAGATGATAAGGAGAGAAGTGTTGGGGCAGGTAGTATTGAGGAAGTAGAGAGGCTACAGAATGACTTAGATTAGGAAAATAGGCTAAGAAGTTGCAGATGGAATACGATGTTGGGAAGTATATAGTCATACACTTTGGTAGAAGAAGTAAAAGGGAAGACTATTTTCTAAATGGAGAGAAAATACTAAAACCTGAGGTGAAAAGGGATTTGGGAGTCCCTGTGCAGGATTCCCTAAAGGGTAATTTGCAGGTTGAGTCTGTGGTAAGGAAGGCAAGGCAAATGAAACGTTAGCGTTTATTTCAAAAGGATTAGAATATAAAGGTAAGGATGGAATGTTGAGGTTTTATAAAGGCACTGGTGAGACCGCACTTGGGAGTATTGTGAGCAGTTTTGGGCCCCTTATCTAAGAAAGGATGTGTTGACATTGGAGAGGATTCAAAGGAGGTTCACAAAAATGATTCCAGGATTGAAAGCCTTATCATACGAGGAGCTTTTTATAGCTCTGGGCCTGTACTCGCTGGAATTCAGAAGAATGAGGGGGGAGATCTCAATGGAACCTATCGAATGTTGAAAGGCCTTGATCGAGTGAATGTGGAGAGGTTGTTTCCTATGGTTGGGGAGTCTAAGACCAGCGGACACAGCCTCAGAATATAAGGATGTCCATCTAGAATGGAGAAGAGGAGGAATCTCTTTAGCCAGAGAGTGACGAAAATCTGTGGAAGGATATGGGGAGAAGAGAGGAGATTGAGTTTGAGAGGAAATGGATCAGCCATGATGAAATAGCGGAGCAGACTAATTCTGCTCTTATATCTTAATGTCTTATGGAAGTACATTTGTTCTAAATATGCAAAGAGAAATAATACTTTCTTGAATTGTTAACCCATTGACCATACAGCTGACTCTGGCTGTTTATTCCTGTAATTTTCTCAAAATGAGACAAAAGCTGGAATGTTCTGTACATTAAAAAAGGAAGCAAATTTCACATATGAAATATCTTCAGTGAAAACAAACATTCAAGGCTGGTATTCAATCACTTTTGACAAATCTGGTTGCTATTACATACACTTGCCAATCTTAAGATTGTGAGGTTCCATGATGCAGAAATAAGACAAATATCTGCTCAATGTTTTGTTTTTTTAAAAAGGTTCAGCAAACTAGGCTTTGTCTTAATGTACCAGAAAGGCAACAGCTTTACATGCAGGTATGCAGCAATATTCCAGTAGTTTTAAAATTTTGCCCAGTAGAGTCATATCCTGTTATTGTTTGACTTATGCCATACCAAGAGGAGCATCTTCAACATAAGAACTAAGTCTTTTTACATGGAAAGAGACAGCCTACTCTTTTTCTGTCAATTTAATGAAAGGATTCAACCCATAATGTTGATCACATGCAAAAATATTTCCTCCTTTGCAATCTTAAAGTGTTCACATGACAAACAGGGTAAAGAAGAAGCTGTGACCAGGTGTTTTCAGTTTTTGCTGGGACAACTTATCAGCAGCTAAATATTAAAAATACTTCTGTAATTTATGACAACATATCCAGCAACTTTCACGGATCTGTTCCTATATTTAACATGTGCCAGTAATTATTCAAATATTGCTGCAATTGGGAGGTTTTAACAATGGCCAAAATAATAATTTAAATGGCTGCAAAATAATAAGCAGCAGTAGGTTATGGCCTATTACACTAGTATGGCACCAACACATTGCGTGCAAGTAGCTGGAATTTTTTGAGATTAGCTTATCAGCTCCACCACTGGCAATCCATTCTTGGTTACTTGGGCCTGATGCAGAGGGTATAATTTGCTTCAGTGCCATGATCCAGTCAGCAGCAAAAGCCAAATGGTTAGGCTTCATCCTGGAAAAAACCCTGACAGAAGGCAAAGAAGAAACAGGCTTTGCCAACTCTGAGAGCTATCAATGATTCTTAGTTTTTAAGTGTTTGTGAAAGTCAAAGGCATTTCACTATTAAAGTTGAAATAAACAATTAAAATACAGTGAATTTCAGTTAATAGGGGAAGCTGCTCATTTGGGACAACTCCTAAAAAAAACGAAAAACAAAATGGAAAAAATAGCTGGGAGCCCCCCTTTTTTTGGGACATTATGCCACTTAATTGGGGCAGGAGATTGTTGGCGAACAGTTTCTCAGATGCATGCACTTGTGCAGCTGTTAGACACTACACCATACTTAAGAGCGAAGAGTTTTTAAAATAGTGTCAGTTGAGTGTTCTTCAGTTTAAAAGGCAGTGATTTTTATCACTGATAGCTGGCGAGAGATAAACAGAAAGACAACTCAGTACTGCTTTGCTCCTTGCAGTTTCAAGTATTCAAGGTTAGAGATGCCAGAAATGGCCAGCAGTGAAAATAAAACAATTTCACTACTTCAACATAGGAAATATGAAGAATTTGAAGCTATCAACAATCACCTTGAATGTTACAATGAAAATGAAGATTTGGAGGATGCAATCGTCAAAAATTGTATAAAGGCATTCCTTTATCTACACCAGGTGTCTGCACTGATTTTGTTAATTTACAATCAAAAGAACACAGCAGCATATACTCAGCTCTCAGCTGTGGCTCCAAGTAGCATGCAACAGCAGATACACCCCGATACACAAGTTCAGCAGGCAGGCTAAACCAGGTGAGGGTAGCAGGCAGGCCTTAGATCCCAGTGAGATAGAGACATGCCTGCCCTAGCACACAAAGTCAGCTCTGGCAGTCTAGGCGGATGAGATCTACAGTGAGATCCAATGGCCAGGAAGGCCATTCTGCAGCACTCTGGGGACAGCGAAGGCCATGATGAGGCAAAGAAGTACAGGTGTCCCCTGCTTTTCGAACATTCGCTTTACGGAACCTCACTGTTACAGAAGACCTACATTAGTACCTGTTTTTGTTAACAGAAGGTGTTTTCACTGTTACGAAGAAAGGCAGCGCGGGGAAAAGCAGCACGCGCCCTGGGCAGCCGCTCTCCCCCGGATTCGGAACTGCATTCTCGCTGGCATTGCTTAAACACGTGTCTGTAAGCAGCCGTTAGCAAGATGAGTTCTAAGGTATTGGAAAAGCCTGAAAGAGCTCGTAAGGGTGTTACACTTAGCGTAAAACTAGACATAATTAAGCGTTTCGATCGTGGTGAACGAAGCAAGGACAAAGTGAGTTTGGCTTGTGGAAGCTAACAAAGATGATGTTGAAGAGGTTTTGGCATCCCATGACCAAGAGCTGATAAATGAAGAGCTGATGCAATTGGAAGAGGAAAGGATAACAATCCAAACTGAACGAGCAATGATAAAGTATGACTTTAATTTTGAAAGGGTGCGTAGGTTTAAGGCGTATTTGCAGGATGATTTGAGCGCTTACAAAGAACTGTATGATCTAAAAATGCACGAGGCTCAGCAGTCAAGCAAGCCTTCCACATCAGCCACAGCAGACGACGAACCTCGACCTTCGACATCGAGGCAGGCAGTCATAGGAAAAGATGAGCTGCCTGCCCTAATGGAAACAGATGTCCAGATGACACCCCAGTGTTCCACCACCCCAACCCCCAGGCTGCAGACAGATACCGATCCGCGGAGAATGCAGTGGTAGCCGGGAGGCACACAGCACATCTTTAAGAGTAAAGCCGAAATAAACATGCTAATTAATTAGGTGCTGCCCGGCACGTAACTGGCCCAGATCAGAGGTGATGTAATCGGCAATCGTCTCTGATCTGGGCCGCCAATTATTTCGGCTTTTTTCTTAAAGATGTGATGTGTGCCTCCCGGCTACCACTGTACCCCTGAATGCTTCGCGGATCGGTATCGGTTCGCTGCCTGGAAGGTGGGGGCCACTGCACCACCCAAACTCCGATGACTCAGTCTAAAACACCATCATCAGTGTGCTCGGCAAGCTGTCTTCCCGATTCCTGTAAATGATACTATACTGTACATACATTATTTCTATTTAATATAGGCTGTGTATTTTTGTGTGTTATTTGGTATGATTTGGCAGCTTCATAGCCTAAAGGTTACTGGAGAGTGCTTTTGCAGTGTTTCTGTCAAGAGCGCTTGCGTGAGATTTTCGCTAGGGAGAACAGTGCTGGCAATGATTGTGGAAAAGTATTTCTACTTTATATAGGCTGTGTACTTATCATATCATGCAAACAACAGGAATTCTGCAGATGCTGGAAATTCAAGCAACACACATCAAAGTTGCTGGTGAACGCAGCAGACCAGGCAGCATCTCTAGGAAGAGGTACAGTCGACGTTTCAGGCCGAGACCCTTCATCAGGACTAACCAAAGGAAGAGTTAGTAAGAGATTTGAAAGTGGGAGGGGGAGGGGGAGATCCAAAATGATAGGAGAAGACAGGAGGGGGAGGGATGGAGCCAAGAGCTGGACAGGTGATTGGCAAAGGGGATATGAGAGGCCTAAAGCCAACTGGAGTAAGTTGGCAACGGAGGCATGTTCCAAGAAAGGATGTATGGCTGTGATAGCTTTTACTGACTGTAAAAGCTTTTATAGATATGCAAAAAGGAAAAGACTGGTAAAGACAAATGTAGGTCCCCTACAGACGGAAACAGGTGAATTGATTATGGGGAGCAAGGACATGGCAGACCAATTGAATAATTACTTTGGTTCTGTCTTCACTAAGGAGGACATAAATAATCTTCCAGAAATAGTAGGGGACAGAGGGTCCAGTGAGATGGAGGAACTGAGCGAAATACTTGTTAGTAGGGAAGTGGTGTTAGGTAAATTGAAGGGATTGAAGGCAGATAAATCCCCAGGCCAGATGGTCTGCATCCTAGAGTGCTTAAGGAAGTAGCCCAAGAAATAGTGGATGCATTAGTGATAATTTTTCAAAACTCGTTAGATTCTGGACTAGTTCCTGAGGATTGGAGGGTGGCTAATGTAACCCCACTTTTTAAAAAAGGAGGGAGAGAGAAACCGGGGAATTATAGACCGGTTAGCCTAACGTCGGTGGTGGGGAAACTGCTGGAGTCAGTTATCAAAGATGTGATAACAGCACATTTGGAAAGCGGTGAAATCATCGGACAAAGTCAGCATCGATATGTGAAAGGAAAATCATGTCTGACGAATCTCATAGAATTTTTTGAGGATGTAACTAGTAGAGTGGATGGGGAGAACCAGTGGATGTGGTATATTTGGATTTTCAAAAGGCTTTTGATAAGGTCCCACACAGGAGATTAGTGTGCAAACTTAAAGCACACGGTATTGGGGGTAAGGTATTGATGTGGAAGGAGAATTGGTTAGCAGACAGGAAGCAAAGAGTGAGAATAAACTGGACCTTTTCAGAATGGCAGGCGGTGACTAGTGGGGTACCGCAAGGCTCAGTGCTGGGACCCCAGTTGTTTACAATATATATTAATGACTTGGATGAGGGAATTAAATGCAGCATCTCCAAGTTTGCGGATGACACGAAGGTGGGTGGCAGTGTTAGCTGTCAGGAGGATGCTAAGAGGATGCAGAGTGACTTGGATAGGTTGGGTGAGTGGGCAAATTCATGGCAGATGCAATTTAATGTGGATAAATGTGAAGTTATCCACTTTGGTGGCAAAAATAGGAAAACAGATTATTATCTGAATGGTGGCCGATTAGGAAAAGAGGAGGTGCAACGAGACCTGGGTGTCATTATACACCAGTCATTGAAAGTGGGCATGCAGGTACAGCAGGCGGTGAAAAAGGCGAATGGTATGCTGGCATTTATAGCGAGAGGATTCAAGTACAGGAGCAGGGAGGTACTACTGCAGTTGTACAAGGCCTTGGTGAGACCACACCTGGAGTATTGTGTGCAGTTTTGGTCCCCTAATCTGAGGAAAGACATCCTTGCCATAGAGGGAGTACAAAGAAGGTTCACCAGATTGATTCCTGGGATGGCAGGACTTTCATATGAAGAAAGGCTGGATGAACTGGGCTTGTACTCGTTGGAATTTAGAAGATTGAGGGGGGATCTGATTGAAACGTATAAAATCCTAAAGGGATTGGACAGGCTAGATGCAGGAAGATTGTTCCCGATGTTGGGGAAGTCCAGAACAAGGGGTCACAGTTTGAGGATAAAGGGGAAGCCTTTTAGGACCGAGATTAGGAAAAACTTCTTCACACAGAGAGTGGTGAATCTGTGGAATTCTCTGCCACAGGAAACAGTTGAGGCCAGTTCATTGGTTATATTTAAGAGGGAGTTAGATATGGCCCTTGTGGCTACGGGGATCAGGGGGTATGGAGGGAAGGCTGGGGCGGGGTTCTGAGTTGGATGATCAGCCATGATCATAATAAATGGCGGTGCAGGCTCGAAGGGCCGAATGGCCTACTCCTGCACCTATTTTCTATGTTTCTATGATAGTGAGTCTGAGTCAAAATGTGGTCGAAAAGTTGAAGAGCCGAAGAAATTACAGATGGGGAGCAGTGAGAGATGGTTTCACTGAACTCCCGTCGAAGAGAGGATCTAAACTTCTTCGGTGTAGGCATCACCGGAAGAGGCTTCGCAGTAGTGAATTTTAAAAATGCAAACAACAGGAATTCTGCAGATGCTGGAAATTCAAGCAACACACATCAAAGTTGCTGGTGAACGCAGCAGGCCAGGCAGCATCTCTAGGAAGAGGTGCAGATGCTGGAAATTCAAGCAACACACATCAAAGTTGCAACTTTGATGTGTGTTGCTTATCATATCATTCCTGCTTTTAATTATATGTTACTGTTATTTTAGGTTTTATGTGTTATTTGGCATGATTTGGTAGGTTATTTTTGGGTCTGCGAACGCTCACAAAATTTTCCCATATAGATAAATGGTAACTGCTTCTTTGCTTTACGACATTCCGGCTTACAAACCGTTTCATAGGAACACTCTACCTTCGGATGGCGGGGGAAACCTGTAGTCATGGTCAACCACTTCAACTAAGGAAGACCCCAGTTGTTAGGACTTTCATATCACTGAACCCAGCTTCTGAGATCGAGAGCATGGAACTGCCCTGGTACAATGGCATTTCCACTTTAAAAACTCTCCTGCCAAGGTTTCCTGTCACAGTTGGATACGACTGACAACCATCAAACCAACTATTAGGAACTAATACATGATTTTATGGTACTGTGGTAGTACTAATAGTGTTCCAATTTGTTCTATATTTTATTTAAATGCAAACCCCATTTCCAGAAAAGTTGGGATATTTTCCAAAATGCAATAAAAACAAAAATCTGTGATATGTTAATTCACGTGAACCTCTATTTAACTGACAAAAGTATAAAGAAAAGATTTTCAATAGTTTTACTGACCAACTTAATTTTATTTTGTAAGTATACACAAATTTAGAATTTGATGGCTGCAACACACTCAACAAAAGTTGGGACAGAGTTAAAATAAAATTGAAAAGTGCACAGAATATTCAAGTAACACCGGTTTGGAAGACTCCACATTAAGCAGGCTAATTGGTAGCAGGTGAGGTATCATGACTGGGTATAAAAGTAGAGTCCATCAAAGGCTCATTCTTTGCAAGCAAGGATGGGTCGTGGCTCACCCCTTTGTACCAAAATTCGTGAGAGAATTGTTAGTCAGTTCAAAAGGAACATTTATCAACGCAAGATTGCAGAGAATTTAGGTCTTTCAACATCTACAGTACATAATATTGGGAAAAGATTCGGAGAATTCAGAGACATCTCAGTGCGTAAAGGGCAAGGTCGGAAACCACTGTTGAATGCGCGTGATCTTCGAGCCCTCAGGTGGCACTGCCTAAGAAACCGTCATGCTACTGTGACAATTATAGCCACCTAGGCTCGGGAGTACTTTGGAAAACTATTGTCACTCAACACAGTCCGTCGCTGCATCCAGAAATGCACCTTGAAACTGTATTACCCAAGGAGGAAGCCATACATCAACTCTATGCAGAAACACCAGCGAGTTCTCTGAGCCCGAGCTCATTTCAGATGGACCGAAAGACTGTGGAACTGTGTGCTGTGGTCAGATGAGTCCACATTTCTAGTTTTTGGAAACAACAGGGGTCGAGTTCTCCGTGCCAAAGATGAAAACGACCATCCAGATTGTTATCAGCGAAAGGTGCAAAAGCCAGCATCTGTGATGGTATGAGGGTGCATCAGTGCCCACGGCATGGGTAAGTTACATGTATGTGAAGGTACCATTGACTCTGTGGCGTTTATTAGGATTTTAGAGAGACATATGTTGCCAGCAAGGCGACGTCTCTTCCCAGGACGTCCATGCTTATTTCAGCAGGACAATGCCAGACCGCATTCTGCATGGGCTACAACAGCGTGGCTTTGTAGACACAGAGTGTGTGTGCTTGACTGGCCTGCTGCCAGTCCAGATCTATCTCCTATTGAAAATGTATGGCGCATCATGAAGAGGAGAATCAGACAACGGAGTCCACGGATTGTTGGGCAGCTGAAGTCTTATATCAAGCAAGAATGGACAAAATTTCCAATTGCAAATCTACTACAATTAGTATCCTCAGTTCCAAAACAATTAAGAAGTGTTATTAAAAGGAAAGGTGATGTAACACAACGGTAAACATGCCTCTGTCCCAACTTTTGTTGAGTGTGTTGCAGCCATCAAATTCTAAATTTGTGTATGTTTACAAAATACAATTAGGTTGGTCAGTAAAACTATTGAAAATCTTTTCTTTGTACTTTTGTCAGTTAAATAAAGGTTCACGTGAATTAACACATCACAGATTTTTGTTTTTATTGCATTTTGGAAAATATCCCAACTTTTCTGGAAATGGGGTTTGCACATAATCTGTTACTGCCGCTTAATTGGGCCAAAATGTACTGGTCCCAATGTGACCCAATTAACTAGAATTTTCTGAATTTGTTAAAATTAGTTAATTTATAACATTAAAACTCAAAAATACCAAAGAACAATTTGAAAGAAATCTTCCCTTCTGTCTCATAATCCAGAGACCTTCATGCCCTATTGAGATCAATGGGAGTTTCCTATTTGTACCAGCTCTCTCCAGATCTGATTGAGATTCTGGAACATAATGTTGGGGAATGTCAGAAAGATCGGTTGAAATACTAGACTTAATATGGAGCCCAGCAAAAGAAAGAGCACAAGTGTTTATCCCAACAAATCAGTTAGCAAAACCTGGAATTCTGTGTTTCACAGTGTATGTATGGAAGTCATCACTTATAGTTGCTTACATGGCAAAGGACAGCAGAATTTATTGTTACTAGCTATGTAAATAACTGATGTATAATTCTTGTCTCGCCTGTATGGTACAATATGAATTTACAGCTACATGATCAATAAATATGAGAAAATCACATTTTCAAAAGTAAGCAATTTCATTTCCTTCTACTTTGTTTCATTCAACATACGAAGAATATAATTAGATACCTTTCAGCAAAATCAAGTAAAACTTTGTCCTTTTATGCATGTTTTTTTAATGGGAGAATAACACTACACCTGTGCGAATGCCCACAGCATGCAGCAACCCTGGTATCTCTGTCTTGCAGGATGATGTCAGAGCATCCTGTGCCAACCAAATGGCTGGAGCATTCAAGGACATTTTCAGCCTTTCACTGCTGCAATCAGCGGTTCCCACCTGCTTCAAAAGGGCATCAATTATACTGGTGCTCAAGGAAAGCGCACTGAGCTGCCTTGATGACTATCGACTGACAGCACTCCCATCTACTGTAACGTAGTCCTTCGAGAGGTTGATCATGTATACAATTAACTCCTGTCTGAGCAAGAACCTGGACCTGCTACATTTCACCTACCCCTACAACAGGGCTACAATGAATGCAATCGCTCTGGCTCTCCACAATGCTCTGGAGTACCTAGAAAACAGTAAGACACATGTCAGGCTGCTGTTTATCAATTACAACTCAGGATTCAATACCATCATCCTCTGAGCATTAACCACTAAGTAGTTAAACCTAGGCTCCTGTATCTCTCTCTGAAACTGGACCTTTAACTTTCTCATTAGGAGATCAGATTGGTAATAACATCTTCTCGTTGACAATCAACATAAGCCCACCACAAGGATGCATGCTTAGCCCACTCCTCTATTCTCTCTGCACTCATAACTGTGTGGCTAAGAACAGCTCAAATGTCATTTATAAATTTACTGGTGACACCCCTGCTGACGGCAATGAGAAGGCAACACAAATAAAACTGATTTGCTGGTTGAGTGGTGCTTCAACAAGAACCTTGCACTCAGCATCAACAAGACCAAGGAACTGATTGAAGACTTTAGGAAAGAGGAAGTCAGGAGAGCACACACCAGTCCTCACTGAGTGGGTCAGCACTGGAAAGAGATAGCAGCTTCAAGATCTTGGACATCAATGTCTCAGAGGATCTATCCTGGGCCTAACAATTAAGAAGGCACACCAGCAGCTCTACATTATAGGAATATGGGGAAATTTGATACGCACCAAAGACTCTTGCAAATTTCTACAGCTGTATAGCGGAGAGCATTCTGATTAGTTGCATCACATCCTGGTATGGAGGCTCCAATGCACAGGATCACAGGAGGCTGCTAAGGGTTCTAGACTCAGCCAGTTCCGTCATGGGCACAATCTGACTCACCTTGGAAGTCAACTTCAAGAGGAAGTGTTTTAAGAAGGTGGCATCCTTCACTATCTGGAACATGCCCTTTTTGCATTATTACCAGTGGAGAGAAGGTATTGGAGCCTGAAGACCCAGACTCAAGGTTTTAGAAACAGCTTCTTCACCTCCACCATAAAATTTCTGAACAGTGCATTAAGTCATGAACACCAACCACCTCCTTATAAAACTCTTGCACTACTCATTTATAGTAATTTACAGAACAACAAATTTTATGACATATATCAGTGATAATAAACCTGATTTTGTCCCACAAGCACACCAGTCTTTTTCTGAAGCAGCAGGCCAGCAGGGCATAAGTCTGTAATCGTGGGCTGAAGGACTCAGGGCTGAGAATGCAAATCATTCATGGTGTGCAGCTATAGAATCTGTAGCCAGAAAAGATGCAAAGACCACTGAAAAATGACAACATGGTCATACCTAATCCTTCTCTTTATATCCCACACCTTCTTCTGGTTTTCCAGCTGCAGATGATGTAAGTACACACCTCTAACTTGGCCCGCATTTTTCACCATTACTCTTTAGGCTTTCTTTTTTTGGATTGTCAATGTCTTCCCCCAATAACTTTCCTACTGCTAATATAGGCTTACAGGACTATAATTGTCTGGCTTTTCCTTTCTTGGAATGGGAAAGCTACAGTTGCTATCTTCCTGTCATCTGGTACCTCACTGGCAGCCAGCAAAGATTTATAAATCTTAGCCAGGGCTGCAACAATCTCCATCTCCTACCCTGGGATAATTATCATCCCACTCTATCCATGAAATAAAAGCTCCATAATGTTTGCAGTAACTATTTCTTATCATTTCAATTCACCACAGAATCACATCCGAAACTACAACTGCAGAATCCTCTTGCACATCATTAATATAATGGACGTGATCCACCAAATGATGTAGTTAGCAAGGGAAATAAAGGAAACTGAAACATGCAGTGAAGAGCATCTCAGGATAATACCTCAGTACAGTTCCTCAAGATCACATTCTGGAGGAACTTCAAATCAATCCCAGTGTTACCACTTAGTAACTGTATTACACCAGGATTAAAAACTTAGTATCACTTCTTGACATCAAGCGTAATAAGATTGACGTCAAGAACCTTGAGCTGCTTAGCTTTAATCTAACAATACAACTTAGCAGTGAGCTAAGCAATAGATACAAATTCTCCTGTAGGAGAAATGTTTTGTATTTTTATCTTTGGCTAAAAATTATGTGCTTTCATAATTTTTGCTCAATTGATTTTATTTTTTATCTCATATGTAGAACATAAAATAGCCCCAGTCCAAGGAAACATGGAAGTAACTCCACACAGTCACAAGAAAATTACAAATAAGAAAACTTATTCAAATTGTGCTAGCTCATTTACTCATACTCTACCAATTTCCATTTTAACATCACATTCGTACTTAATTGATAGCAGGAAATTTGCCTCAGTTGGTTAAGCCCATTTCTGGCATTCCATGCAGGTTATGCATAGATGGTACAGTGCACTAACAACCATACAACAATCAGTTAAGGTAATGTAAGTATTTTAATGCCTTTTCCATGGAAATATTTTAGAATCATATTAAAAGACCATGAGAACATGAGATGGGAGTAGAATTAGGCCATTCTGCTTTGCCATCTTAACATGGCTGATCCATTTCCCTCTCAACCCATTCTCCTGCCTTCTCCCCAAATGTTTCATGCCCTGACTAATCAAAAACCTATCAACGTCTGCCTTAAATACACCCAATGACCTGGCCTCCACCGCTGCCTGTGGCAATGAATTCCACAGATTCACCATCCTCTGACTGAAGAAATTCCTCCTCATTTCCATTCTAAGTGGATGTCCCTCTATTCTGAGTCTCTCCCTTCTGGTCTTTGACTCCACTACCATAGGAAACATCATCTCCACATCCACAAAATCTGGGCCTTTCAACATTCAATAGGTTTCAATGAGATCCCCCTCCACTCTTCAAAACTCCAGCGAGTACAGGCCCTGAGTCATCAAGGGCTCTTCATACAATAACCCCTTCATCCCAGAATCATTCTCATGAACCTCCTCTGAACCCTCTCCAATGTCAGCAAATCCTTTCTTAGATAATGGGTCCAAAACTGCTCACAGTACTCCAAGTGAGACCTCACTAGTGCCTTATAAAGCCTCAGCATTAATCCTTACTTTTGTATTCTAGTCCTCTCAACCCAAATGCTAACATTGCATTTGCCTTTCTCACCACCTGCCCAACCTGCAAATTAACCATAGGGGAATCCTGTATGAGAACGCCCAAGTCAGATTTTTGAATTTTCTGCCTGTTTAGCAAATATTCTATGCTTTTGTTCCAGCTATCAAAGTACACGACCATACACTTTCTGACACTCTATTCCATCTGCCAGTTCTTTGCCCATTCTGATCCAAGTCCTTCTGCTGCCTTCCTGCTTCCACAACACCACCTGCCCCTCCACCTACCTTTGTAATGTCCACAAACTTGGTCACAAAGCTATCAATTCAGTCATCCAAATCATTGACATGTGATGTAAAAAGATGCAGTCCCACCACCGACCCCCGTGGAACACTACAGGTGCCCCCCGCTTTTCGAACGTTTGTTTTACGAAACCTGTTACGAAAGACCTACATTAGTTCCCTGTTTTTGCTAACAGGTATTTTCACTGTCACGAAAAAAGGCAACGCGTGGAAAAAGCAGCATGCGCCCCAAGCAGCCGCTCTCCCCCGGATTTGGAACTGCATTCTAGCCGGCATTGCTTAAACACGTGCCTGTGAGCAGCTGTTAGCAAGATGAGCTCTAAGGTATTGGAAAAGCCTGAAAAAGCTCATAAGGGTGTTACACTTAGCGTAAAACTAGACATAATTAAACGTTTCGATCGTGGTGAACGAAGTAAGGACAAAGTGAGTTTGGCTTGTGGAAGTTGACAAAGATGATGTTGAAGAGGTTTTGGCATCCCATGACCAAGAACTGATAGATGAAGAGCTGATGCATTTGCAAGAGGAAAGGGTAACAATCAAAACCGAATGCAGCAGTGAAAGTGAAGTCATCCAGGAACTGAACGTGAAGCAACTGCATGAGATTTTCGCTGCAATGATAAAGTACGACTTTAATTTTGAAAGGGTTCGTCGGTTTAGGGCATATTTGTAGGATGGTTTGAGTGCTTATAAAGAACTGTATGATAGAAAAATGCGCCAGGCTAAGCAGTCAAACAAGCCTTCCACATCAGCCACAGCAGACGATGAACCTTGACCTTTGACATCGAGGCAGGCAGACACAGAAGAAGATGACCTGCCTATCCTCATGGAAATAAGACGACGAGATGACACCCCAGTGTCCCACCACCTCAAACCCCGGGCAGCAGACAGATACCGATCCGCAGAGAATGCAGCGGTAGCCGGGAGGCACCTAGCACATCTTTAAGAAAAAAAGTTGAAATAAACAAGCTAATTAATTAGGCGCCGCCTGGCAGGTAAATGTTGGCCCAGATCAGAGGTGATTGCTGATTGCGTCGACTCTGATCTGGGCCGACATTTACGTGTTGGGCGGCACCTGATTAATGAGCTTGTTTATTTCAGCTTTTTTTTCTTAAAGATGTGCTGGGTGCGTTCCGGCCACCACTGTACCCCTGCATGCTTCGCAGATCGGTATTGGTTCACTGCCCAGAGGGTGGGGGCCACTGCACCACCCAAACACTGATGACTCAGCCTAACACAGCATCATCAGTGTGTTCGCTGTCTTCCCGATTCCCGTAAGTGATACTACACTGTACATACATTATTTCTACTTTATAAAGGCTGTGTATTTTACATGTTATTTGGTATGATTTGGCAGCTTCATAGCTTAAAGGCTACTGGAGAGCGCTTGCGCCGTGTTTTTGCCGAGAGCACTGGCGTGAGATTTTCACTACGGAGAAAAGTGCAGGCAATTATTGTGGAAAAGTATTTCTACTTTATATAAGCTGTGTATTCATCATATCATTCCTGCTTTTACTATATGTTACTGTTATTTTAGGTTTTATGTGTTATTTGGCATGATTTGGTAGGTTATTTCTGGGTCTGCGAACGCTCACAAACTTTTCCCATATAAATAAATGGTAGTTGCTTCTTCACTTTATGACATTCAGGCTTATGAACCGTTTCATAGGAACGCTCTACCTTCGGATGGCGGGGGAAACCTGTACTAGTCATCAGCAGCCAATCAGAAAAGGCTCCCTTTATCCCACTCTGTGCTCCTGCCAATCAGCCATCCTTTATCCAAGCTAGTACCTTTCCTGTAGTATCATGGGCTCTCATCCTGCTACGCAGCCTCATGTGCAGCACCTTGTCAAAGGCCCTTTGAGAATCCAAGTACACAACATCTACTGATTCTCTTTTGTCAAGCCGACTTGTTAATTTCTCAAAGAACCCCAACAGGTTAGTCAGGCAAAATTTTTCCTTAAGGAATCCATGCTGACATTGGTCTATTTTGTCATGTCTCCAAGTACTTTGACACCCCATCCTTAACAATCAACTCCAACATCTTCCCAACCACTGAAGTCAGGCTAACTGGCCTATAATATCCTTTCTTCTGCTTCCCTCCCTTCTTAAAGTGTGAGGTGATATTTGCAATTTTCTAGTCCTCCTGAACCATGCCAGGATCTAGTGATCCTTGAAAGATCACGACTAAAGTCTCTGCAATCTCTTCAGCTACCTATTTCAGAACCCTAGGGTTTAGTCCATCTGATCCAGGTGATTTCAGACCTTTCAGCTTCCCAAACACTTTCTCATTTGTAATAGTCACCACACTCACTTCTGCCCGACATTCTCAAACTTCCAGTATACTGCTAGTGTCTTCCACAGTGAAGATGGTTGCAAAATACTTGTTTAGTTCATCCACCATTTCCTTATTCCTCATTACTACCTCTCCAGTGGTCCAGAAGCTACTCTCACCTCTCTTTTACTCTTTATACATCTGGAAAAACTTTTGTATCCTCTGATATCATTGGCTAGCTTAACTTCAAATTACATCTTTTCCCTCCTTAAGGCTTTTTAGTTGCCTTTTTTAAAAGCTCCCTAATCCTTTAATTTCCGACTAATTTTTGCTCTATTATATACCCTCTCTTTTGCTTTTATTGTGTTTTTGACTTCCCTTGTCAGCCACAGTTGCGTCATCCTGCCTTTAGAATACTTCTTTTTTGGGGATGTATCTATTCTGTGCCTTCCAAATTTCTCCCAGAAACTCCAGCCGTTGCCGTTCTGCCATCACTTTTGCTAGCTCCTCTCTCATGCTTCAGTAATTTACTTTACGCCACTGTAAAAAGGCTATGTCTTATATTCACGCATTTTTAGAATGAAAATATTGCGGTCATCGAAGATCTGGATTAAAACAAGGTGCTCAGTGCTTAATGTACAACACACCAAACAATTAGAAATTGATACAAAATGTCTAATTCCAAGCCTACTTGACTAGAAATGCCTCCATTCATTTTGAAAACAACTCCTATCCTGGCAAAAACTTACATAGTGCATAAAATGAGCAACAGTTGAATGGCAGAACAAATTCAATGAGCCAAGTAGCCAAATTCTGCTCCATATCTCTTGGTATTATAGTAAGGTAAATCTGTATTAATCTAGCACATTTAGTGGGATCTGGCAGGCAGATCTTCCAGACTATTGGTTTATTAAAACTTTAACACACACTTTTTTTTAAAGATATTACACAATAGAATACTAAATTTCTGAGGGAGCTTCTGGACCAATGAAGGGGCAGTTCTGAGAGTGCACCTATCCCAGCTCTTAAATAATCTTTAACTGTCATAAGCCCAGTCGTAGGGTTTTACTGTCTTGTGTTGGTTATAAATAGATTCAGCATGTCCCATGGACATAAATTAGATGTGATGAAAACAGCATTCCTTACACTTATTAACATGTCTTTTGACTAAATGCTATGATATTGAAAAAAAACTAATCCAAAGTTAAATTAATGTTAAATCACATGGTAAAACATTGCCAGAAATGAATTTAAGTTCACCAACAAAAACAAAAAAAATGTTAAAAACCATACTAGATACTATAGCAAAATTCAAAATAGAAGTCTGGGCAATTGTCACCTCTGCTTTATCTGTTTGCTGTAGGAATTTAAGGTTATGCTCAAATATTTGCAAATTTAGCAGTAATTTTCATTCTTCCTCTTGCTCGACAATAACATGAAACTGGAACATAAGTGTTCCCATATCTATTCTTATCTAATTTTATTACAAAATAAAATGAATCACATTGATGCAGGAACAGCTTCTTTCCCTCCGCCGTCAGCTTTCCAAATAGTCCATGAACCTATTAATACTACCTCATTATTCCTTCTTTCTTGCACTATTTTATAATTTATAGTAATTTTATGTTGCTGTTGGAAGCAACACATTTCGTATTATATATGATAGTCATAATAAACCTGATTCTGACATGCTTTGAATCCTGGAGATTCACTGCATGTAATGAAAGTAAAATTTTATGGTGTACACAGTGTGTCCCATTAAGTGACGCATTTTGAAGATGTAATTTATAGAGACACGAGATCTATAATGCAATTTTAGATCTATCCCAAACCAAAATGCATTAAGAATCCAGACAACACAAATATTGTTTTGCAGTACAAAACATTTCTTTATTCTCTAGTGAACAATAAAATGCATATTTATGGACTGCACAACACACTGTACTTTCACTACCATTTGCTAATTTGCTAATTGAACATTTCCAATAGATCAACACAAAATGTAAGAATGTAAGATATTTACTGGGATAAATTTGTCTGCTCTTAGACTAGCTTTAAATTATTATTTCCAGATAAAGATCTTTAGTCCACCTTTACACCTTTTTATAACTTCAGTTCAAAAAAATGGAAAATTGCTTTAATCTCTGCAAATGACACCATGACATCCTTTACTGGAACATCATCTATAAATTAAAATTTGATCAATCACAAAATGTGAAGGAATGGATAGGCACTTGAACAGAAACTTGAAGATATGTACATATATAGTAAATGAAAATAGAGTGGCAGGAGAGAATGCGTGAGTGTAAGAGAATGTGTTAAGGTAGAATGCAGGGTACCAGTTGTACAGGAACATTTTGACTAAGATTCTAATCAATTCCTCAGTTAGAATTTTAAAGGTTTTGCCATATGGGATTTTGTAAGCACTCATTCATATTTACGAGATTTGAAGCAAAATAAATACTATGATCCTCATTTTTCTTTGCTTTTAAGCATTTAATATTTTGTATATAAATCATCAATTTGACCTATAGAATTTAGATTTTACACCATTTCCAGAATCGATAATGCCTTCTCCAAACTTTTAAATGCTGCTGTATTAATTGTAGCTTTACGTTACTGTTACAATTTGATACTTGCCTAACAAATAAAGCAATAATTTTGTTTTATCAGGTAAAACCAGTGAAGCGACATAACAACTTTGTGACTTAATAACAAGCACACTGAGGTCAAATTCCATAAAGGAAGTCAACTTCTACAGTACGTCAATGTCTTTTTTTTTTGTAACTTACCTATAATCTTCATGAGTAAAGCATTCATGCAAATCCTGTGCGGATATTCCCATGGCAGAATTACTTGTCTGTAGGAAGGAAGTAAATTGAATACTTAAATAATTTATCATAATTGATGTAAGTTTAGATTGGCAAAATGGAAAGCAAAACATGCATTCTTGGCGCCAGAAGCCTAGCACAATAATCACTAATTTCATCTAATGCATATGACACCTTTCACTGTATGTTTTGATGTACACATGACAAATAAAGCTAATCTAATCTTTTTCAAACTTCATGATATATTTTCTTTTGCAAACAAGAACCAAGAACTTGATTACATAACTGCCATTATTTTATCATTATAACAATTATTAAGTGAAAGTTCAAAGTAAGTTTAGCAAAGTATATAAATGTCATTATATACAACCCTGAGAATCATTTTCTTATGGGCATACTCTATAAATCCAATAATCATAGTAAACTCAATAAAAGATTGCACCAAAAGGGCAGGCAACCACTGTGCAAATACAAGAAAGGGGGGCAAAGGGGAAGAAATAATAAATAAATAAGCAAGCAAGCAAGCAAGCAAGCAAGAAACATCAAGAACATGAGATAGAGAATCCTTGAAAGTGAGTCCATAGGTTGTGAGAAAGTTCAGTGATGGGGCAAATGAAGTTGAGTGAAGTTATCCCCTTTGATTCAAGCATCTGATAGTTGAGGGGTAATAACTGTTCCTGAACCTGATGGTGTGAGTCCTGAGGCTCTTGTACCTTCCTCCTGATGGCATTAGCAAGAAGAGAGTATGATCTGGGTGGTGGGGATCCCCGATGATGGATGCTGCTTTCCTACGACAAAGCTCCATGTAGATGTGCTCAATAGTGGGGAGGGCTTTATCCGTGATGGACCGGACCGTATCTAGTACTTTTTGTACTATTTTCCATTCAAGGGCATTGATGTTTCCATACCAGGCTGTGATGCAGCCAGTCAACTCAGCACACACCTACAGAAGCTGCTCTAAACATTAAAACAATTTTCTTGAAAAAAAATTCATACCTTTTCATTAGTTAGAAAGATGTGCAGAATCTCCATAAGTTTCTCAAAGTCCTGAACGTTGCTATCGGAAGACAAAATTCTGAAAAAACAGCCAATAATATCATATTAGGTAATCCAAAAGCAAAGTATCAAACATGAAGCCTATTCAATAATTCTGCTCCCACTATGTATTTTTGCCTGTACATGCCACATTTCCATCCATTGAATGCACAAAATTTCTTTCATTCATTCAGTACAAATTTCAAATTTCTGCTGTTGTAATGCTGAGCACTTACCAAACATTTTGTACTTTGCTGATTCACCTATTGTTAAGTGTATATAATTCAGAAAAAAATTGTAGGAGGTAATGTTACCGAATGAAACAAAAGGATTTATAAAAGATCTCTCTTAACTCAGGACTTACCTTTCCCTTTGCCGTGTTTTACAGCCAATACTTTGGAAACTTAATCAGTGTTGTCCTGTAGTAAACATGGGGATCAATATGAATACACTAGACACTAGAATACTGTAGCACAGTACAGGCCCTTCGGCCCTCAATGTTGTGCCAACCCATATATTCCTTGAAAAAAAGTACTAAACCCACACTACCCCGTAACCCTCTATTTCTCTTTCATCCATGTGCCTGTCCAAGAGGCTCTTAAATACCCCTAATGTTTTAGCCTCCACCTCCTTAACTTCTTAACTATCCTATCAACCTGTGCAGCGACCTTGAGGGATGTATGGATTTGAACCCCGAGGTCCCTCTGTTCATCCACACTCTTAAGTAACCAACCATTAACCCTGTACTCAGCCTTCTGGTTTGTCCTTCCAAAATGCATCACCTCACACTTATCTGGATTGAACTCCATCTGCCACTTTTCTGCCCAACTCTGCATCCTGTCTATATCCTCTTGCAACCTTCGACAACCTACAACTCCATCCACTACTCCTCCAATCTTTGTGTCGTCCGCAAACTTCCGCCTCTTCATCCAGGTCATTTATAAAAATCATGAAGTCCACTATGCCCAGCAAAGACCAATGTGGTAAATAAATTAAAAATAGTTAAGGTTCAGAACTAAAGCTTGTGTACCTTACTAGTAACACTGAAAATTACCCTTTTCCCCCTCCCCCAACTGTTTTCTATCCTTTAAATCAGGGCTTCTCAACCTGGGGTGCAAGGATCCCTCAGTTTATGGTAGGGGTTACCATGAGGGGTCCATGGCATAAAAAAGTTGGGATCCCTTACTTTAAATAACCCACTATTCAAGATATAGTATTTAGAGCATAAGACCATGACAAAGGAGCAGAAGTCAGCAATTCGGCCCATTGAGTCTGCTTCGCCATTCTATCATGAGCTGATCCAATCTCCTATTTAGTCCCACTCCCCCGCCCTCTCACCATAACCTTTGATGCCCTGGCTACTCAGATACCTATCAATCTCTGCCTTTAATACACCCAATGACTTGACCTCCACTGCCGCCTGTGGCAACAAATTCCACAGATTCACCACCCTCTGGCTAAAAAAATTTCTTCACATCTCTGCAATAGGTTTGTCAGGCAGGATTTTCCTTTAAGGAAACCATGCTGAGCTCTGCCTATCTTGTCATATGCCTCCAGGCACTCTGTAATCTCATTCTTGACAATCAACTCCAACAACTTCCGAACCACTGATGTCAAGCTAACAGGTCTATAATTTCCTTTTTGCTTCCTTCCCCCCTTCTTAAATAGCGGAATGACATTTGCAATCTTCCAGTCCTCCAGAACCATGCCAGAATCTATTGACTTTTGAAAGATCACTGCTAATGCCTCCACAATCTCCACAGCTACTTCCTTCAGAACATGAGGGTGCATTCCATCTGGTCCGAGAGATTTACCTAGCCTTAGACTATTCAGCTTCCTGAGTACTTCCTCTGTCGTAATTGTGACTGTGCACACTTCTCTTCACTGACAACCTTGAGTGTCTGGTATACTGCTGATGTCTTCCTCAGTGAAGACAGATGCAAAATACTCGTTCAGTTCCCTAATCTCGTGTTTCTTTATGGTTCCTTTTGAAATATCAGGGATACAACATCCATTGGCTCCTTGTTATCAATGCTACTACTGGAATAGTCTTTCAGAAGATCAACTAACTTAATTACATTATGAATTTCTGTGACTGCAACTGGCGTTTCTCTATGACTTTTAACATAGCAAACACCCCAAGGTATTTTACAGTAATACAATCTAATTATGACAGCAGGTTTTCCATTGAGATTGGGACTGTTAGACAGAATCAGGGGAATTCCAGGGTGTAGGATCTAAAAGTTTTGCCACTAAGGGAGAAACAGTTACATTTTGGGATGATCGAGGCCTGAACTAGAAAAGCTTAGTTATTTGCGAATGGTTACAGGGCTGCAGGAGGTAACAGAGAAAGGGAAAGGTGAAGCCTGGAGGATTAACAAATAAAGATAAAACTTTTAGAAATCAAGCCAATGCTGAAATTGAAAACCAGTATAGTCAATCAAGCACAAGGCAAGGTAAATAACCAGAACATCATGCAAGTGTGGACAAAACATTGTTTTAATTTAACCATTTTTGAAGGGGTACGTTAAACACATACATGTACATGTTTAGCAATTACATGGTCCATTCCCCTGACTGCCCCCTCCAATTTAACAACCTACCTCACCTCACTGTCAATTCCTACCATATCCCTGCACACACCCCAAGTTGCTACACAAGAGCACATTGAGATCAGAAGCATGGATAGGGACTTCAGCACATGTGGTGAGGAAATGGATGCTATTGACCGTTGAAATAGCCAGGCTTTCTCAGTGCTCTCTATGATATCCGTAATAATTAATTCCACAATTTTCCTGACAACTGATGCTGAATTAACTAGCATTCATCATTCCTAAATTCCAGTGTTTCATTTGCCGCTTTCCAATTCACAGAAACCATTCCAGATTTTAGACAATCTTGATTCATAAATTCCAAAATATCTACATCCTTGAAGACATATATTTAAAAACCCTATTATTAAAATCAAGTTCAAAAGGTTTGGCAGGCTTTAGTCCTGCTAAATTTCAGTACATTTTTCCTTAGTCTAATGCTTCATGCTCTAGTGCACCATTGAAATGCCTAGTTCTCATTAGACACTTGATTTTCCATTAATCTTGCTATGTTCTTTTGGCCTACACCTATAAAGAAAAAGTAGTTATTCAATATCTGCCATTAGTTGCTCATATTATTTTTTTCCATCTTAGATTCAAAGGAAGCCGTGTCTACTTTGTGGTGCTATGTTTAACTTATTCATATATTTTCTGTTATTTAAGATTTAAGATTTTCCGTTATTTATAAAGATTAGCCATGACTTTACTAGATGATACATCTGGATTGAGGGACCACATTGGCCAACTCCTACCGCTTCCTAGGTACTTCTGAAATATTTCTGCAAACATTTGGCATGGGACTATTTGCCATCATTAAACATCATTTTTGACTATGAGATTACAAATTCACCCTGGCACACAACTCAAGGTGAGATCTAAAATAACTGGTTCCCGGTTGGTTCCACGATGTTGTTCCAGGAAACCGTTTAATAATATAAATGTATCTCACAAACTACTTTTCCAGTTGTACTTAATACAGAGTGGAAAACAGTATCTCCACAATCATTGACATCATCTGTGGAATAGCTTCCTTATCCAAATCGCACTCTTGTACGCCAACAAATATCTTTCAATTTTACAGCAAAACAAGGAAGCCAAATTTGGTAGAAAATGCTCTGACAAAATCTGTATTAAAATGTAGAAAAAGCATTTCAGGATGTATATTGTATACATTTCTCTGACATTAAATTCAACCTTTGAACCTTTGAATTAATTATGACCAATAAATATATGCAATGGAAAGGTCATAATATCCACCGTGATTTTAGGAATGTTACAGTATTACTTTTCCTCATTGTATCCCTATCTGATGATATTCAAAGTTTCTTGACCATAATGATATTTCATTGCGTATAACTAGGATGCAATGTTGAGCATGTTGTGATCAATAGTGAAATATGCAAAGAAAAATACAGAAAGTATTTTGAAACATAGTATGGAAGACTTTTTTTAGAACTCTAATAATGAAGATCCCAAATAAGTTCTCAAGGTTCCCCATAGGAGTAGATTAAATTCTACAATATATTCTGCTGTGACCTCAGTCCTGGAAATACCTGGTTAAAATCAGGTCTTTGAAGTAATATTCATTTAGAGCAGGGGTTCCCAACCCTTTTTAGGCCATGGACCAATACCATTAAGCAAGGAGTCAACGGACCCCATGTTGGGAACCCCTGAATTTTAGAGAAATGACTGAAGACACAAGCCTGTCCATAAGACCCATAATACACAGGACTAGAATTAGGCTATTCGACCCATTAAGTCTGCTTGGCCAATCTATAATGGCTGATTTATTATTCCCTCAACCTTTGAATACTCTTACTAATCAAGTACCTATCAACCTCTGCTTTAAATATACCCAATAATTTGGCCGCCACAGCTGTCTGTGGCAATGAATTCCACAGATTCACCAACTTTTGGCTAAAGAAATAACTCATCTGTTCTAAAGGGATGTCCTTGTATTCTGTGGCTGTACTCACTGGCACTACACTCTCCCACTATAGGAAACATCCTCTCCACATCCACTCTATCCAAATCTTTCATTAAATTCCAACTTCAATCGAGAATTTCAACAGCCACTGTTCAAACAATTTTCAGTGATCAGTCACACTGAAGATCACACAAATGAAGTCTTTATTTGATTTATGACTAAATAAGCTATAGCCTCATGAAGTTGCTTAGATAATCCACCAGACATCAAGTTATATTTGTTAATAACAAGACATAATTTCCTTCTTGTGAGCATTTTTGAAATAAGACAATAAATCCATAGAACTCAGGCAAACAAGCATACATCATAATTATGGAGGTAATACTGTAGACAAAGTTCTCTTGTTCTTCATTAAAGCCACCACTGCCTCCTTTACTATCCATAATGCTTACCAATAAATGAGGTTTGTTTCCTTTTTTTTTGCAATTTGAGCAAGCACAAGTTATTTCAAAACAATACTCCATGGTAATTTGCTAGACAGTCCAGAAATATTCAATTTGAACCTAATCTCACAGTGAAAGTGAACAACACTAATGGGAATTAAACTTTTTGTAATTATGTTAACAAGATTACAACCAAATTTCAGTTCATACTAAATGAAGGAATTTCAGCTTAATTAAGAGCATACTAAAAAGAACAGCTGCACTGACCCAGTGATGTATAACCTCTACAAAGCATCACTCCCACTCTCCCCCACCCCTCAGTTGCCTTGCTTGTAGGACAAGAAAAAGTTTAGAAAGTGCTTCACCAATTCTTGAAAGTAGTGGTGGATTGTTAAAGCAAATCAACTAACTTTAAAATAATTTTTCCACTCGCAGAATTTGCCCATCTCCTTTTGAATGCTCCGGTCTAAACGATACTCACTGAATCAGTCAGCAGTTATTCCAGGATTTACCTCTTGCCACAAATACTTGTTAGTTGCAAACTTTTTTTTTACATTGATCATTTTTGTTTTCTGCTTCTCTCTAACCTCCATTGGCTAGCAAACTATTCACTCTGACATACCTCAAGTCTGCAATTTTTACTCTAACCCTACAAGTTTATCTGAAGTCCTGTTTCCTCTTAATTGCTTGGATGAAATATCCCACAATACTGTTTAAAACAACAGCAGAGGAATTCTCTCAAACAATATCACAAAAAACTGATCATTTCATTTTGCAGGAACTTACGATGCACAATTGGTTGCTGCACTTCTAAAATTATAACAGTGACAACATATTTGCTCTGAACAAATTATATAAAAAGCAGTTTTTTAATTAAGGGCCTCTAATCAGTAGCTCCATTGTAAACCTTTACCACTACCTACGTAATGAAGGGAATTACAATTGGACAAGGTATTCAGGATGCTATTTGGTCAAAGAAAAGTAGCTGCCTAGATATTAAATCTCTCCTAAAGAGAAGTACAAACCCTGCACTGGCAATTCCTCTGCTACTAATATTGATCAGAGATAGTTATCAGGAGCGCTGCATATGCAGGGTACTTAGTATTGCCAAAGATCCCTCCTATCCGTCCAACAATCTCTTTGATCTCCTACTATCAGACAGGATGTACCGAGCATTACGACAAAGGCTGTTAGGATGGGAAACAGCTTCTTCCCCCAGGCCGTGAGACTACTGAACTCCCTGCCACGTCCCAGATCTCATCACTTATGAAGCACCAGTAATGTTATACAGTTTATTTTTTGACATGTGTCATAAATGAGCCTTCTGCTAAATGTAAGTCTTCTGGAATATATTTTATTATTTTTAAAATTTATTTATGGTAATGTTACTTTATGTGTTGTACGTGAGTTGTATGTAATGTGTTGTGCATCTTGGTCTGGAAGAATGTTGTTTCGTTTGGTGGTATACATGTATAAGGTTGAATGAAAATAAACTTGAAATACTGATGCTAGGCTAAATGATCTACAGTTTCCAGTTTTCTCTTACTTCACTGAATTGTGGGATTATACTTGCCACTTTCCAGTCCACAGGTACCATGCCACAAACTACAGAATTTTAGTAGATGATTCTCAATGCACCAACTATTTCATGGCAGCTGCTTTTAATACTCTGCCACTAATCTAGAGACAAAGTAGATAAGAAACTTAAATTAATTTCCTAATAGTGACCTGGAATAATGGAAACCTCAAAGTTGTACATTATAGCAAAACATGCATCTACTTCTCTCAGTCATAAGATAGGAAGTCAAACAAGTCTGTTCCACCATTCAATGGCTGATTTTTTTTCCAACACCATTTTACCACCTTCTCCCCATTACCCTCATACCAATCAAAAATATATCAACTTCTGCCTTAAATACGCCCAAATGACTTGGCCTCCACAGCCCTCAATGGCAACAAATTCCACAGATTCACCACCCTCTGGCTTAACAAATTCTTCCTCATATCAGTTTTAAAGGGATATCCTTTAATTCTGAGGCTGTGCCTTTGGATCCTACATTTTCCTACTAATGGAAACATCCTCTCCACATTCACTCTATCGAGGCCTTTCAGTATCTGGTAGGTATGTACCATCAAGGTTCTCGCCTAGATGAGCACTGTTCCAATAGCAAACAAAAAAATTCAAAAATCCATGACAAAATAACTTTTTGGATGAATTCCCCATTCTCTTCCTCAAACATTAATTCCTTTCGTCACTAGTGTAAAGTAACAACAAATTGTATCATTATAACCATTCATTTATGGTCCTTTGATGGCATCCCTCAAAATTAACCTTCAATAAAGTCCAGGACACCCAGTAAGTCTCACAACCATCCTTGCCTGGAAATATTGCTATTTTTCCATCAAAAATCATGCATCTCAAAACCAACCAACAATGTGAGAGCATATTGACTTCAAGAACTGCAGCACTTCAAGGTAAAGGCTCATCAGCTCATTTTAAAGGATGATTGTGGGTGGACACAAAATACTGGCATTACTACCAAGTGCAGTTCTATTGATGAATGAAAGAATTCACTATAAAGCTTACTATGAAAACTGAAGTAAAAATCCTTTTCAAAAAGTATCAGATTAAAGACCCGCAACACACATCAAAGTTGCTGGTGAACGCAGCAAGCCAGGCAGCATCTCTAGGAAGAGGCACAGTCGACGTTTCAGGCCGAGACCCTTCGTCAGGACTAACTGAAGGAAGAGTTAGTAAGAGATTTGAAAGTCGGAGGGGGAGGGGGAGATCCAAAATGATAGGAGAAGACAGGAGGGGGAGGGATAGAGCCAAGAGCTGGACAGGTGATTGGCAAAGGGGATATGAGAGGATCATGGGACAGGAGGCCCAGGGAGAAAGAAAAGGCGGGGGGAACCCAGAGGATGGGCAAGGGGTATAGTCAGAGGGACAGAGGGAGAAAAAGGAGAGTGAGAGAAAGAATGTGTGTATAAAAATAAGTAACAGATGGGGTACAGGGGGAGGTGGGGCATTAGCTGTAGTTAGAGAAGTCGATGTTCATGCCATCAGGTTTGAGGCTACCCAGACAGAATACAAGGTGTTGTTCCTCCAACCTGAGTGTGGCTTCATCTTTACAGTAGAGGAGGCCGTGGATAGACATGTCAGAGTGGGAATGGGATGTGGAATTAAAATGTGTGGCCACTGGGAGATCTTGCTTTCTCTGGCAGACAGTGCGTAGGTGTTCAGCAAAGCGGTCTCCCAGTCTGCGTCGGGTCTCGCCAATATAGAGAAGGCCACATCGGGAGCACCGGACGCAGTATATCACCCTAGCCGACTCACAGGTGAAGTGTCGCCTCACCTGGAAGGACTGTCTGGGGCCCTGAATGGTGGTAAGGGAGGAAGTGTAAGGGCATGTGTAGCACTTGTTCCGCTTACAAGGATAAGTGCCAGGAGGGAGATCAGTGGGGAGGGATGGGGGGGGGGAACGAATGGAATCAGTGGGGAGGGATGGGGGGGACGAATGGAATCAGTGGGGAGGGATAGGGGGGACGAATTTCCAGCATCTGCAGAATTCCTGTTGTTGCGAGATTAAAGACCCACACAGAATTGAATATGTGATGAGGTTCCCAGCTAAAATATTTGGTAATATATAAATTAACGAACTATTATTGAAGAATGACTGTTTAGTTATAAACTGGCATATATTGTGGTTACCCTTGTGATGTATTTCTTTTGAAGTTAATATAAAATGTAAATAAAAACATTAGTATCACAGTACAGTAATGAATGACAAAATTGCTAGCAACGCCCAGATCCAGCTGAATTCCATGCCCAGGAAAAACACGGGGTTAATGTTTCAGGTTGATGACCTATAATCAAAATTATAAAACACCACATCTGAAAAAATATAAAACCAAGGACCACATTTAGGAAAATAAAGATTGGCGAAGGAATGAAATATTGGGTGCAGGATAGGTGGTAATTACAGGTGTCCCCTGCTTTTCGAACGTTCGCTTTACGGAACGTCACTGTTACGAAAGACCTACAATAGTTCCCTGTTTTTGCTAACAGAAGGTGTTTTCACTGTTACGAAAAAAAAGCAGCGCACGAAAAAAAGGCAGCGTGCGCCCCAAGCAGCCGATCTCCCTCGGATTCAGAACTGCATTCTCACTGGCATTGCTTAAGCACGTGCCTGTGAGCAGCTGTTAGCAAGATGAGTTCTAAGGTATCGGAAAAGCTTGAAAGAGCTCGTAAGGGTGTTACACTTAGCGTAAAACTAGACATAATTAAGCATTTCGATCATGGTGAACGAAGCAAGGACAAAGTGAGTTTGGCTTGTGGAAGTTGACGAAGATGATGTTGAAGAGGTTTTGGCATCTCATGACCAAGAACTGATAGATGAAGAGCTGATGCAATTGGAAGAGGCAAGGATAACAATCAAAACCGAATGCAGTAGCAAACGGACCGAAAGTGAAGTCGTCCAGGAACTGAACGTGAAGCAACTGCATGAGATTTTCGCTCCAATGATAAAGTACAACTTTAATTTTGAAAGGGTACGTCGGTTTAGGGCATATTTGTAGGATGATTTGAGTGCTTACAAAGAACTGTATGATCTAAAAATGCACGAGGTTAAGCAGTCAAGCAAGCCTTCCACATCAGCCAATGAACCTCGACCTTCGACATCGAGGCAGGCAGACATAGAAGAAGATGGAAACAGAGGCAATTGCCGATTGTGTCACCTCTGATCTGGGCCGACATTTACGCGCTGGGCGGCACCTAATTAATTTGCTTGTGTGTTTCGGCCTTTTTCTTAAAGATGTGCTGGGTGCGTCCCGGCTACCACTGTACCCCTGCATTCTTCGCTGATCGGTATCGGTTCGCTGCCTGGAGGGTGGGGGCCACTGCACCACCCCAACCTCCAACAACTCAGCCTAACACACCATCATCAGTGTGCTCGGCGCCGTCCCAATTCAGCAAAGTGATACTACACTGTACATACATTATTTCTACTTTATATCGGCTGTGTATTTTTATGTGTTATTTGGTATGATTTGGCAGCTTTATAGCTTAAAAGTTACTGGGCAGCGCTTGCGCTGTGTTTTTGCCAAGAGCACTTGCATGAGATTTTCGCTACGGAGAACAGTGCGGCAATGATTGTGGAAAAGTATTTCTACTTTATATAGGCTGTGTATTCATCATATCATTCCTGCTTTTACTACATGTTACTGTTATTTTAGGTTTTATGTGTAATTTGGCATGATTTGGTAGGTTATTTTTGGGTCTGCGAACGCTCACAAATTTTTCCCATATAAATTAATGGTAATTGCTTCTTCGCTTTACGACATTCCGGTTTACGAACCGTTTCACAGGAACGCTCTACCTTCGATGTCGGGGGAAACCTGTACTGCCAAAACTAATTAGGGTCATGGCAATATTCCTGAGTAATGAAAGTAATCGTGCAAAAGATATGTCTAGAGAACACATGAACGATTGACAAAAACAAGAATGTGGAAAAGAAACAAGGAAAATCTGATGAGTGGAATGTGCAGAAATCAGGTAAATTCTAGGCCATGATGTAACTGATTTGGATGTGAATATACATTGCAAAATTAGCAAGGTCGTTGATTGCACTAAATCAGGGGATCTTGTTGATAGTGACTCAGGTTACAATGAATTTTAAAGAGATTCTGATCAGTAATAGGGAGATGGGCTGAGGAATGGCAGCTTAGGTAAGTGTGAGGCAATGCACTTTGGACATTCAAACCAGGGTAGGCAAGGCACTGACAAATGTTATGGAACAGAGTGACTTGGAAGTACAACTACACAGTTTGCAGAAAGTGGCCATGCAAGTAGATTGGGAGGTGAAGCAGGCTATTAGAATGCTGACCTTTATTAGTCAAGCTATTGAGTTTAAGAGAAGGGATATTATGTTCCAGTTATATAAATTATTGGTGAGACTATACTTAGAGGACTGTGTATTGTGTAAGAGTTATCACCTTGTAATAGGAAAGACATTGTCAAGCTGGAGAGGCTGAAGAAATTTATGAGGATAGTGCCTGGATTAGAGAGCCTAAGATACAGGGAGAAGTTGGCCACGCTAGATCTTTATTCTTTGCAGTGAAGAAGACTAAAAAGTGACCTCACAAGTGTTTATAAAATAATGACGGGTATCGATAAGGTGGAGGATCATATTCTTTTCTTCCCCCCCTCCCCAAGAGTTGGGGAATGCAAAACTAGAGGGCACAGATACAAGATAAGAGGGTAGAGATTTAAAAGGGACCTGAGAGTTAACTTCTTTAGGCAAAGGATAGTGAGTGTATGGAATGAACTGCCAAAGAAGGCGGTCGAAGCTGATACAATTGCAACATTTAAGAGTCATCTAGATTGATAGATGGAGGGAACTTGGTACAGGTGGCCCCCGTTTTCCGAACGTTCGCTTTACGACACCTTGCTGTTTCGAAAGACCTACATTAGTTACCTGTTTTCGCTAACAGAAGGTGCTTTCACTGTTACGAAAAAAGGCAGTGCACACCTGAACAGCCAAGCTCCTCCCCCGGAACTGCATTCTAGCCGGCATTGCTTGAACATGTGCTTTATCTCGATTTATTTTGTGCATCCGTTAGCAAGATGAGTTCTAAGGTATCGGAAAAGCCTAAAAGAGCTCGTAAGGGTGTTACACTTAGCGTAAAACTAGACATAATTAAGTGTTTCGATCGTGGTGAACAAAGTAAGGACATTGTCCACGCGTTAAACTTGCCTGCGTCCACCATTTGCACTATTTATGAAAGAAAGAATTTTGAAAGCTGCCGATGTTACTGTTGGTTCTGCTCTTAGCAAAGTGGTCTTAGTCGGCATCCAATAATGGATAAAATGGAAAATCTATTGCTTGAGTGGATTGATGGGTGTAAAAAGCGTGGCGTTCCGTTAAGTTTTCTTATACTTAAGGAGAAATCAGTCAGTCTTTTTAGTAAGCTGAAACAGAAAGCACTGGACGATGGTGATGAAAGTGTTGCGAAAGTGGAATTTAAAGGTAGTCATGGGTGGTTTGATCGGTTTCTGAGGCGAGGGCAGCTTCATAGCTTAAGCAATGGTCCCCAACCTCTGGGCCGCGGACTGATACATTGCCGCGAAGAATGTAGTGGTGCAGCGGTAGTCGGAACGCACCCAGCACATCTTTAAGAAAAACGCCAAAATAAACAAGCTAATTAATTAGGTGCCGCCCAGCACGTAAATGTCGGCCCAGATCAGAGGCGATTGCCGATTGTGTCAGGTGGTTATTCGTATAAGCAAGTGTTTAACTGTGACAAAACTGCAATTTATTGGAGTCTTCCCGATTCCGGTAAGTGAAACTACACTGTACATACATTATTTCTACTTCTAATAGGCTGTGTATTTTTATGTGTTATTTGGTATGATTTGGCAGCTTCATAGCTTAAAGGTTACTGGAGAGAGTGTTTCTGCCGAGAGCGCTTTCATGAGATTTTTACTGCGCTAGACAGTGCTGCAGAAAAGTACTTCTACTTTATAGGCTGTATATTTATCATATCATTCCTGCTTTTACTATATGTTACTGTTATTTTTAGGTTTTACGTATTATTTGGCATGAGTTTGTAGGTTATTTTTTGGGTCTGGGAATGCTCAAAATTTTTCCCATATTGATAAATGGTAATTGCTTATTCACTTTACGACATTCCGGCTTACGAACCGTTTCATAGGAACGCTCTACCTTCGGACAGCGGGAGAAACCTGCACTTGGGAGACTTATGGACCAAATGCCGACAGCTGAGACTAGCTGTGGATGGCATGAATCAGTAGCACTGAAGGGCCTATTTCTGCACTGTATTACTCTATGACTTTACAACATTATAATACTGCATCCAACATTTTAGTTCATGTATTGCAAACTTGGTGAACAAATCAGCCAATTTTCTGAATATTGAAGAAAAGACTTGTACTTAGACAGTGCTACAGGTCGCAAAGCAGTATACCCTCTGTTGAAAAACAATACATGTAGAAGTTAGCAAGTGTTAACAAATAGATTGAGGAATGAAGCAGAAGCAATAAAAGGAAATGCAGATCCTGGAAGATTGAAGTTAAAAAGAGAAAATGCTGGGAATGGAGACATAAGAGATTGTAGATGCTGGAATCTGGAGCAGCGCACAAGGTGCTATAAGAACTCAGCAGGTCAGTCAGCATCTATGGAGGGATGTGGACAGTCATCGTTTCCTTCCATAGATGTTATCTGACCCAAGGAGTTCCTCCAGTGCTTTATGAAAATGCTGGGAATGTTTAATAGCTCAAGCAGCACCCATGGACAGAGAAATATATTTTTCAAGTTAATAACCTTTCACAGTTGAAAGTTAATTGACAATGGCGAAAGTGCTTTGTACCTGCAACCATTTATGCTCAGCGGAGTACGGATAGATTCTAGGTTAAACATTTCATCAAAAACTTGCCTGACTGCATCCCTCACTCAGTGCTAGTCTGCATCATCAGGTGAAACTATATAAATCACTCATCTGGATTGGGACTTGAATCCCCAAGCTTCTATTCCATTATTATAAAGGAAATCCATGTAATTTGTGATTTAGTCTCGCATCTTCAAGTCAGAACAGACATATCAATTCATTGGAGGATTTTATTATTATTATTATCTGAAATTGCTTCATCTTCAGATTATTTTTAGACCAAAGAGTTTTCACGAAAACTTTGAATCAAGGGCCAAAATAATTTAATTTAATTATTAAAATAAGTCAGCATTAAATAGTGTGGACTCAACATATGCAAAAAAAACTTACTTTTTGATCTCTAGTGCTCAAGATATGAGGTTTTAAACTTATCTTGCATGTTTCCATTAAGTATGTAACTTTACTCTAAATTGAGCTTTACTGACCACCAACTATCAGCTGCCTGAGATACAATCCAAGATTGTAAATTAACCTCCAGTTGTGGTTAACTCCTTGGACTCATTCTAGTGCTGGTGATCACATTCTTCCAGAACCACCTTTTAATCGTTTTGCTGTCCTTTCCACATTTAATGTCCATCTTCCTCTAGAATTTTCAATAAATCAAATCTAAAATTTATGCTTATTTAGAGCAAAAAATGTTTGTGTTATTTGTCAAAATGAATATACAAGAAGCTACTGATTATTATTTGCAGCCCTCCCTCAGTTGCTGCAGAATAACTGCTGCACTGGCATTATACACCTGGGGCAATTACTTGGGTCTGTCCTATTGGCCAGAAGTAGGATAATTCCAAAAATGTAAATTACCACCCCAAATTATTATTTTCTACATTACTATTCAAAATGATCAAGTTGCCAAAGGATCAGTGTGTTTATTATAATTACTAGGCCTTCTGTACGTTCGTGTAACATACTGCAAATTTGAATCTCATCGCTAAAAAATATATTTTGGTTTAAAAGCAAGTCAGATGCTCACCTTTGAATTCCTGCCAGTAGTTCTTTCACAGCAGGCACCAACTTCTGCAGACTCTGAAATGCTTCCTCGGGAAGTGGCAGCTTGCTGTCCATTTCAACAGCAAATGAGTTGTAAGGAAGGTTAAAGGTCGCAAAAATAAGCGAACTAGGGACAAATATTTTTTAAAAATCAATTTCATGCATTCTCACACAACTCATAAAATTGTTAATGTAATGGCACACAGAGCATTCATTTATTATAAACGGACTGGATCCAGGAGGGGATGTCAAGAGGGTGGGTCTGGACCTGTACAACCCCCTACTCACCTGAAATCTATCCACACACACTGTTCCTTTCTGAGAGTGGGGTATCCTCAACACACCCAAGTCCTGTAGCGACAGACAAGTGGCGAAGCGGTAGGCTTGACCAGCTGGGAGCCATAGTCACAAGTCTGCATGCAGGCGGCGGGGGACAGTGGTCACACATGGATTACAGAGCGGAGACCTGGTGAGGCAGCACCCTCTGCGTCTGAGCAGCCCTGTTTAGGGAGGCACTGCTCACCCTATAATTAGGGAAGGGCCTAGAAAAGGCGGCTCAAACAAAGCCTGCTCACACCAACCTGGCCAGTCTGCCATGGTTGGTGGGTCATCCAACTCTAGCGGTAAGAATCCCTGTACAGCCACTCCAAGATGCACATATCAAACCCCACTAAGTGACTGAAAGGAACCATCATCATCCTATGGGATAGATAGCCAGAGATATTGAGAATTTCTCATTCAACTGATTGCTGCTTCTTGCATTCCAATTTAGTAGCCCATCTTTGTGCTTGTCAGTAAGTTGATGTTAATGCCTGGTTATCATTTCATAAATTTCAAGCAAAGACAACACTCAAATTTTAAAATGATATAACATTGCCTTTGCAATCTTCAAAGTCAAGTTAGGGACTCAACTTCTAGTTTTCTCTGGCTCAGTCAACAATTGCAGTATTATTGTAGTGCAAAGAACAAAATTACTGGCTTACCATATCAAAAATACACATAATATCAGCTAATACATCACTACTGAATGTATATTTTCACCTGTATTTGGTTATTATATTCCAGACATTCTCAAAGGTAGCCCAGGTTTGTTGACTTTTTTTCACAACTTGAGAGTTTTCCATCTCTGACGCTGGGTCACCGGCGTTGCAGCTGAATGGGAGCAGAGTTATATGTCTCTCTGGATCAGGATGTAATGGTGACTGAGCTGAAATGTCTGCCATTTCCAACAACTTCTTTGATGTTTGCAAACACTCTGAATTTGGTTCAATTTTCATATCACCCTTAAAAGATACAAGGGAAGAAAAATGGTTACATATAAAATCATTGATGTGTTTTTAATCTATTCAATATATGTATACTGTAATTTATTTATTTATTTATTATTATATTTTGTTTTTTCTTCTATATTATGTATTGCATTAAACTGCTACTAAGTTGACAAATTTCACGTCACATGCTGGTGATAGTAAACCTGATTCTGTTTCTGTTTTCTCTTCCCCACTTTTGGAAGAATATTGACCCCACTGTCTAGACATTGATCACTAGATATCAGCACTGAAACAGGTCTTTTGGCCCACTGAAAATACCCTGACATCAAGCACACAATATACCTATACCATTTCATTCTCCTTGCATTCCCATCAACTCCCTCCATTGTCTACCATGCAAGGGTACAGTAGGAATAGCTTACACATGATCAACTAACCCACACGTCTTTGTACCGTGGGAGGAAGCCAATGTATTAGAGCAGGGATTCCCAGCCTAGGGTCCATGGACCCCTCGGTTAATGGTAGGGGTCCACGGCATAAGACAGGTTGGGAACAACTAACTTAGAGTGAGAATATGCAAACACCATAAAAATACCACAGGTTGTCAGGATTGAACCTTGGTCACTAGACCTGTGTGGCAGCAATTCTACAGATGTGCAACCCAATATATATCTTAGGTTTAGGATGTTTTACAATTCAAATCTTAATGATACCACACTCGTAATAAATGGAAACCTAGTTGTCAATTAGGCCACAGCAAAATCCTACAAATCAGCACTAACAACTATAAAATTTGTTGCTGGTAACAATGACTGAAATTAAATATTAAATCAAACAGTGGGGGGGAAACGTGTCTCTGCTTTGAATAGTGCCATAGGATCTCTATTAACATTTGACAGATCTGGAAAGGTCTCAGACCTGTAGCTACCTCCCATTCATTGAACAGTCAGCCTAGATTACATTTTCCAGTGAGGTACAGACCAACAACTGAGCAAGATTCATTTATCATATGTACATCAAAAAATACAGTGAAATATGTTGTTTGTGTTAACAATCAACACACCTACTGATGTGCTGAGGGGCAGTCTACAAGTGTCACCACACATTCCGATGCAAGCATTCAGCAAAACATAGGTAGCAACCAGACAATAAAAAGTAAAACAAGCCCCTTCCCTCCCCCCCCCCAAAACACACCGAGACATTTCTCCAACTCCAGGACAGCCTCCAGCCTTCGGTCATCAGGTTTCAACATCTGATTGACATTTGACGTCAACCCCCAGACTCGTCATTGCCAGGACCCTGAACTCAAGGCTCGAACTCTGGGGATGCTGACTGACCAGCCCTTATACCTCCTCATGCCTCCTGTTCACACAAGATCTGATCCCAGGACCCACTGACCTGGGACAGCCCAACATCCACAAATGCTCTTTGTCACTTGCCCATGTTACTAGCCTTTGAGCACAAAGTGCGGAGCAGAGGCCTGCACTTTGGATGTCCTTCGTCACCAGTCCACATTGCTAGGTTTTGAGTGTGGAGTGGAGCTCTGACCGCTAACTCCACATTCCTATTCCAAAACCTTAACCTGATCTTTATCTTCCCAACATCATTGTTCCTAAACTCTAACCTGACCTCCTAACTCCCTGCTCTATCCCCAAAACCATCCTCATGATCTTAATTAACAATTAAGTCTGAGCCACGATCCTGATGGAGACCACTGCTTAGCACCGTCTTGACTGGACTGGGAGATGAGAGGGAATTACAAGTCAGCCATGGTCAACGTTTTGAAACTGTATTCTTACTATTACAGCATGACATCATTGCAATGTCAAAACTAAATCCACAATTATCTACCAGAGCTAGATAACCAAAAGCAAAAAACAAATAAGCTCGATTCTCTTTTTGGCCTTCCATCCTTTAGTTTCCAAAAACTTCAATTGATGCAAAACTGTTTTTCAAGTATCCTGGCATGCAATAAACCAATGACTCTATCCTTATAATAATTGCGGGCACCTTATCCTCCAGTAGCTCAAAATAAAATGCAGATTTTTTTCCATGAAATATTCTCAATTTTAATTCCAAGCATTGTTGCTCAATAATCCCCCTTCCTCAAAGCCTTCCTTTCCCTCTGACACAAGCCTCTTCTGGACAGCCAAATACCTTGAATCACCCTGGACCTCTCCAAAATCATGCACTAAACACTTTTATTCTTGTTTGGAAATCTCTCCATAATCTTAATTGACTTTCATGCATCTTTGCTAACAAGGCAATATTTATGTTAAAAGACAGAAAGCAACTAACTAACAGTGAACTCAAAATCTATCAAGAATTGTAAATAAGATCAAACAAGAGTGCTATTTCTTTCCCATCTATTTCAGGCACCTTCCCTTTGTTCTGCTCATACCTTTTTCACTCTTCTACCCTACCCCCATCTAGTCTACACAGCTAATCTTAATCCATCAGATTAATCTTAATCCACCAACTGGTCAGTCTTCTCTCATGCTCTTGCGATATTTATCCTACTACATACCAATCGCTGCTCCAGTGCATAATTTTCTACACTCATGACAACCCAGTCCACATAGACACTACTTACTCCTGACTTGGTTCAGAGGCACCTCTCTGCCCCTTCCTCGCTCAGTTCGTTCATGGGATCACTTGGTCCATCACCACACTGTAATTATTACTTGCTGGTTTGCTCAAGGGTTCAATGCATTGTGCACTCATATTCGATGAATGCAAAACTATTACATCTGAAATTTGCATCCACAAGTGTATCCCTAAAAAAAGCAGCAGGTGATAGATGGAAGCAACTCTGACAATAAAAAGTCAAAAAAGACAAGCTACCTGCTGAGCCTGTTCCCTGTCACATGGTGAATCCTTTTCAGCCGTATTGCCTTCCCTTTTCCCAATAGTGCAATTTCACAAGCGGCAAGCAGGGAACTTAATTGGTATTCAAAGATGCACTTTGGAGTTAATATCCTACTGACATGGTTTATGGAGCTCAGAAAATTAGAGAGCTATTGGGTAACCCTAGGTAATTTCTAAAGTACATGTTCCGCACAGCATTGTAGGCCGAAGGGCCAGTATTGTGCTGCAGGTTTTCTATGTTTCTGATGGCATAGCCTCAAAGGTTTCACTAAATTTGGTACTGTTAATGATTCATGTCAATATTTTCCCAAAGCAATATAAACTTTTACCTCCTGTAGCAACTGTGCCAGTTTTACATTCAACCTTAACAAAATATTAGGTGAGATACCTCAGAAACCTTTGTGAGTAATTCATCCAGGACAGCCAAAGATCGGGGGAGTATACCACCATAATCTGATATTGAGGTGAAGGCTTTCAGAATGTTTTTGGACTCTGCCAACATCCAGGTAACAGTGAAGCGGTTATACTTAGGCCTCTTATCTAGATTTAAAAAAAATTAAATCATTGGCAGTAAAAGTTCAAAATCCAAAGTAAATTTTATTATCAGAGTACATATATGTTACCACATAAAACCCTGAGTTTAGTTTATTGCAGGCATACTTAGCACATCTATAGAATATTAATTGTAAACGGGATCAATGAAAGATCAAGTAGACCTTAGAAGACAATGAAAACTGTACAAATGGAAATATAAATAAATAGCAACAAATAACGAGCATGAAATAACAAGACAAAGAGTCTTTAAGGTGAGATCACTGTTGTGGGAACAGCTCAATAGATGAGTGCAGTTATCCTCATTTATTCAAGAGCCTGATGGCTGAAGGATAGTAACTATTCTTCAACCTGATGGTGCGAGCCCTGAGGCACTTGTACCTTCTAACTGATGGTAGCAGCGAGAAAAGTGCATGGCCTAGGTGGTGAAGACCTTGATGATGGATGCTACCTCCCTTCAAACAAATGTTAACACTGCAAACCAACTGTAGGAGGAAACTGAAGTGTTGCTGTCACTGCTGCTCAAATTTTATGCCACTAGATTTGCAACTGTGCAGGCAAGCTATAAGTAGTTTCAGCTGTTTGGCATGACATGCTGAAATTATTACTGATAAGTTGCCCAATTATGAACAGTTTAATGGACTGGATCACACAAAGAAGTACAACTGAATTGATACCTCTCATAGTACTACTCTACAAAGCACTAATTTATTATAGCCTTCTGGTCTGAACTCTTAACAAGTAACCCCCATTTTTCAAAAAAAAGTTCACTCAGGCTGTATGCTGCTGTCAGAAATCAAGTATCAGGGACCTGAAGTGAAACCCTGCCCTTCTTGTCACAACTGCATTTTTATCAAGAGGCAGCAAAACACCAGCAAGAGGGGATGCAATGAATTTCCAGAGAAACTTCCTGAAGACTTTCTGAAAAAGGTAGTGTCGAGAGGTCCTTTACCTACTGGAGCCCAGGACACCCACTTGGCCCTTAGTCAAGCTGCACTGAGAGGAGAAACAAAGTTCATGGGACAAGTCAAGGCCCAATGACTTGGATAGAATGACTTGTCAAAGTTATCAACAATGTGATGATGTTTAAACATCATCACATTCTACACCATGTTAGTTATTCAATCAAGGCAGGCAAGACACTTCATTTCCTTTATCTTTGCAGGAGGTGGTGGTTCACATCTGACCCCTGCAACATCAATAAACTGACAAGGGATAAGCAGAGTTACAAGGGCAAACTACATGAGACAGAAGGAGAGAACAAGAAACTGCAGATGCTGAATCTGGAGTAAAATAAGTATTGTTTGAGTAAGTCAGCAGGTCAGGTAGCATCTGTGGAGTGAAACAGACAGTCAATGGTTCGGGTTGAGACCCCTTATCTGGTTTTAAAAGTAGTGGGGAGATAGCCAATATAAAGAGGTGAGGGAAAGGGGTGGAGCAAGAACAGGCAAGGAGAGGAAGAAAAATAACAGATGGAAGAGGGGAGAGTGGAAATAGTGGAGTGCAAGGTAACAAAGGATGATGTGAGATAATAAGTTTCTGATCAAGAAAAAAAGGAGGGGTCATGTGAATCCCTGGAGGAGTATAGAGGGGTGCAGGAGTATACTTAAAGAAAGAAAATTAGAAAATTAGGATACCCAGCCTATTCTGATCCGTTCTTGTGAACACAATCTTCATCTGGCTATTTCAGTTAAGCCGCTGCTTAAAAGCAAACTTATTGCTCCCATCAGCTCCCCTCCCGGCTTTAGCCCTTCCTGCCAAATATAAAGTAAGCTGCCAATATATTGCCTCCCACCCTATTTTCCTGTTCCTGCTCCACTCTACAGCAACCTTTAGCGGGACAAATGGACACCAAGTCAGTGAGATGGAGGAACGAGTCAAGACTATGAATCTGTGAGCACAACTGTGCTGGTTTGTTGCTGATTCTACTTGTGTGACAGATCTCCCAATTTAAATACAGTCCTCAAATGAGGAGGTTTTAATGCCTTGGCCAATACTAGATAGACCATTCATTTTTCCCTTTTCTCTTTAGAATCAAAGTAGCAATTTGATACTATTAAATGAATTATTTAGCCAGTCTAGAGGTCAGTTATGAATTAACACATCCCGGTTGGTCTGAATGCACATATAAAACAAACTTCTATTTATGGAGCTGTTCAAGTTCAGTTTCAGTTTAAAAATTACCTCCCTGTTTCTACCATCCCATCTCCCATGCTTTTTCTGTCAAGCTAATGTAATTCATGATGAGAGATTGAGATTGGGCCTTCAACGCAGCAAAAATTGAACCACCAAGTGGTTCTTGTCCCTTCTCGGGGTATTTGCATCTTCTTCTATGCACATAACCAGCCTTCCACCAATCATACTGCAGCCAAGAGATGGCATTTTGTAGGACGAGTCATGCAGGGTAAGGACGACATGATCAAGATGTTATCAATTAACAAGAACCAAGCTATGATGAAACTCTAGATAAGTAACAGGAAGTAATTGGAAGGGAGATTTTGTAAAGAATATAAACATGTAAATTTGATACATTTTAAATTTTCATTAATGTCTTTTATAGAAACCTGTTGGAATCAAATAGAAACATAAACATAGAAAACCTATAGCACAATACAGGCCCTTTGGCCCACAAAGCTGTGCCGAACAAGTCCTTACCTTAGAACTACCTAGGCTTACCCATAGCCCTCTATTTTTCTAAGCTCCATGTATCCATCCAGGAGTCTCTTAAAAGACCCTATTGTTTCTGCCTCCACCACCGCCGCTGGCAGCCCATTCCACGCACTCACCACTCTGTGTGTGAGAAACTTACCTCTGACATCTCCTCTGTAGCTGCTTCCAGGCACCTTAAAACTATGCCCTCGTGTGCTAGCCATTTCAGCCATGAGAAAAAGCCTCTGACTATCCACACGATCAATGTCTCTCATCATCTTGTACACCTCTATCAGGTCACCTCTCATCCTCCGTCGCTCCAAGGAGAAAAGGCCGAGTTCACACAACCTATTCTCATAAGGCATGCTCCCTAATCCAGGCAACATCCTTGTAAATCTCCTCTGCACCCTTTCTATGGTTTCCACGTCCTTCCTGTAGTGAGGCAACCAGAATTGAGCACAGTACTCCAAGTGGGGTCTGACCAGGGTCCTAGACAGCTGCAATATTACCTCTCGGCTCTTAAACTCATTTACACGATTGATGAAGGCCAATGCACTGTATGCCTTCTTAACTACAAAGTCAACCTGCGAAGCAGCTTTGAATGTCCTATGGACTCAGACTCCAAGATCCCTCTGATAATAAATAGATCTGAAAACTAATTATGAAATGATGGTGCTAATCATTATATATAATTAATTACATGAATTTAGCAGATTGCAAAATAAAATAGGATGAAACAATTTGCATTTATATAGCACTTTTCACCGTCCCAGAATGCCCAAGTATAGAAATATAATATGAAACTTTCAATTATGAAATTCTAAAGTAAAAGTTGGGATGATCCATGATGAAGAGTTGATCCCCAAAATGGTTAGAGTTTAGCAAATGCAAAGCATTACGGTCATAATTCTTAATAAAGACTAAAAAGGATCTTCAAATCTCTGATCAATGAAGGATTTTCATAATGTTAAAAAATCATAAAAGATGATTGAAATCATCTTTTTCCCAACTGTTTGCAGTGTGCAAACCATTGCTTAATTAACTCGGTACAGGAGGCACCTAATAAAGTGGTCACTGAGTGTATTTCTGTATGTTTGTAGTCTTCTGCTGCTGTAGTTCAATGGGTTATCTGTTCAGAGACGCTCTTCTGTACACTGCTGTTATACAAAAGTTACTGTCGCCTTCCTGTCAGCTTGAACCAGCCTGGCCATTCTCCCCTGACCTTTCTCATTAACAAGTTGTTTTTCATCCACAGAACTGCCACTCATTGAATATTGGTTTTTTTACACCATTCTCTAAACCCTAGGGCTGTTGTGTGTGAAAATTCCAGGAAATCAGCCGTTTCTGAGATACTCAAACCACCCCATCTAGCACCAACAAGCATTCCACAGTTAAAGTCACTTAGATCACATTTCTTGCCCATTCTGACATTTGGTCTAAACAACAACTGAACCTGTTGACCATGTCTGCATGCTCTTATGCATTGAAGTTCTGCCATGTAATTAGTGATTAGATATTTGTATTAACCACAGGAGTACAGATGTACCAAATAAAGTGGCACTGCGTGTGTCTGCAATGTTTAAAGGAAATTCAGTAATGTGCAGCAAGTTGTTGGAGAGAAGGATGAGTAGCTTTAATGTGGTATTACATTTTGCTATTAGTTTGCAAGATAAATCAATAACTACAACTCCACCACTTGGGAACTGAGCAAATCAGAATTTTAAATCTTTTTTCATACCTGCTTGGAAATAATCACTTAAGATCTCTACAGATGATTGCAAATTCCTTTTCACTAGTAGTCCAAACACAGCCATCCAGTGTTTCTTCAAACATTGTAATAGGTTTCCTAATGACCACGGAGGCTTCACAAACAATATCTAATATCAAAATCAGAAAAACAATTACAGCGATTGCATCATTAATAACTGTCGAGCTACAATATTTGAAATGTACCAAGCTAATTTTTTGTCGTGTCGAGAAATAACAAAAAAAGTCAATAAGGTAAAGTATATGATGAGCAAGGCTTCTGACAAGCTCCTTCATGGTATGACGACTGGAAAACTGTTACTAGTGGGAGTTCTATTGGTGAAAGTTGTAATAACTTCAGAAATATATTAATTATTTTAAAGAACCTTGCAGATTATAACACTTGTCTGGTGAATTCTGCAGAAAAATGGTAAATGGAATTTAATCATAAGACTGCAGCAGATGCTGGGAATCTGGATCAATACACAAAAATGCTGGAGCAAGTTAGCAGGCTAGGCAGCATCTGTGGAGGGAAATGAACAATTGACAATTTAGGTCAAGATCCTACATCAAATGTGTTGAAGTGGAATTTAGTGTGCAGTCAAATGAATTTGGAGAGGTACAATTCAGCAAGAGAATATACAGTTCATCTTCTTTACCTCCCCTTATGATTCACTTCTAATCCAATTTTTGTGGGTTCCCAAGTGGCTGAAGAGACCAACATGGGAACCACAGACTTCTTCATAGATGGGGCACATGGTGGCCAAAAGGATGGATTTTAAAAAAAAATATATAGACCTTATCTGCTTCTTACTGCCGAAACACAAGGCCTCCATGTACACCCAAAGTGTGGATCAGAGGCTCTCAATGCCCCCATCCTGAACACTCCTTTTATCCCTGCACTTATTCTTTCTCATATGCCTGTAAATCCCCCTTAATTCTTTTGTCCCTTGCATATACTAAGGGATAATTTATTGTTGTGTTGTGTTGGCATGTGGCCAAGTGGCTAAGGCGTTCATCTAGTGATCTGAAGGTCGCTAGTTCAAGCCTTGGCTGAGGCAGTGTGTTGTGTCCTTGAGCAAGGCACTTAACCACACATTGCTCTGCGACGACACTGCTGCCAAGCTGTATGGGTCCTAATGCCCTTCCCTTGGACAACATCAGTGGCGTGGAGAGGGGAGACTTGCAGCATGGGCAACTGCCGGTCTTCCATACAACCTTGCCCAGGCCTGCGCCCTGAACAACCTTCCAAGGCACAAATCCATGGTCTCATGAGACTAACGGATGCCTATAAATATATAAAAATTTATTGTAGTCAATTAACCTACCAGCACATCTGTGGGAAGTGGCAGGAACTAACATAAACCAATGTAAACATGGGTAGAACATGTAAGCTCCACACAGAGCAAAGATTGTGAATGAACACAAATCCCTGCAGATGTGAATCAGCAGTGCTAACTGCTATGCTATCATGCCACCCATTTCACTGTGAAAATACTATAAATAAATATATTGATATGCTGCTAATACTAATGCTATTCATAACTCTGATCAAAACAGATTCTTGGAATGCAGACTTTTTTTTACTATATCAGATGTACATCTCAGATGGAGACAAAAAGTGAGATAGGCTGGCTAGTTGAGTCGTATTGCAACAACAATCTTGTACTCAACATCTGCAAGACCAAAGAACTGATTGTAGACATTAAGAAAGGGAAGCCAAGAGAACACACACCAGTCCTCATTGTGGGGTCAGCAGTGGAAAAGATGAGCAGCACATGTTCCTGAGAGTTAAAACCTAAGAGGATCTATCCTGGGCCTATATACTGATGCAATCGTGAAGGCGTTTCAGAAGCTTGATTACATTAGGAGGTTGAGGCATCAAATAATCTAGTGAATTTCTACAAATGTATGGTGAAGAGCATTCTGACTGGTTGCATCAACACCTGTTATGGAAGCTCCAATGTACAAGATCAGAAGAGGCTGCAGAGGGTTTTATACTTAAGCAACTCTATCATGGCACTCCACCCCACCATTAAGGACATCTTCAAAAGGTGGTGCCTCAAGGTTGTATCCATCTTAAGGACCCTCACCATCCGGGACATGACTTCTTTGTATTACTGTCATCAGGAAGGAGCCAGATTTCCATTCAGGTCTTTAGATTCCCTCATCGCAGGACTCTGCAGAGAGTGGTGCGGATAGCCCAGCGGATCTGTAGATGTGAACTTTCCACCATACAGGACATTTACAGAGACAGGTGCACAAAGGATCACTGGAGACCCGAGTCACCCCAACCATAAACTGTTCCAGCTGCTACCATCCCAGAAACGGTAGTGCAGCATTAAAGCCAGGACCAACAGGCTCTGCAACAGCTTCTTCCACCAGGCTATCAGACTGTTTAATTCATGCTGATACAATTGTATTTCTATGCTATATTGACTGTCCTGTTGTACATACTATTTATTACAAGTTACTATAAATTGCATATTGTACATCCAGACAGAGACCTAAATGTGAAGGATGTAAGAAATAAAGTCAATTCAATTCAATTTAGGAACAGCTTCCTCCCATCTGCCAACAAATTTCTGAATGGTCCAGGAACCCATGAACACTACCTCGCTATTCCTCTTTGATTTATGTTTTATAGTAACTTACAGCACGTCTTGCACTGTGTAACTGCTACAAAACAAAAATCAAATTTCAGTGGGAATAAACCCGATTCTGATTCTTCTAGCTGAAGGTGCATGATACAAAGATATCTGTTTTTCAATTGCCAGGAAAAAACTATTGGCTCTAAAATCAAATCAAGAGCTTTCCTGAAAAAGAAAACCGCAGAAATTATCTGGACTGGTTAAGTTGATGTCCTATAAGCGAACACTGTCTAACTGGTTACTCAGTAGCAGAGTAATACAAAAAATTGTACCCTGGCCTCATACAATGTATTAGTCATCCACTACAGCACAGAATAGGCCCTTCACCCACCTAGCCTGTGCAGACCTGTTTTTCTGCCTAGCCCCATGTACCTGAACCTCTCCCTCCATACCCCTCACATCCATGCACCTACCTAAACTTCTCTTAAGTGTTGCAATTGAGCCTACTTCAACCACTTCAGCTGGAAGTTCACTCTAAACTTGCACTATCCTCAAAAGTAGTTTCCCTTAAATATTTCACCTTTCACACTAAAGCTATGACCTCTCATTTTAGTCTCACTCAACCTCAAGAGAAAAAGCCTGCATGCATTTACTTTACCTATATATTTCATAGTTTTGTATATCTCTATAAGATCTCCGCTCATTTACCTACACTCTAGGGAATAAATTCTTAGGCTATTCAACTTTTACCTATAACTCAGGTCCTCAAGTCCATTGTGGGAGGCTGGTGCAGAAATTGCAAATGGTTGTTCTATTGTTTAAGAAAGGCTCTAAGAACAGGTCAAGAAATTTTAGGCACATTACCACAACCAAATAATTAAAGACAATAATTTTGAAGGTACAACCCACACACAAAATGAACTGACAGAAAGACACTTGGCCCCTTCAACGAACAAACAGCAAAACCAGATGAATTTATCCTTCATGTTCTTTCACTGCTAACAGAACTCAGTGTTGACATTTAGGAATGGAACTTATTGCCACATGCAAGCCTTTATTACAATTTGGTAGATCAATCTGGGCTTGAGGGAAATTTAAAAAGTGCAAATAATTTTCACTGGCTTTCAACTGTAAATCTGCTAGTATCCTGTGGAAATTCAGTTCTGAGCACTTTTCTGAAAACTGGCCATGGATTATCTTCCAAACACTATGGGTAGAAAAAAATATGCTGCAATTACATTTAACTGAATTCAACAGATTTTACAGGTTTCCATGCTAATCACATAATGAACCAACAGAAAAAAAATGACTGATACTTTTGACGAATTGTGGAAAAAACGGCACTGTAACATAAATGAGCTGACTTTCCAAGGGAATATAATGAGGATACCACTTGTTCGTTAATTTGTAATTTTTGAAAATGCTCCTGGTAAATAAAATGGACAAGTCATACAATAATCTATCTTTTACCTCCATCCATAGATCATCATATGCTTTTTTCATCTCTGTTTCTAGGATGACTGACAGGGCACAGCCTAGCGACTTCTCCAGCTCAGAGATGATGCCTGTAACATCCAGAGCTGACTCTTCTGCAGATAAGTGCTGATTACCAGTTCCAATTTGATTGTTCACATTGATCACTATGAGATAAAATTACAAAAATATCATATTCAACTTTAATCAAACAATGAATAATGTGGTTAATGCATATAACTTCTTAGACAAACACTCTACTAATTTAAGTTAAACTAGTTATCCCTCTGTAAAAAAATGATAGCACTTGTACATATTGAAGACATGACCTTGTTTCCTAAACAATATTTTAATGCAACTAATCACATTAAAATTATTTATTTCATGTGGTAAGTTAGAATACAAATGTTGTCATAATGTTTAACATATTTGAGATGTACACCGTAGATGACCTGATCTTAACCTCAGTTCCACTGTTCTGCCTGTTCCATCATGGAATGAAAATCTGTCCATTTCACCCATGAATATATTCAATGATTTATCCACTGTGGAGTAGAGAACGACAAAATTTCATGAACTATTGAAAAAGAAGCTCCTCTTTCCATTTGTTTTAAATGAATGACCTCTTTTTCTGAACTTGTGCCCCTATTTCCGGATTCCAACACTCAATTAAATACTCTATCTCTACTTCAAGTCTCCTGAACCTTCATTTTTCAAAAAGATCATTGGAGACCAATGGTAAGGATTTTCTTTGTTCTTTGCTCGTGTAAGAGGAAGTTTTTTAAATTCCAAACCCAACTCACATGTCTATTTTAAATTCTTCTTGTCAAATTTTTACAAGTAGAACGATTAGTTTTTGTTGTACTGCAGATCATGGTCTTTCTTGGAGACTTGTTATTGCTTGCTTGGAGGGAGAAGGGTGCTGATGTGTTTTGCAGAAGTAAGTGAGGAAGAGGGATGCTTGTGGGAGGGGGCTTTGGGGTTGTAATGTTTTTACTGTCACTCATTCTTTATGGCACTCATCTGTTTTTGTGGATATCTGTGAAGAACTAGAATTTCAGGATGTATATTGTATACATTTCTCTGATATTAAATGGAACTATTGAAAACCATTGCCCAGCATAGAACTGACCAAACAAACAACAAAACACAGTTCCAACTTCATCTCTGATCTATACTGTTTGCTGATTCCTGCAACACAGAGAAAATAAAATTGGTTACATTTTCTTATTCCTACTTTATAATAAGTGATATAATTGTCTGTGTACAAAGATTAAGATGTTTCTTGTATTCTGTTTCTTGGTCCCCTAGCTCTCACCCAGGTTCAATGATGAAGAATAGCCAATGTTACATAAAATGGCCATTTGACTGGGATGACTGAATCCCTTTAAGGTGGATAATTTTCTTGTTACAGTAAATCAGCGATGTTATTGCATAGGATGGGCAGAAAAGCAGACACTTACTATATTATTTCACACGGGTACACAGCTCCTGATCAAACTTGGGAGAAGTTGCCAGTAGCCACAATATTATGGTGCAACAGTGAATCACTGTTCCAGGTTTGAAAACATGCCTACCACAAAGCGAATAGAATAACTGCTTACACCCACACAATAAGAAAACTGCCTTAAGTTTGCATAAGATTCAGCACAAGTACATCTGGTGATGAAGCACTAAAAGGGGGAAAAAAGGCATTCCGAAAATACAACAGAATTCTAAATAATAGTTTATTCTTCCAACTGAAATTGTATTTTTTCTACGTCTAATTGTTAAAAGGAATAAAATGGTGGACAGATTCAAATAGTTTAGGATGGTGGTCCAAAGTGGAATTAAATATTCCATTTGCTCAAAATTAGCATTAGAAATAAGAGTACTAAAAACATTCATTTTCAAGAACTGTGCTTTTTACATTATCACTGAACAATGCAGACTTCGAAGATGAAGAACCTTTCTCAAGTTCCAGTTGGATTCACCAGCAAGTCTCCAAGCCAGCTGCTGACCAGAAAATTGCTTTCTTAATTTTAGCCACAATTCTGCATTGAAAAGGTATTCATGGAAACATGGGCAAGGCAGATGGTTGGATTAGGTGTGGGCTGGAAGCATGCAAAAAGCCAATAAAAAATATTTGAAGGAAAAGCAAAGGCTTGGCCAAGAATGGGCTGAAAAAAATTAGGAGGACGAGGCTGTGTTTCCAGCTGTAATTTTAGTGCAAATACACCTCAAGCTATGGACTCACTTTCAAGAATTCTATAACTTATGTGTCAATGTTATTTATTACTTATTAATAATTCTTTTTCACTGTTTGTCCTTTTTTGAGTGTAGTTTTTCATTGATTCTATTGTTCATTGATTGTATTGAATTCACGCAAGAAAATGAATTTCGGGGTAGTATATGGTGACGTATACTTTAATAATAAATTTACTTTGAAATTCGAACTTTACTCAGAAAAAAAAATGCAAACTAAAGAATGATGGGCAAAATGCAATCTTTGAAGCAGGAAATTGAAGATAATTTTTTGCATTTCTCAGGCATCTAAGAGATAGATGCTCCATGAAAATATTGAGTTTTCACTCAGAACACTGCTTTCTGTTTAACTTAAGCAGCTTTATATTTCATAAACAAATATTTCTTGTTCTAACTTGAAATATAGAAAGTTACATTTGAATGTTAACCAAGTAAGATCCATTCCCTAACCCCTTATCTTGCACTTCACAAAACAGCATCACTGCTGTATACCAAGAACATCAAGTATTGCAGGGCTATCCCATCAGTGAGTTCCTTGGCAGTGATGGAGCTGTGTTGACCATGATGAAACGGTATTGTGTACCGTTGTTGTATCGTTGCCTGGATTTGTTGTATTCCATTGTTGTGCCGAGTGATTGTCTTGGATATTTTTATTGTGATCGCAAGACACTGGTAGTGTAGAATACTGCAAGTTCTCATTACTGTTTCACTGGTGTGACTGTTGGCGGGGGAACTGCGTTACTTGGTTGTGCCGAGGACTAGACCCTCACCACACTGTCACCTGTTGCAACACACATCAAAGTTGTTGGTGAACGCAGCAGGCCAGGCAGCATCTCTAGGAAGAGGTACAGTCGACATTTCAGGCCGAGACGCTTTGTCAGGACTAACTGAAGGAAGAGCTAGTAAGAGATTTGAAAGTGGAAGGGGGAGGGGGAGATCCGAAATGATAGGAGAAGACAGGAGGGGGAGGGATAGAGCCAAGAGCTGGACAGGTGATTGGCAAAGGGGATATGAGAGGATCATGGGACAGGATGCCCAGGGAGAAAGACAAGGGGGGGGAGAACTCAGAGGATGGGCAAGGGGTATAGTCAGAGGGACAGAGGGAGAAAAAGGAGAGTGGAGAAAGAATGTGTGTATAAAAATAAATAATGGATTGGGTACGAGGGGGAGGTGGGGCATTAGCAGAAGTTAGAGAAGTCAATGTTCAGTTTCCCCATCCGTTATTTATTTTTATACACATTCTTTCTCTCACTCTCCTTTTTCTCCCTCTGTCCCTCTGACTATACCCCTTGCCCATCCTCTAGGTTCCCCCCCCCACCCGTCTTTCTCCCCGGACCTCCTGTCCCATGATCCTCTCATATCCCCTTTGCCTATCACCTGTCCAGCTCTTGGCTCCATCCCTCCCCCTCCTGTCTTCTCCTATCATTTTGGATCTCCCCCTCCCCCTCCCACTTTCAAATTTCTTACTAACTCTTCCTTCAGTCAGTCCTGACGAAGGGTCTCGGCCTGAAACGTCGACTGTACCACTTCCTAGAGATGCTGCCTGGCCTGCTGCGTTCACCAGCAACTTTGATGTGTGTTGCTTGAATTTCCAGCATCTGCAGAATTCCTGTTGTTTGTGTCACCTGTTGCAGTTGCCCAGGAAAGGAGATGCTGGAGTTTCTGCTAAACCTGAGACTATTCTCAGATAAGAAGCTGTTTATTGTGTAAAACGGCAGGTTTGCAGAAATAATCTCATTATCTGGGTCCAGTGTCTGGTGATCTGGTTTGAACCAGTCAAAGTTGAATAGAACAGAGGTGCATTCAATGAGAATCTGACACGGGTCAGTCAGATGACCTCAAGTCAAATAAATTGAAACACCCTGCTAAGGAAAAAATAAATAGAGGATTTTGGGAGCTCAGGCAGCGACAACTCTCCAGAGACCTATTGTTGCAGATTTGAACACGTTGAGCTTAGGTCATAACCACGAGGAACACCAGGCCAGCATAGACATTTTTCCCCTGGGTATCACCTTTTCCCTCCTTTGAATACTCATGGAGGGCCAGGGAAATTTAGTTGGTGTGCATAAAGGTTGTATAATTTCACATGCTTGTGAACTGAGCCAATAAAGGTAGTTGTCAGAAAATAGATTTTCTCTGTGCCTAACTTATTATTGTTAAAGGGATCTGTGGTATACTGCCATGTCTCTTTCTTCTTAGTGAGTTAAGTTCCAGCAGAGTGCATCTTCCCCTGACTGCAATACTGAGCTTTATATCTGTGAAAGCAGTAATCTGTGTCTACATATTTATTAGGCGATGCTTTCACAACTGGGAGAAATAAATTAGAAAATCACTGATAATTTCAAAAGAGAATTTGGAAAAATCTGCTTTACTCCAACTTCAAATCTGGAACTTGTTATTTCAAGGAGTGGTTAAGTTGAATATAACAGATGCTTTTAAAAGGCAAGCAGATTATGAAGGGTGACAAAAAGAATAGGTCATCCTCAGAGGAGCAAGAGGACACTGGCCTGTTGCTATTCTTTAATTATTGTGCTACCCTTTATGCTTTCCTTGACAGATTATTTCTGTTATTTAAAGACAAAAGTTCCAAATCAAACCACTAAGCAATAAATGTCAAAGCAATTGACACTTATAATGTGCTTTCCCATGTCATGTAATTTAAGTTTTCCCAAACTAAAATTACAATAATTCTCAGTGGCCACTTTATTTGGTACATCTGTATATTAATGAAAATATCTAATCAGCCAATTACATGGCAGCAACTCAATGCATAAAACCATGCAGACATGGTCAAGAGGTTCAGTCATTGTTCAAACCAAATATCAGAATGGGGAAGAAATGTGATCTAAGTGACTTTGACTGTGGAGTGATTGTTGGTGCCAGACTGGGTGGCTTGAGGGTCTCAGAAACTGTTTTTCATGCACAGTCTCAGAGAACGGCAGTTCTGTGGGTGGAAATGCCTTGTTAATGAGAAGGGGCAGACAGAATGGCCAGATTGGTTCAAAGTGACAAGAGACAACAGTAACTCAAGTAACTATACGTTAGAACAGTGGTGTGCAGGAGAGCATTTCTGAATGCACCACCCATTCAACCTTGAAGTGGATGGGCTTCAGCAGCAGAAGACCTCGAATATACACCCAAGAGGCCAAGTTATGAGGTTACAGGAGGTATCTGACTACTTAAACATGCATATATTATTCAATGCATTAACAGTTCATTAAATTTTCAACAAGTACTGGTTCAGACACCAAAAATAATAGGAGGCAAAATGTTGTAATTTGAAATCAACAAACAGCACAAGCTACACTTGAAATGCTTGTGTTTTGCTACTGAACTACAATTATGGCTTTTGTGACAGGAATAATGGTATGGCTATGAGTGTTCATGGAGTACATAGAACACCATCTCTGCATCTACAGTTAGTTATAAAATCAGGAGGTCACTTTCAATTTGCTCCTGCTCATCCAACAGTAACCATGGAAAATACGTGTGGTGTTACAGCTGACATACACGGTTGCAGTTTCTACACTCTAAGGTAGTAAAAAACAGTCGAACATGTTCATTGAGATATACAGTAGTTGCACTATTAACCATGTAATAAACCTTAATTATCACCAAAAATTTAGTAAGTTACATGCAAGGAATTTCATTGAATCAGTTTTTACATTTTGTTGGAGATTATTAACAATTAAAAATAAAACTTTTCTGAACTTTTTCCTTTACCTTTAATGCATAACTTGGTAATACATTAAATAATGTAACAGTTTCATGCATTAAAGTCAACGAAATTTATGAAACAGAAGGAAGCCAGTTGGCCCACTATTATCCATGTTGGCTGAAAACAAACAATCTAACCTATTTATGTTTTCCATTGCTTGGACATAACTTTGGCACTTTAAATACAAATGAATATTTCTTAGATGGAATGTGGGCTTCTGTCTCCACAACCCTCACAGCTAATGAATTTCAGAGTTACAGCAAACTCAGGATGAAGGGAAAGGATGGAATGTTTAAGCAGGTCATTGTCAAAGAACAGAAGAGCTGTCATTGGCCACAGGGGATAAGTTGGTCAAAAATAGGTTGAGGTGTTTGGGTTATCATACATGAGGTCAGTAGGTGAAGGCCAACTGTGAGGTAGGTGGAAGGTTGAGGTTGGGGAGTGAAATAGTTGACAGACTGATTAGCAATCAGAGGGCAGTTGTTGACAAGGAAAGACCAGGTCATAAGATATAGGAGCAGAATTAGTAGCAGAACCACCTGGTTCCACAATTTCATCATGACTGATCTATTTCGCTCTCACCCCTAATCTCCTACCTTCTCCCTACATCCTTTCATGCACTGACTAATCAAGGATCTATCAACCTCTGCTTTAAACATACTCATCGAATTGGCCTCCACAGATTTGCCACTCTCCGGCTAAAGAAATTCCTCCTCATCTCCATTCTAAATGGATGTACCTCTATTCTGAGAATGTGCCCTCTGGTCCTCCTCCGTCATAGGAAACATCCTCTCCACATCCACTCTACTGAAGCATTTCAACATTCAATAGGTTCCAATGAAATCTCCCTCCCCCCCCATTCTTCTGAATTCTAGTGAGTATAGGTCCAGAGTCATCAATTGGTCCTCTTATGGCAACTCTTCCATTCCTGGAATTGTTCTTGTGCACCTCCTCTGAACCTTCTCCAATGTCAGCAGAAAAGGGGCCCAAAATTTATCACAAGTAAGGTCTTACTGGTGCCTTATAAAGCCTCAACTTTACATCCTTGCTTTTCTACCCTATTCTCTCAAGATGAATGCTAACATTGCGTTTGCCTTCCTCACATAGACTCATCTTGCAAATTAAACTTTAGGGAATCCTGCATAAGAACTTCCAAGTCCCTTTTCACATATTATTGAATTTTCTCTCCATTTAGAAAATATTCTATGCTTTTATTTCTTCTACCGAAGTGTATGACTATACACTTCCGAACACTGTGTTTCATCTGCCACTTCCTTGCCCATTCTCCCAATCTGTCCAAGTCCTTCCACAGACTCCATGCTTCCTCAACAATACCTGCCCCTTCACCTATCTTCACAAAAAGGACCTCAAAGCCATCAATTCTGTCATCCAAATCACTGACATATAATGTAAAAGGAAGCGGTCCCAACACAGACCCCTGTGGGACACCACCAGTCACTGGCAGCCAACCAAAAAGGCTCCCTTTATTCCCACTCTTTGCTTCCTGCCAATCAGCCAATGCTCTATCCACGCTAGCACTTTTCCTGTAATACCATGGGCTCTTAACTTGTTAAGCAGCATAATGTGTAGCACCTTGTCAAAGACCTTCTGAAAATCCACGTACACAACATCCACCATTTCTCCTTTGTTTAGGATTATAAAATCATAGTCAAAAGAGACAATTGACAAGAGGGTAGCTGTCTACAGAGCGGAGTGGTTGCCACGAAGCATGATCAGGCTTGGTATGATAGTTCGTCAAATACTAGAATACTCAAAAATGCTGCTGACTTTGTATGGTTCACAGAAAATTTGCCATCCTTTTAATGACTGTAATTGAATTGCAGAGAACCCAAAAATAAGTCTCTACATTATTTAATTTTCTAGGCATTATTCGTAATACTGTTTCTCAAACTGGGAATATATCCTATTTTCCAGTAAGAAAATAAGCAGCTCTGGAATAATATTTTGGACAGAATGAACAGGCATACTCCAAGATAGGACAATCACAACTGATACACGCCATAATGAGGAACACCTGGAGGCAAGCAGGGAGGTTCTGAAAGTAAAGCCATGAAAGATGTCGAGAATAAGGAGAAAACAGAATGAAAGAGAAAGATTCACCAGAATATAAGAACTGAACTTATATCTTCTTAACTTCTTGCCACTCAAATGTTACGTATCACAGCATTATCAAATCACTGCTTGATTTGCATATTAATGAATGTTCACGTTACAATTTTTCCCATAATGCCAAGGAACTTTTGGATATGTCTTTGTTTATTGAAGATAAGCTTACTATAAATAGTGGATTGCCTCCTATGCATAGGAACACAGTATACCAACACACCCAGCATGATTATACACAACCCATTCAATCAACAAAATTTCACTAAAGAAAAAGTTTTCCAATACACACAATATACGACTAGGGTCAGAATGAGATGGGGTTCAACCAATCAAGAATGTCATAATGTTCTGATTAAACGAACCTCGATTTGAATGAACACTGTGTAAATACTGCCCATACACAGTCATTGGTAGCCCAGAAATGACAGATAGTACACTAACATAAAATGATAAAGTATATTTGCCAAATATTCAACTTTAACAAACAGTTACAGGAAAAAAAGAAAAGAAAAATGAAAGGGCCAATTAAGTTAAACCAGTCCAATGTGCACATAACTTTGGAGCTCATACTGGAGTATCTGGGGGTATATCTGTTACTTATGCACTGGACCCATGGTCTGCGTGAAAGCACCCACCACCCTCTGAAATCCCCTCAAAGAATCTCAAACAAACTGGCTCTCTCTCAGGAATATTGGACCTTCCTCCTTGGAGCCATTCATCTGCACAAAGAACTTCTTACAATGGAGACTCTCCTTCTAACGACATTTTGCAGCATCTTCCCTTGTGCTCCGCTTCACAGCTCCAGCCAAAAAGCCCCCAATCCAGATTACTGTCCTTCAGAAAGCTCTTCCTCACAGGTCTCTGGAACCTCCTCTCACATTTCACCATCCTGATTGGCTGACTCCCATTCCTATGTTGGACAACATGTTGGACGGAGGAAATGGATGAGGTCCTCCGTGACTGCTTTGAATTGGTGGACTGGTTAGTATTCAAAGACTCGGCAGCTAACCTCGATGAGTATGCCTCAGCTGTCACGGACTTTATTTGGAAATGTGCGGAGGACTGTGTGTCTCGCAAGACGATCCAAGTATTCCCTAACCGGAAACCTTGGACGAATTATGAGGTTGAGTCCCTTTTAAAGGCTAGAGCTGCGGCTTTTAGGTCCGGGGATACCAGTCGCTACACGGAATCCAGGCGTGAACTCCGGAAAGCCATTAAGGGCGCCAAGAGGCAATATCAAGCCAAGTTGGAAGCCCAGGCTAACCAGAGGGATGCCAGTAGACTATGGCAGGGTCTAAATGAGATCACTGGGCACAAAGAAAAGGCTGGGAATATCAATAACTGTAGCGCTTCTCTTCCTGACGAACTTAACGTATCCTACGCAAGATTCGAACAGAAGAGGAGCATCCTGCTCCCTCCGGATGAACCGGACCTGGTGGCATCGAGATTCATCGTCACCGAGGAGGACATTAGAAGGGCCTTCCTGAAGATAATTCCAAGGAAGGCGACGGGCCCAGATGGCGTCCCGGGACGGGTTCTCTGGGCCTGTGCAAGTGAGCTAGCTGGAGTGTTTGCTGACATCTTCAGCTGCTCCTTGCTTCAGTCTAAGATCCCCTCGTGTTTTAAGAAGGCAACGATAATCCCAGTGCCGAAGAAGAGCAAGGTGGCATGCCTGAATGACTATCGACCTGTGGCTCTGACATCAATTGCTATGAAGTGCTTTGAGCGATTGGTTATGGCACACATCAACCACAGCCTACTGGTCAACCTCGATGCATTGCAATTTGCCTACCGGAGCAACAGGTCAATGGCAGATGCCATCTCTCTGGCCCTACATTCCTCCTTAGAACACCGAGAATAAAGATGCATACGTAAGGCTCCTTTTCATTGACTACAGCTCTGTCTTTAATACCATCATTCCAAATAAACTGATTCCTAAGCTCCGGAACCTGGGCCTTAGCACTCAGATCTGCAGCTGGATCTTCAACTTCCTCACAGACAGGACCCAGGCTATAAAAATAGGGGACAAGCTTTCCTCTACAATCGCTCTGAGCACCGGTGCCCCACAAGGCTGTGTACTCAGCCCTCTGCTGTACTCACTGTACACCCATGATTGTGTAGCCAAGTTTCCATTGAACTCAATATATAAGTTTGCTGATGACACAACAATTGTAGGCCATATCTCGGGTAATGATGAGTTTGAGTACAGAGAGGAAACTAAGAACCGCATGGTGCGAAGACAATGACCTATCCCTCAACATCAGTAAGACGAAGGAATGGGTTGTTGACTTCAGAAGGAGTAGCGGACCGCACGACCCAATTTACATCAGTGGTGCGCAAGTGGAACAGGTCAAAAGTTTTAAGTTCCTCGGGGTCAATATCATAAATGACCTGACTTGGTCCAAACCAAGCACAGTCCACTGCCAAAAAGGCCCACCAGCGCCTTTACTTCCAGAGAAAACTAACGAAATTTGGCCTGTTCCCTAAAACCCTCACTAATTTTTATAGATGCACCGTAGAAAGCCTTCTACTAGGGTACATCACAACTTGGTATGGAAGTTGTCCTGTCCAAGACCGAAAGAAGCTGCAGAAGATCGTGAACACAGCGCAGCACATCACACAAACCAATCTTCCGTCCTGGACTCACTTTACACCGCATGCTGTCGGAGCAGTGCTGCCAGGATAATCAAGGACATGACCCACTCAGCCAACACACTTTTCATCCCTCTTCCCTCCGGGAGAAGGCTCAGGAGCTTGAAGACTCGTAGGGCCAGATTTGGGAACAGCTTCTTTCCAACTGTGATAAGACTGCTGAACGGATCCTGAGCCAGATCTGGGCTGTGCCCTCCAAATATCCAGACCTGCCTCTCGGTTTTTTTGCACTACCTTACTTTCCATTTTTCTATTTTCTATTTATGATTTATAATGTAAATTTTTAATATTTACTATCAATTTGTAATCCAGGGAGCGGGAAGCACAGAATCAAGTATCGCTGTGATGATTGTACGTTCTAGTATCAATTGTTTGGCGTCAATAAAATATAAAGTATGGTGATGACAACATTATCTTAGCCGAAACCAAAACACACTTCCCAACTAGCACACTGATTTTACAGAAAACTGCTAATATAAAGTAACTCACAGCATAGCAGTAGAAATCTTAACTTGGGCATTACAATGGCAATCTTGTCCTGAAATACCAAACCATCCTACAGCTGACAAAAGCATTAAACATTGGTTGATGTCAAATGCAGCTGTACCAAAAAGTCACCCAATAGTGAAAGGTGATATGACATAGTTGAGTGAGGTATTGGTACTGAGTAGTAGCTCAAAGAATATAAGTTCCCTGCCACCTGACAGCAGTTTTTTTGCTTTTGAATCTGGTCCATACAACAGAGAACATGTTTCTGATGATTTGCAATTTCTCAGAAGATTGAGAGGTGAATGCAGCTTCATCTGCAAAGACCAGATCCATCCCAAAGGCTGAGATGGGTGGCACTTCTTCGCTCTGAAATAGTTTATCATTGAAAAGGGGACATTGCCTCAAGATTCAGAGGAGAAGATTTAGGACTGAGATGAGGAGAAACTGTCTTTCCCAGAGAGTGGTGAATCTGTGGAATTCTCTGCCCAGGGAAGCAGTTGAGGCCTCTTCACTAAATATACTTAAGATACAGTTAGGTAGATTTTTACGTAGTAGGGGAATTAAGGGTTATGGGGAAAAGGCAGGTAGAAGGAGCTGAGCTTACGGACAGATCAGCCATGATTTTATTGAATGGCAGGGCAGGCTCGACGGGCTGGATGGCCTACTCCTACTCCTATTTCTTATGTTCACATGCTACTCAGAAATTAAAGGAATTACAGAATTCTTGAGAGAGAAAATATACAAGTTTTGTGGGAAGACAATGAACCACATTAGCAATTATTAATAGGAAATTCAATGGAACTTCCACAAAATTTTGTTTTGCATTATTTTGCACATTCTCTCGCCATGAAGTTCTCTGGTTTGAAGAAATAAACATAGTAATCTTGGGAACTGTAGGAGAAGGGATGTGACAGGAATGGAACGGCTGGATCATACTTCCCAACTTCCAATCTGTTTTAGAATTCATCCTTGGGTTTCTACAATGTTAGCAACCTCTCTAGTCCTGTTACACTGAGCACTGATGCTCCACAAGGCTATGTGCTCAGCCTGTTGTTGTTCACACTGCTGACTCATGACTATGTCACAGGATTCAGCTCAAATCGTGTCATTAAGTTTGCAGATGACACTACAGTAGTTGGCCTTATCAATAACGATGATGAGATTGAGAACAGAGGAAGTGGAGGGGCTGGTGGATTGGTGTGAAGAACAACCCAAGTCTGAACATGGAGAAGACCAAGGAAATCATTGTAGACTTCAGGAAGGTGCAGATAAACCATCCCACTCTTCAAATACATGGCTCCTCCATAGAGAGAGTTAAGTGCACCAATGTCCTGAGAGTTCACATCTCACATGACCTCATCTAGTCCCTTTATATCACCTCCCTGAACAAGAAGGCATAGCAGCACCTTCACTTGCAAGGAAGCAAGCAAGGCTCCTCCCTCACCCCCATCTAAATGAATTTTATAGGAGCACCATTGAGAGCATCCTGCCAAGTTGCATCTCCATCTGGTATGGGAGCAGCAAAGCATCAGACTGCAAGTCCCTACAAAGGGCTGTGAGAACAACTGAAAGGATCATGGGGGTTTCCCTACCATCCATCGGGGACATTTATCAGGAGTGCTGTGTACGCAGGGCTCTTAGTGTTATTAAGGAACCCACCCATCTATCTAGTGTCCTATTTGGTTTTCTACCATCAGGCAGGAGACTCCATTGCATAAAAACAAGAACAGTCAAGATGAGAAACAGTTTCTTCCCTCAGGCCAATAGGCTTCTTGAACTCCCTGCCACGTCGAAATGCCACCGATCAATCTGTTCTACACCTTACAATATTTATTTTATGAACTTTACTTTATTTATGGGTAATTCATCTGTAGATTTTATCCTTAATAAGTTATTGTGCGTTATATGTGTACTACTGTGTTTTACACCCTGGTTCGCAGAAACTTTGTCTCATTTGATGCTATACATGTATACAGTTAAATGACAATAAACTTGACCTGACTTGACTTGACTTGACTAGACAAGTTATGGATAAGCTGACCAACCTACAATTAGAGCATTTTTTTTTTGTTTTGGGTTCAATGTTTTATGATAATCTTTTATAAACTATTTTTTATACTTGGATGAACATACGGTAGAAGAAAACAAGATTGTTTGGAAGTATTAAACTAAAAGCTTACAATTAGAATTTGAAGTGCCAGAGTGGGACATACACAATTCTAGAAAGAGCTTTCAATGTTTGCCTCTGCTATAACTTATTGTACTACTCTAAATGCTCGAACTTGACGAGGGATTTCAAATGTGTACTAGTATTAGGATGGATTAGTGAAAGATTAAGGAGCACCTATGTGAGAATCAAATGTTACAAACTATGTAGCTAACAATCCAAAAACAATAGATGACATAGGCAACTAAATATTTAAACTCTTGACTTTGTGGAATTTGTTTTTGTTTTAGGAAGAGTAGAATTTAATTTACAATGCTTCTCCGATCTGGACCTACACCAAATTATAAAAACTCTTTAATTTGAAATCCTTGGTTCAGTAATTATGCAAGAATTTCTCTGGCACAGACCTGATAATCTATTGGCTTTATTTCCCAGTATTAATTTGTTCTCTCCCATTCTATTCATTTGTTTCATTACTATGTTTGGATTCCTTGGTGCATAATCTGCATAAATAAGCTCATCAAGTTATACTGCTTTGGATGCTTATAACATGATTTTGAACATGAATAAATTGAACAAACCAACATCTATCCAATTAAAGCTACATAAATATCTGCAGAAGGAAAACTAGAATACTGAATTCAAACATTTAATTGGGGATGGAGTGAGGTAGTCAATTGATTCCATATTGCACCTAAGACATGATAAAGAGGCTTCCAAATGTGTAGGTAAAGGAAAAGGGCTGGGGCAAATATCCTTATTATCTAATCCTCTATCTTCCCTTGATTAAGGTATTAATTGAAACAGAATGTGACCACTTGGTTTTTCTCTGTGTCAGTCCTGCTAAAACAAGAGACCAAATACTTTTAAGGTGAACATTACCTTCAGTGGTTAACATCTGAAGCAATTGCTACATGATGCAAATTTCTAAAAAAACAACTTTTCTAGTATTTGTGTTTAGAAATGTGAACAACCCACTGGAGCAGCAGATTATGAGAGGATATGGCAAGAGTTCAGTTCAATAGAACAACATGAGGTTCCTGTTAGCTTCTGTTCGAATTAGTTGAGCTCTTAAATAGTATGAAGTATTTAGTATAACAAATAGTGTCATTTTATTCCACAGTTTTCAATATAACCCTTTATTTGAAAATAAGCCTGAATGAATATGCCACAATTGTCACTAACCTCATCGAAACCTGTGTGGATGAGTGTATTGAGAACATATTGGACATACCCAAATCAAAAGCCATAGATGAACCCGGAGATTCTTAGTCTGCTGAGGGTTAGGTCTATGGCATTCAAGACTGGTGATCCAGAACTACACAAGAAGTCTAGGTTATGACTTATGGAAGGCTATCTTAAAAGCAAAAATACATCTCCTCCTACTGGCATTGCATGGAGTAGACGTGTTTCTCGAACAGCTCTGTTCTTTTTAAATTACTGAACCTAACCTGCTTTGAAAACTTACTTTTGGAGTATTATGATGTCTCGTGCTAAAACTTCTTAAAAAAAAAAGAAGAGGATCCTTTTGTGACTATGGAAGCTATTGCAGAGTTAATTCGGAAAGCTCAGAGTGAAACATCTTAACAACTTTCAGATGTATGTTTAAAAGTTACCACAGAGCTTAAACGAATGGAGATTCTGCTGCAGACTTATCAAAAAACTTTACAGGAACATACTACTCAGATTCAAGAACGTGAAGATGCTTTAACCAGACTGGATACCAAGATGGATGAATTGGAAAAGTTAGGAGATAAACAATCAAAAATTGTTGAATCTTTAAGACAAAAGATTGTCGCTTTGGAGAATAGATCAAGAAGGAACAATATACGAATTTAGGGTCTTCCTGAGTTGGTCGAAGGCAAGCGACCTTCAGAATTTTTTGCAAATCTGTTGGCTCATTTGTTTTCTGATGTTTTGGATACTCCACCAAGAATGGACCGGGTGCACCGACTCCCAGGGTTTAGACCCACTTCTCAACAAAAACCTCGACCTGTGATAATTGCTTTTCATCACTTCCAAACTAAGGTTTCTATAATTCGCCAATCTCATCGGTTAGGTATGATTAACTTTGAAGATTATAAGATAAGGCTGATCAAAGATTATTCGCCTGAGGTATTAAATGAAGGTCATGGCGGAGTTATGTAACAAAGGCTATAAACCTTCACTAAATTACCCCGCTCACCTCAGGATCATTTTGGAAAATGGATCTCCTAAGCGGTTTCTTTCAGTTGAGGAAGTGCACGATTTTCTTCAGGCCAAATCAAGTCTAGAAGACTAACTGTTTAATACTGTATCATATAAATTATGCTTCCTTACCTTGACGGATTCTTTGTTGTTGGAAGTTTGCAATCTAATGGTTTAGTACGTTTTTTTTGGAACAATTCTCTCTTCTATTCTCGTATACTCTTATAATTAGTTTCTGTTCTTATCGTATTTTCTTTGCTGAGTTAATTTTTTTCAACATTTTGAACTCTTCTTTAGCTCTTCTGAATAATATTTAGTCTATCAACTCCAGCAGTTTAAATGTTTATTTCTGCTTCATATAACCTTGTTCCCTCAGTTTGACTGATCAATTCGCTGCAATTGTGCAGTTCATTTCTTTATTACTTCTTTCTTTCCATATATTTTCATAAATAATTCTTCTTTTTCTTCTCGTTTTTTATTTTTTCTGTTTAGGAAATTAATAGATTTAACTTCAGTAAGTTTTCTTTGTAATTATTTTTTTGCAAACATTATGTTTGAATTTTTTTTTTAGTTCTTCTGAAGGTTATTTAGTCTAGGTTGGAATTCATTCTGTACTAATCTTTTCTTCTCTAGGAGCCCTGCCAGTAGGATGTCAGGGGTGGGATTTATCAGTAGATCAGCTTCCGCCCTCTCTTGGGTGATTTTTTTCTTTGGGAGGGGAGTGGACGGGAGTGGGCTTTTTTTTCCTTTTTATCAATTATTTGGTTATCCCCGCCTCATCTATTGCTTGGTTAAGTATTTTGAATATTAAGGTTTGGATTTTTGGTATATTCCAATGGTTTATATGTTTAACCTCTGTTTTGAACACATTTAAATGGTATACAATATTGATTTTCTTAGTTTAAATGTGAAAGATTTAAACCACCCTGTGAAATGCAATAACATTTTTACCTATATTAAGAAATTGAATGCCTCAATTATTTTTTTTTTAGCAAGAGACACATGTTCGCAGATCTGACTGTGGATATTTGTTCAAACGTTGGAATGGTCTAGCTTTTCATTCTTCCTTTCAAGCCAAGGCCAGAGGTACTTCGATTTTGATTGACAATTCAGTTGCTTTTGTTCAACATGATGTAATGTCTGACCCCAATGGGCGGTTCGTTATAGTCTCAGGGAAATTAGACAAAACTAATGGTTTTTGCTAATCTCTATGCTCCGCATATAGATGATCCCATGCCCCGGCTTTTTTGAACTTTTTTTCCTTTTTTACCAGACTTAAATTTGTACTCTTTAATCTTGGGAATTGATTTTAATTGCTGTCTTGACCCTGTTTTAGACCGTTCATCTTTGAAACGATTGAATATTATTAGATCTGCCTCCTATATCCAATCTTTTCTAATGAAATGTGACAATATTGATGTTCGGCATTTTTTTTTATACCCAACAAGTAGAGAATATTTCTTTTTTTCTCATGTTCATCATACCTATTCCAGGATTTTTTTTTTGTCAATAGTCATTTGATACCCTCTGTTCAATCCTGTGATTATAAAAGAAATTGCTGTTTCAGATCATGCCCCCATTTTTTTATCTTTAAATCTTCCGGGGGTTTCTCGATCAAACAGATTTCGGCATTTTAATCCAGTTTTACTATCAGATAAGGTTTTTTTTTACAATTTTTAGAGAGTCAAATTACTTTTTTCTTTGAAGAGAATATGCTAGATGGCATTTCTAGCATTATTTGGGATGCTTTCAAGGCTTATATTAGAGGCCAAATTATTTCCTATACAGCAAGTATTAAGAGAAAAGCTAAAAAGGAGAGAACTGACTTAGCCAATCAGCTGAAACATTTTGATCAAAAATATGCTTCTGATCCAGATCCCGTCTTATATAAAAGACGTGTGGAAGTTAAAACTAAATATGATCTGTTCTTAACTTACCCTGTTGAAACTCAACTTTTAAAAGATAAAAGTCAATTTTATGTTCATGGTGATAAAACGGGCAAACTTTTGGCTAATCAACTTAAAACTTTAACAGTTAAACGTCAAATTAAGGAAATCTCCAAAGCGAATGGTGATATAACTTCTGAGCAATTAGAAATAAATGATACTTATAGAGAATTTTACTCTAAACTGTATAGTTCCCATTCCCCTAAAGCCAATTTTGCTATGAATCAGCCTCCGGGTCCAACATATTATTCTCCGTAACTTCCGCCTCCTCCAACGGGATCCCACCACTAAGCACATCTTTCCCTCCCCCCCCTCTCTGCATTCCGCAGGGATCGCTCCCTACGCAACTCCCTTGTCCATTTGTCCCCCCCATCCCTCCCCACTGATCTCCCTCCTGGCACTTATCCGTGTAAGCGGAACAAGTGCTACACATGCCCTTACACTTCCTCCCTTACCACCATTCAGGGCCCCCAGTCCTTCCAGGTGAGGCAACACTTCACCTGTGAGTCGACTGGGGTGATATACTGCGTCCGGTGCTCCCGATGTGGCTTTTTATATATTGGCGAGACCCAACGCAGACTGGGAGACCGCTTTGCTGAACACCTACGCTCTGTCCGCCAGAGAAAGCAGGATCTCCCAGTGGCCACACATTTTAATTCCACATCCCATTCCCATTCTGACATGTCTATCCACGGCCTCCTCTACTGTAAAGATGAAGCCACACTCAGGTTGGAGGAACAACACCTTATATTCCGTCTGGGTAGCCTCCAACCTGATGGCATGAACATCGACTTCTCTAACTTCCGCTAAGGCCCCACCTCCCCCTCGTACCCCATCTATTATTTATTTTTATGCACACATTCTTTCTCTCACTCTCCTTTTTCTCCCTCTGTCCCTCTGAATATACCTCTTGCCCATCCTCTGGGTCCCCCCACCCTTGGCTTTCTTCCCGGACCTCCTGTCCCATGATCCTCTCGTATCCCCTTTTGCCTATCACCTGTCCAGCTCTTGGCTCTATCCCTCCCCCTCCTGTCTTCTCCTATCATTTTGGATCTCCCCCTCCCCCTCCAACTTTCAAATCCCTTACTCACTCTTCCTTCAGTTAGTCCTGACGAAGGGTCTCGGCCTGAAACGTCGACTGCACTTCTTCCTACAGATGCTGCCTGGCCTGCTGCATTCACCAGCAACTTTGATGTGATTTGCTATGAATAATTTTCTAGATCATTTAAATATTCCCTCACTTTCTGAGGTTAATCGAAAATGGTTAGATCAACCTTTTTCTTTGAGGAAATTGCCGGGGTTGTCTATTCTCTGAGGTCGGGGAAGGCCCCCGGTCCTGACGGATTTTCTAGAGAGTTCTATAAGGCTTTTGTTCCTTTGCTTATTCCTCGCTTACTTTCTGTCCTTTCTGACCCTTTTAAATTAGGTAGGTTGCCACAATCTTTTTATGACTCCCCTATTTCAAGAATAAAGATCCAACTGATTGCTCTTCCTACAGACCCATTTCTTTACTTAATGTTGACGCTAAAATTTTATCTAAACTTTTGGCTCATAGGATGGAAAACATTCTGCCTTTTATTATCTCTGATGACCAGACCGGGTTTATTAAAAATCGTAATTCTCATTTGAACATTCGTCATTTACTGAATGTTATTTATTCTCCCTCTAAAGAAACTTCAGAATGAATGATTTCTTTGGATACTGAGAAAGCCTTTGACCGGATTAAAAGGAATTATTTATTTAAAATATTAGAAAAAATTAAATTTGGGTCCAATTTTATTCAATGGATTAAATTACTTTATTCATCTCCCACTGCACAGGTTCTTACTAACTCTCAGAGTTCTAAGCCATTTAAACTCCAACGTGGAACCAGACAAGGATGTCCTTTGAGTCCTTTGCTTTTTGATTTGGCTTTAGAGCCTTTAGCCATCGTGTTTCGTGAATCCGTTGACATCACGGGTATTTTAAGGAGGGGTATCACTCATAAGGTGTCGCTTTATGCCGATGACCTTTTGCTGTACGTCTCTAACGTGGAGTCCTCCCTACCTTCAATACTCTCTTTACTTTCTGAATTTAGTCAGTTCTCAGGATATAAACTTAGTTTTCATAAGAGTGAACTTTTTCCTTTGAATAATTTGTTATCAGTCAACTCTGACCTTCCTTTTAAAATTGTAAGAAATCAATTTACTTATTTGGGTACAACAATTACTAGGAATTATAAATTTCTTTTCAAAGAAAACTTTATTACTCTTTTGGATTACGTTAAGAAGGTACTATCAAATTGGTCTCCCCTTTCTTTATTGCTGATTGGATGTATTAATTCTATTAAAATGAATATTTTGCCTAAATTTTTATATTTATTTCAAGCCCTACCTGTTTTTATTCCTAAATCCTTTTTTGACTGTTTGGATTCGATTATATCTTCTTACTTATGGAAGAATAAACGCCCCCCCGCCCCCCGACTAAACAAAGTTCATCGTCAGAAAACTAAAAAAAAATGGGGATTAGCCCTACCCAATTTTAGGTTTTACTACTGGGCAGTCAACATATGCTACCTTACGTTTTGGTTATACTACACTAACTGTGAAGACTGTCCGGTTTGGGCTTCTTCAGAAGTTAATTCTGTTAATAAATTTTCTATTATTTCTCTTCTTGGTTCTTCGATTCCTCTATCCTTAATTAATTTAACTGATAAATATGTAGTTAAACATTCTTTGAGAATTTGGTTACAATTCAGAAAATTCTTTGGGTTATTTGGTTTTTCACTCTCTAGTCCCATTTTTTCTAATTTTTTTTAAACCTTCTTTGACTGATGTAGTTTTTAAAGAGTGGAATAGACTAGGTATTAAATGTAAAAGTTGCTGGTGAACGCAGCAGGCCAGGCAGCATGTCTAGGAAGAGGTGCAGTCGACGTTTCAGGCCGAGACCCTTCGTCAAGACTAACTGAAGGAAGAGTGAGTAAGGGATTTGAAAGTTGGAGGGGGAAGGGGAGATCCAAAATGATAGGAGAAGACAGGAGGGGAAGGGATGGAGCCAAGAGCTGGACAGGTGATAGGCAAAAGGGATACGAGATCATGGGACAGGAGGTCCGGGAAGAAAGACAAGGAGGCGGGGGGGGGGACCCAGAGAATGGGCAAGGGGTATATTCAGAGGGACAGAGGGAGAAAAAGGAGAGTGAGAGAAAGAATGTGCGTATAAAAATAAGTAACAGATGGGGTACGAGGGGGAGGTGGGGCATCCTGCTGCTTCCTGCACGCATGCAGAGCTCGTTGACTTTATTAACTTTGCCTCCAACTTTCACCCTGCCCTCAAGTTTACCTGGTCCATTTCCGACACCTCCCTCCCCTTTCTAGATCTTTCTGTCTCTGTCTCTGGAGACAGCTTATCCACTGATGTCTACTATAAGCCTACTGACTCTCACAGCTATCTGGACTATTCCTCTTCTCACCCTGTCTCTTGCAAAAACGCCATCCCCTTCTCGCAATTCCTCCGTCTCCGCCGCATCTGCTCTCAGGATGAGGCTTTTCATTCTAGGACGAGGGAGGTGTCTTCATTTTTTAAAGAAAGGGGCTTCCCTTCCTCCACTATCAACTCTGCTCTTAAACGCATCTCCCTCATTTCACGTACATCTGCTCTCACTCCATCCTCCCGCCACCCTACTAGGAATAGGGTTCCCCTGGTCCTCACCTACCACCCCACCAGCCTCCGGGTCCAACATATTATTCTCCATATCTTCCGCCACCTCCAACGGGATCCCACCACTAAGCACATCTTTCCCTCCCCCACCCCTGCATTCCGCAGGGATCGCTCCCTACGCAACTCCCTTGTCCATTCGTCCCCCCCATCCCTCCCCACTGATCTCCCTCCTGGCACTTATCCGTGTAAGCGGAACAAGTGCTACACATGCCCTTACACTTCCTCCCTTACCACCATTCAGGGCCCCAAACAGTCCTTCCAGGTGAGGCAACACTTCACCTGTGAGTCAGCTGGGGTGATATACTGCGTCCGGTGCTCCCGATGCGGCCTTTTATATATTGGCGAGACCCGACGCAGACTGGGAGACCGCTTTGCTGAACACTTATGCTCTGTCCGCCAGAGAAAGCAGGATCTCCCAGTGGCCACACATTTTAATTCCACATCCCATTCCCATTCTGACATGTCTATCACGGCCTCCTCTACTGTAAAGATGAAGCCACACTCAGGTTGGAGGAACACCTCATATTTCGTCTGGGTAGCCTCCAACCTGATGGCATGAACATCGACTCCTCTTCCGCCTATGCCCCACATCCCCCTCGTACCCCATCTGTTACTTATTTTTATACACACGTTCTTCCTCTCACTCTCCTTTTTCTCCCTCTGTCCCTCTGAATATACCCTTTGCCCATCCTCTGGGTCCCCCCCCCTTGTCTTTCTTCCCGGACCTCCTGTCCCATGATCCTCTCGTATCCCTTTTGCCTCTCACCTGTCCAGCTCTTGGCTCCATCCCTCCCCCTCCTGTCTTCTCCTATCATTTAGGATCTCCCCCTCCCCCTCCAACTTTCAAATCCCTTACTCACTCTTCCTTCAGTTAGTCCTGACGAAGGGTCTCGGCCTGAAACGTCGACTGCACCTCTTCCTAGAGATGCTGCCTGGCCTGCTGCGTTCACCAGCAACTTTTATGTGTGTTGCTTGAATTTCCAGCATCTGCAGAATTCCTGTTGTTTTGGTATTAAATGTTTTCAGTTGGAGAGGTGTTCTTTTCATGAGATTCTGCACCCTTTTTTCTCCAAACATACCTTTGCTTATTGTGGCCAAAAAGTTAATTTTTAACTTCATCAGTCCACAGGACTTGTTTCCAAAATGCATTAGGCTTGTTTAGATGTTCCTTTGCAAACTTCTGATGCTGAATTTTGTGGTGAGGATGCAGGAAAGGTTTTCTTTTGATGACTCTTCCATGAAGGTCATATTTGTGCAGGTGTCGCTGCACAGTAGAACAGTGCACCATCACTCTAGAGTCTGCTAAATCTTCCTGAAGGTCTTTTGCAGTCAAACAGGGGTTTTGATTTGCCTTTCTAGCAATCCTACGAGCAGTTCTCTTGGGAAGTTTTCTTGGTCTTTCAGACCTCAACTTGACTTCCACCGTTCCCGTTAACTGCCATTTCTTAATTACATTACGAACTGAGGAAACGGCAACCTGAAAACGCTTTGCTATCTTCTTATAGCCTTCTCCTGCTTTGTGGGCAATATTTATTTTAATTTTCAGAGTGCTAGGCAGCTGCTTAGAGGAGCCCATGGCTATTGATTGTTGGGACAAGGTTTCAGGAGTCAGGGTATTTATAAAGCTTTGAAATTTGCATCACCTGGCCTTTCCTAATGATGACTGTGAACAAGCCATAGTCCTAACAAGCTAATTAAGGTCTGAGACCTTGGTAAAAGTTATCTGAGAGCTCAAATCTCTTGGGATGCCCAAACCTTTGCATGGTGCTCCTTTCCTTTTTTTCACTCTAAAATTGTACAAAACAAAAATAATACACTAATCTTGCTTAAAATGTTGAAAAGAATGTTTCATCTTTAACTTTATGACTTTTGTAGATCAGTTCATCTTCTACTCACTTAACTATTCACAGTAACAGAAATTTTGACCAGGGGTGCCCAAACTTTTGTATGCCACTGTAAATCTGAATCTGAATCACTTCCTCTGTTAAAATGAAGATACAGTGCCTGACTGCTTCACCAGTCGCAGCTTTGTCGGACAATGGCAAAGAGAAAGCCACTGCTGAAAAAATACTCACATGAAATCTTGGCTAGTTTTCCAGAAAGCATGTGGGAAACTCTGAAGTCACCTGGAAGAAGGTTCTATGGTCTGATTAAACCAAAATTGAGCTTTTTGGCCATCTGATTAAATGCTTTGTTTGACATAAGCCAAACATCGCTCATCATCAAAAACAGACCATCCCTACTGTGAAGCATGGTGGTGGCTGCATCATGCTGTGGGGATGATTCACTGTAGCAAGCCCTGGAAGGCTTGGGAAGGTAGAGGGTAAAATGAATGCAGCAAAATACAGGGAAATCCTGGAGGAAAACCTGATGCTATCTGCAAGAGAACTGTGACTTGGGAGAAGATTTGTTTTCCAGCAAGAAAATGACCCCAAGCATAAAGCCAAAGCTACACAGGGATGGCTTAAAGACAACAAAGTTAATGTCCAGGAATGGCCAAGTCAAAGTCCAGACCTCAATCCAATTGAGAATTTGTGGCTAGACTTGAAAAGGGCTGTTCACTCACAATCCCCACGCAATCTGATAGAGTTTGAGCAATTTGAAAAATTGCAGTGGCCAGAGACCTATCCACACAGACTCAAGGCTGTAATTGCTGCCAAAGGTGCTTCTACTAAATACTGACTTGAAGAGGGTGAATACTTATGCAATCAATTATTTTGTGTTTTATATTTGTAATTAATTTAGATCACTTTGTACAGATCTGTTTTCACTTTGACACGAAAGAGTTGATCAGTGTCAAAAAAAAAAGCCAAATTAAATCCACTGTGATTCAATGTTGTAAAACAATAAAACATGTAAACTTCTGGGGGAGGGGAGGGGGTTAGTGAATACTTTTTATAGGCACTGTATGTGACTATTTATTTCCCTTATTTCCTGAGCTTACAGGAGCTTCTCCATGGTAAACAGAAAGAAGAAATACCCACTTGCACAGCTCCTGTAGCTCCACACACAGATAACCACACTGATCATTAAGGTTATCCATTATTTCCCTTGTTACTGTTTTGCTCTTAACATACTTGTAAGATCTCTTAAGACTTTCCTTTACCTACATGTCACATCCACCACATGTCTTTCTGGTTTCCTGATTTTCTTCTTAAATGTGTTCCTGCATCTCTTATATTCCTCAAGGGATTCATCTGATCTCAGCTGCCTTAATCTGGCATTCACCTCCCTTGTTTTTATTTAATGATTAGTGGCTCAATTTCCCTTGTCAACCAGAGTTCCCTAATTCTGCCAAGATCATCCATCACTTTCACAGGAATACACTGTTCCTGAACTCTCCATATCTCAGTTTACCATTTCATATGTACATCACGAATTTGTCCTCCACACAGCAAGTGCTGCTTTGGTTTGTCATGTCTTAATGTAGTCTAAAAATCTCCATAACACACCTTTAATTTTTGAATTTATATTGTCTGTACATTGCCAATACTATTGAAATGCCTTCAGACAACTCCCACCAATGTTGGGAAATTATTCCAACCCACAGTATTTCCATCATCAGGGATACCTCTTCTCCCCCATTTTGTATATCTCTTCTGAAAGTATAACAGAATACATATTTCCCAACAGTGGTAACCTGATTATCTCTTTGACATTAAGTACATGGCTAAAGTAAAAATACAGAGGTTCTTGTCTTTGAGGGTATTTCTTGACCTAGACCAGTGGTCCCCAACTTCCAGGCTGCGGACCGATACATTGCTGTGAAGAATGCAGTGGTGCAGCGGTAGTTGGAATGCACCCAGCATATCTTTAAGAAAAAAGCTGAAATAAACAAGCTAATTAATTAGGTGCCGCCCGGCATGTAAATGTCGGCCCAGGTCAGAGGCAACGCAATTGGCAATCGCCTCTGATCTGGGCTGACATTTACGTGCTGGGCGGCACCTAATTAATTAGCTTGTTTATTTCGGCTTTTTTCTTAAAGATGTGCTGGGTGCATTCCGGCTACCGCTGCACCGCTGCATTCTTCGCGGCAATGTATCGGTCCGCGGCCCGGAGGTTGGGGACCACTGACCTAGACCCCAGCTCCTCAAATCCTCTCAGCAAAGATTCATTTTTAGTTCTATGTCACTGGTTTTTACATGGACCATAATAACTGAACTCATCCATTGTAATTCCAGGGTTTTTTGCCAGCATCAAGGAGACATTTTATCAAAGGCAGTCAACTTAACGGATGAAACTAATTCCCAGTGTCCAGTTAAAACTTTCCTCTTTCTTAATGTCTTTTTGTGTCAGGATTTCAGATTCCAGTTTATCAGTTCAGAAATAAAGCATTTCAAGATGCAGGCGCTCGTAACAAAGAAGACTGGCCAGAATCAAAATTATCCCCAGAAATTCCCAAATGCAACAGCTATATCTCACCAACAGCACTACCATTGCTAGTATTACCTTGTTCTACTTAAGTTTATTTAAGTTTTCTTCCTTAAATGCCAGAGTAATTACGTGCCTTCAGCACATAAAATCAAGCTGTGAAGGACACTGTTCCACATCACAACGTGAAATAGAATTTCACATTTGTAAAAGAATAAAAATAATGAAAAGAAACATTTTATCAAAATAAGACATAGAAACAGAATTAAACAATTAGGTCTATCAAGTCTGCTCTGTCATTCGATCTGGATTGATTTATTTTCCCTCTCAACCCCATTCCCCTGCCTTCTCCCCATATTAATCAACCCTTTACTAATCAAATACTTATCAGTCTCCACTTTAAATATACCCAATGACTTGGCCTCCATAGCAGATTCATCACTCTCTGGCTAAAGAGATTCCTCTTCATCTCTGTTCGAAAGGGACGCCCTTCTATTCTGAGGCTGTGCACTCCAGTCTTAGGTCTCCCCCAATACTGTATTGGGAACATACTCGTCACAGACGGCTATGGGGGCCAAGTCACTGAATACATTTAAAGTGGAGGATGATAGGCTCTTGATTAATAAGGGCGTCAAAGCTTACAGGGAGAAGGCAGGAGAATGGGGTTAAGAGGGATAATAAAACAGTCATGATTGTATGGCGGAGCCAAATGGCTTAATTGTGCTCCTATATATTACGGTTTTATTCTATCCAGCCCTTTCAATATTTTTTAATGAGACCCACCCTCATTCGTCTAAACTCCATACAGTACAGTCCCAGAGCCATCAAGCATTCCACATACATTAACCCTTTCATGGGGGGGGGAAGAAGAAGAGACTCATACCTAGTGAGAGAAAAAATATATATGTATATATTCACACAAACACACACATATAAATGTGTGTAAACTCTTATTGCTGGAGCTTTATCCAGTGAGCACAAGCCCTCGATAGAACTGACCATGGTAAGAATACTTTAGATCTTTTAATTTCATTGTGCTCTAATTTGCATTTGGAATACTCAGCGTGAAAATGTTTTTAGATTAGGTGATGACAAGAGCATGAGAATGTAAGTGTTGCTAAGGAAATGAAAAAAGTGCGTGCTTTAAATCTACAGCAGCTCAAACAGAGTCTACAACAGAAGGTTAATGTTTAAGCAAGATTTTTCATTAGGCATGAGCAGCATTCTTGGATTCCTCTTGATCATAAATCTGGATCTAAATGTTAATTTCCTTGTCTTTCAAATACTATGCACTCAATGAGTTTTGTGGCTTGCCTAGATTTTGAATTTTCAGCACCTGCTATTTACACCGCAGTACTATGCAAAAGTCTTAGGATATATATCTCTAGATCTCTCTGTCTCTGTATGTCAGGTGTCTCACGGCTGAGTGTGGCTGCACCCATGCCATCTCCCCTGCTTTGGCATTCCTTCTCTGCCACCTGTCTCACACACCTTCTGCAGTACTCTACCCTCGCCAGTCCCAACATCCTTTGCTCCCACCAGTTTTACAAACTCGCTCTTCACATCACTTTGACAAATACATTACTGTGTAAAATTCTTAGGCACTATATATATATATATATATATATATATATGCGTGCGTGTGTGTGTGTGTGTGTGTGTGTGTGTGTATATATATATATATATATATATATATATAGCTAAGACTTTTGTACCATATGGCCCTTTACTCTTTCTAGAGGAATAAAAATGACCAAATGGAAATTGAAATATGTGATGACGATAGAAAGCATAAATCAAGTGGGGGGGGGGGTAGTGTGGAAAGAGGTGAAGCCAAGCGTACATCATATGATGAAAACAAACATACTGAAATCGAGCTGTTAGGATGGACTAAGTCAATGAAATTCAGAAAGGACTGGAATAATGTGCAACTAGAATTTAATAAGTGGCAGTGAAAATACTGAAATTTTGCACAAGTTGGGATTCATGAAATAGACCCACACAGGCAGTTGAAGAAAATCTTCTGCAATCAATATGCATTATCAGAACAAATATATATGATAAGTGAAACATATACTGACTGACCTGATTGAGGCTGACTGAAGATACTAAGATCCTGAGTGCTTGTGTCATCTCTGATAGATTTCAAGCTCCTCAATTCAGTCAACAGATCATCTTTCCTCACAGCCTTGACATTGCTTACAAGAGCTTTACTGCAAAGGTTTTTATCATCACTGCAGGAGAGAAATTTACTCATTAGAAAAAAGGTTTGAACTTACTCATTAGAAAAAAGGTTTGAATTTGTGTAAAATTTTCTTCATTTCTATCAGAATGTCTTTTATATACAAACTGCTGTTTGAAAAGTAGTTACAATGGCAATATTGCCGTCAACTTGTGCAAACAAGTTAACCTGCTGGAAAGGCCAGATTATGTCCACTGTAAAAACAGATGAGGCTGTGGTTTAACATCACATTCCATAGAAAGTACCTCCAACTGTACCATATTCTCTCAGTACACCAAGTTCCAGGCTAGATGAAGTGCTCTTCTCCAGAATACACTATATCCATAATCTAATTCAATGAAGACAGTGCGGCCAACTGGAAACAGCACTGTTTCCATACAGATGTATCATTAAATATTATTTTGAATCGAATTCAAATAAACAATGCTAATACAAATGGTTCCGTCATGAACACAAAGCATAACGATTTTGAGGTAATAAAATCTTTAATGTTAAAAGCAATCAGCAATAATGCAAAGTTATATATTACACAGGAAAGAGTTCTAAAAAAAAATGATTACCAAAGTAACTCTACTTGTAATACATTTAGCTATGCAAATCAAAATTCCACAAATGTATTTTCCAACCTTTATCATATTAACTGATCTTGGCTCGACTCAGCTGCAAATACATTCATAATCGTCATCCAATAGAAAGGATATGTGTGAACAATGGGGCTAGGAATTATTACAATATTTTTAAAGATCAATTAGTTCACTAAAATTATTAATCTCACACATTTAACAAGTGGCCACTCAAGGGAGGCAATTCCTTTCGGGATGAAGTCACAAAACAGAAATAAGAGATGCATCGTACTTACACATCACTTTATCTTAGCCCAGACTAGGATCAACAGTTTGCCTAAGTATCTCCAAATGCAGGTAGGTATTGGTCTCTTCCCTGCAAACCTAGTTCATCAATGGTGTTACGGCTGAGGAACTAGGTAGTATCTGGATTATTTCATTGAAATAATGAGTGTCTTCACATTTTTGAATGTATTTATTGAGTCCATTTATTAAAATGTAACAAAATTAATACTTGAGGTTGTTAAACAGAATACATCAGATTTAGGGTAATATATTGGTATGGATTGATCGAAGGACAGAAAATAGAGCAGGACAGACAAGGCACTTTCTGGGTAGAAAGCTGTGACACGTAAGGTGCTTGGGCTCTAGCTATTCATAAGGTATACTGATTATTTGGATAAAGCAAAGTATAATAAATCTAAGAATTCACTGTGGCTGATAATGTGCGAGTTCTGAAAAGAAATCAGAAAGGCTTTAGGTTTTTTGACATTCTATGTGAAATACGAGGCCATCTACTTTGCTACAGATAATATAAGACTTGTTTTTAAAATGGCAAAAGGTAAAATGTTTTTGGTTTCCACCAGCTTTTCGTGGAAAGATTCTAACCATCACCTATGCCACCAACATCTTCAACTTCCACAATTGCATTACATCATAGTAGACCATCAGCAAATAAGGTTAACTGTGGGGATCAAGCTGCCTCCCGACAGCACTCAGTATGTTCCTACTCTGTTGAACCGACAGCAGCAAGCATGGGCAGGTGATCAATGTAATGTGCTTCCCCCCCCAAAAAAAATTTGAAAATAAAGTGCATAGATTGTTATGTTGCCCTAATTTTTTTAAACCATCATAGGCAAGTTCAAGTATTATACAGATGTTGGTTGAGGGAAGAATAGTGCTTAATACGCCAAGTGAGTCTTCAAGTACTATCTATGGGGACACAGAAAATCCATTTGAACTCTTCATATAACCAAGCGGTCTACAAGATGCTAACATGAACTTTCTTCTGTACACTGAAGTGTTTATTTTAATTAAGCAAAATCGGAAAATGAGGCTGAAAATCACAAGTTCTAACTCACTTAATGATTCACGAAGCTGACTCATTAAAAAAAATTATCCCTCATCACTTAATTGGAAAGACCGAGTTAATTCACTGAATGATTGATTACTCTATTTAGTTGTCAACACATAAAAGATTTTAATTTAACCTACCGGTTAATTTTTACAATAAAACAATTTTATGGCAAAAGCGATCTCTCCATGCTCAAGGGTAGTTCTAGTTTATCCCAAGCAGGGGATATTGCAGTGAGAAACTGTTACTGTGAGGCCTTTTACACTGAGGAGAGAATAAGCACTGCCTGCAAAACAGTTGAATAATGAAGAAACCATATCCTAGTTTAGATCACAATCAAAGCTATCAAAAACTATTATTTCTAGCACGTAGAAGCATACAAAACCTATCCAAAACTTAGAACTAAATTCAAATAATGAATTACTGTTTTAGCCCTTTGCAGCACTTTTGCTTCTGTATTAATGACTTTTATGTACTAATAAGCATTTCCAACCCATTTTTATCTCAGCCTCTCAGATGTAATTTAACATCACAAATATTTGTGCCAGTCCTAATGAAAGATTTTGGCCTAAGCCAACTTTTCTTATGCAACACACACAAACCACAGCAGGTCAAGCACAATGCACGGAGGGGAATGAATAGTTAACACTTGGGTTGAGACCCTTCATCAGGACTGGAAAGTAAGGGGAAAGAAGTCAGAATAAGCAGATGGTGGAGGGGGAGGAATAAAAGTTGGCAGGTGATAGGAGAGACCTGATGAAGAAAGTGGGTGGATGGGGGAGGGGGCTATGATGTGAAAATCTGGGAAGTGATAGGAGGCAGAGGTACAGGAATCTGCTAACAGTGAACAGTGAAATGGAAGGAGGTGGGGAACTGACAGAGGTGAAGGGCAGATCTTGAGCAACACACACAAAATGCAGGAAGAACTCAGCAGGTCCATCAGCATTTATGAAGAGGAATAATTTCCAGTTCCCCACCTTTTTCTCTTTATTCCACTGTTCTCTCCTATCATATTCTTCCTTCACTAGTCATCTACCTATTCCACTTATAACCTCCCAGCTTCTCGCATCAAGCTCCCCTCCTCCCACCCACCTTGCCCCTCATTTGATTTCACCTATCACCTGCCAGCTTGTACTCCCTCCATCCCCCCCACCCTCTTATTCCAGCTTCTCCTCCCTTCATTTCCAGTCCTAATGAAAGGTCTCGGCCCGAAATTTCAACTATTTGTTCCCTTTCATAGATGTGGTCTGTTGTGCTGAGTTCCTTCAGCATTTTATGCATGTTGCTCAGAATTTACAGCATTTGCAAAATCTCGTGATAAACCTCGAATAGCTAAAATTCTCCAGTCTGTGGCAACATCCTTGTAAATCTCCTCTCTCTTTTCTGGTGACAGCACATCTTTTCTACAATGATGCTGGGAATGATATGCAGTACTCCGGCTGTGATATAAAAAATACTTTATACAGCCCTGGCATAAATTTGCTATTTTTATATTCCCAAACTCAGCATGTAAAGGAATGCATCTCAAAACTAATCTTAACCACATTTGTCTCAACATTTATCTGACAGAATATTAGATTATGCGTTGAGATATTGAGTGTTATTAGCACAAAATATATTGTTGTGTTTGCTATATAATGCTCAGCGTCTAACCAAGCTGACAATTATAGGCAGTACTGTCTCCTACAAATGGTGTTTTTAAAAAAAGGGCAAACACAATACACATTCATCCAGGGACCTAAGAGGATGGGAGGTGATGCATGAAAATCATCCACCATCAATAAACATCCACCTTTGTTAGAAATACACTGACAATCAATTTATTCGGATTGTCTTACCTGCAAAGAAGTATATCTGTAGAAGGATACAGCTGCTGGTATTGCATGCAACACTGCAACACACGATCATCATTGTTTTCTTCCCTTAATCCACCTGCTCAATGAAAGAAATCAATGTAGGAGGTTGCATACATATCTAAATAAGTACACAACTGCATGAGAATTTTAACAAAAAGTAATAACACCTTGTTATGAAGTAGATTAAAACATTCCAGAATAATTCCACATGATCTCTGTACTACTTTCGCCACCTTTCAATTCTACTTACTATATTATTAACAGTGACACTGTCTTTAATTTACAAAAAATAGACAGTTTGTGTTCATAGTAATGGAACCAACATCACAATAAAATTATTTCCAGAATTAAGGGCACCCCAGTAGCTCAGCAGTTATTGCAACGCAATTATATTTTGGGGTGTCAGAGTTTGGAGTTCAATTCCGGCGTCCTCTGCGAGGAGTCCCTGTGGAATGCGAGGGTTTTGCCTGCGTGCTTCTGTTTCCTCCCACAGTCAAAAGACGTACCAGGTAAGCTAACTGGTCATTGTAAATCATCCCAGGATTAGGTCAGGGTTTAACTGGGGTTGTCAGGTGTTGTTGAGGTGGCACGGCTCGAAGGGCCAAAAGGACCTACTCAGCGCTGTATCGCTAAATAAAATAAAAATTCTGTTAAAAAAAATGGAAAGAATATTTACTATATCACTCTTCTAGATTAACTTCGTAACTCAAAAGAAACGTTAGCACCAAGACAAAATATCTGTTTCTGAACAAATATCTCCTTTTATCCTCATTCCTATTTTTTATTCATACACAAGGTTTCCTTGTGCAAGCAATATTTCCACACAGGAAGAAAGGGTAAGTGGCATGTATCTTGACCAGTAGCTGACATCACATGTGACTGAACAGTTGAAAAGAGTTCAAATCAACCAAAACAGAGATATCTTTTGAAGTTAACTTCAACCCAAACTATCAAACTTTCATACTTTCAAAGAAATATTAAAGCACAAAATAGTGTCTCCTTAAAATTTAATTCCTAAATATAGTAATCATAGGTTACAGTATATTCCTGTCAGATCGCCGACAGGTGGCAAGAATGGGCTCCCTCACCTCGACCCCTCTGACTCGCAACACAGGAGCCCCTCAGGGCTGTGTACCAAGTCCCCTCCTTTACTCCCCTATATACCCATGACTGTTGCCACTCACAGCTCCAATCTGCTAATTAAACTTGCCGGCGACACTACATTGATTGGCCTAATCTCAAATAATAATGAGATGGCCTACAGGGAAGAAGTCATCACCCTGACACAGTGGTGTCAAGAAAACAACCTCTCCCTTAATGTTGCAAAAACAAAGGAGCTGGTTGTGAATTACAGGAGGAATGGAGACGGGCTAACCCCTATTGACATCAATGGATCTGGGTTGAGAGGGTAAACAGCTTTAAGTTCCACGGCACCCACATCACCAAGGACCTCATGTGGTCTGTACACACCAGCTGTGTAGTGAAAAAGGCACAACAGCGCCTCTTTCACCTCAGACGTTTGAGGAAGTTTGGTATGGGCCCCCAAATCCTAAGAACTTTCTACAGGGGCACAACTGAGAGCATCCTGACTGGCTGCATCACTGCCTGGTATGGGAACTGTACTTCCCTCAATCGCAGGATTCTGCAGAGAGTGGTGCGGACGGCCCAGCGCATCATCTGTAATTGTGAGCTTCCCATGATTCAGGATACTTACAAAGACAGGTGCGAGAAAAGAACCATTGGGGACCTGAGTCACCCCAACCACAATCTATTCCAGCTGCTACCATCCGGAAAACAGTACCGGAGCATAAAAGCCAGGGCCAACAGGCTCCGGGACAGCTTCTTCCACCAGGCCCTCAGACTGATTAACTCGTGCTGATTTTATTTCTATGTTACATTGACTGTTTAATTTATTATAAATTACTATGATTGCACATTGCACATTTAGATGGAGACATAATGTAAAGATTTTTACTCTTCATGTATGTGAAGAATGTAACAAATAAAGTCAAATCAATTCAACATTAATCAGTGGCACGTTTATCCAAGTTAAAACAAGTTCTCAAATCTTTGGTAAGAAAACTTGGTTTAAACTTAAAAACATCTTCCTCAAAGTTAAATAATATTTGAAATACAAGGTTTTAATAATCCATAAGAGTAGGCATTAAGAATTTCATCAGATTAAACAATCCATCCTATTTGTCAACTGTATCACACAGCTTTCTGAGGTTTCCACTTCAATTCCAACACCAAGTAGTTAATTTTTAAAAGTATCCTATCTTGATGCTGCTTAGCAAGTCATGAAAATCAGCCTACCCTCCATGGACTCTGCCTATACTTCTCACTGCCTTGGTATAACAGCTCCCATCCTGGACATACTTTCTTTCCATAAAGCAGAACACACAAAGGTCTGAAAGTGTGTACCAGGTTCATGGACAACTTTTATCGTGCTGTTATAAGATTAATATCATACCTATTATGATAAGATGGACTCTGGACCTCACAATCCACTTCAATATAGCCTTTCACCCTCTTATCTTGCCTGTACTGAACTTTGCAATTGTATCACAAACAAGAGAAAATCTGCAGATGCTGGAAATCTGAGTAACACACACAAAATGCTGGAGGAACTCAGCAGGCCAGGCAACATCTATGGAAAAAAGTACAGTTGATGTTTTGGGCTGAACCCTTCCAGCAGGAATTGCAATTGTATCACCTGATTTTGCATTTTGTTATTGCTTTTTCCTTGTACTACTACCTCGATATGCTGATATGATGAAACAATCTGCGTGGATGACATACGAAACAATCTTTTTCATTGTACCTCACTACATGTGACAATGATAATCAAGATAAAAATTGACAGTTTGCTACAGTGAATCAAACAGCAACTGTGGGTGGAAAGGAACCGTCAACATTTTGGATCAAGTTCCCTCATCAGAACTTTCTAAAGATCATGTTACAGCTGTCCATGATGCAGGAACATTACACAATCCATTCAGTTTTAACTACAAATAATTATTTACCATTGTCAAAATGTTTCTTGAAATGTAAACTCAGTATTCCTCATGAACCTAGCTATGACCTCCAAATAAACATACACTACATTAGTATCAAGGGAAAGCAAGCTTTACACATTTGTTTTTGAGATAATGACATCACTGACAACAGCACTGTCTACTGGCCATCTCCAAAAGCCCTTGAGAGCCACCATCCTTTATCGCTGTAGGTTGCCCTCTGGTGACGGCACTCCTGCAATGCTGCTGGGGAGGGAGTTCCAACATTTAGGCCCAACAATAATAAAGAACAGCATACTTCACATGAGGATGGTGCACAATCTAGAGAAGAACCTGCAGGTATGTTACCCTTATCCGTCCAGGTGATTGGCATCACAGGCTTGGGAGATGCTTCTGGAGTAAGAACAGAACGAAAAAGGTGGGTGGGATACAAATCAAACTGACTACATTGCACCACTGCACTCTTCCAGTCAAGTGGAGAGAATTTATTGACATTGCTGAGTTGTGCCTTTTAGAGGGTGGGAAGAAACATAGAAAACCTACAGCATAATATAGGCCCTTCAGCCCACAAAGTTGTACCGAACATGCCCCTACCTTAGAAATTTCTAGGATTACCCATAGCCCTCTATTTTTCTAAGCACCATGTACCTATCCAGAAGTCTCTTAAAAGACCCTATCGCATCCGCCTCCACCACCATTGCCGGCAGCCCATTCCATGCACTCACCACTCTCTAAGTAAAAAACTTACTCCTGACATCTCCTCTGTACCTACTCCCCAGCACCTTAAACCTGTGTCCTCTTGTGGCAACCATTTCAGCCCTGGGAAAAAGCCTCTGACTATCCACATGATCAATGCCTTTCATCATCTTATACACCTCTTATCAGGTCACCTCTCATCCTCTGTCGCTCACAGAAGAAAAGGCCGAGTTCACTCAACCTGTTTTCATAAGGCATGCTCCCCAATCCAGGCAACATCCTTGTAAATCTCTGCACCCCTTCTATGATTTCCAGGTCCTTCCTGTAGTGATGCGACCAGAACTGAGCACAGTACTCCAAATGGGGTCTGACCAGGGTCCTATATAGCTGCAACATTACCTCTGGTCCTGTATAGCTGCAACATTACCTCTTATTAAGAATTTAATGTTTGATGTATCTCTCCACAAGTATCGAGCGTTTGTAATCACAGTAGTGTGTGACCTGTGCAGCTCCTTTTCTGATTATACCCAGGGTGTTAATAGTGAGGAGCCTAGTGGGAATATCAAGGGCAGGCTGTTAGACTCACTTGTTGTAACACAAACAAAATGCTGGAGGAACTATGCAGGCCAGGCAGTATCTATGGAAAAGAGTACAGTTGATGTTTCAGGCTGAGACCCTTCAGTTGAAGTACTCATCCCACATGAAGGACCAACTACATGCTGCTCATCAGCCAATAGCTTAATGCCTAGGTCCTGTTGCATGCAGATATGGACTGCTTCATTTACTGAGGAGTTGATAATGGGATTCAATATGAACAATTAGCAAACATCTCCATTTCTGATTCTATTTTGGATAGAAGATCTGGTAAAACAGCTGAAGATGGTTGGCTTAAGACTCTTCTGATGATATCCTGAGAGCAAGGTGACAACAATGACAACTACTCCCTTTGTCATAGAATTATAGAGGCTTCTAAGTCCTAGGAAAATGCCCTTTGGCCAATCAAATCTGTACTGACAACAAATATTCATTTACACTAATCCCATTTTATTCTTTCCTTCATTCCTAACAATTTGTCCAGTTTCTCAGACTCACCTACACATGGGAGGCAATTTATAGTGGTTAGTGAACTTCTCAGCATGTAGGTCACAGAGACATGAGGAAATCAGAGCACCCAGAGAAAAGCCACAGTCGTAGGGAAAACATGCAAACTCCTTGCAGACAATACCAAAGGCCAGGAATGAAAAAGGGTCACGGCAGCTATAAGGCAACAACTCTACTAACTGTGTTACTGTGCCACCACTATGGAAAGTACAACTCGAATCACTTGTACTTTTCCCCAAGATGCCTATTGATTTCAGTTTTATCAACACTGTTTGATGTCACAATCATTCAAGTATTGCTTGAGACCAAGGGTAGTCACTCTGATCTCAGCTCTGGAATTCAGATCATTGGTCCTTGTATGTGCCAAAGCCATGATGAGCTCAAGAGCTTAGTGGCTCTGGAAAAGACCATACTGGGCACCACTCAGCAGGTTTTTGTTTCGTATGGCAGATGTTTTAATTGGTTTCTGTTGAGCCACAAAATGATGAAATATGGCCTGGGAGGGGCAAATGTGAGTCTGTCCATTCCAGAGCCGGGGTTGGACCAATCTTCATTTGGCATCTCATCCACAGACATTCCAACATGGGTGGCCCGGAGTTGGCACCACCTGATGGTGTCCTTGAAGTCTGCAAGCCTCCAACGATGTCAATGTGTTAATCCAGGTCGTGAAGGATTCAGCAGGTTAATGGTGGCTAAGTGCCAGTGATTTCATTTTCAAAAACGCCTCCCATCACATTGCTGCTGACTAAGAGTAGACTGACTGGGTGGTAATTTGTGTAGAGTTTATACCGGGGTATTCTTCCACATTGCTGAGTGGATGTCAGTGTCATAGCTGTACTGGACAGCTCAGTTAGAGGTGCACCTAGTTAGGGATCACACGCCTTCAAGTGAAAGTGTTGCCTAATCCCATAGACTCAGCTCTCCACAGTTTAGAGTCAAAGAGCGCAGAAACAGACCCTTCGGCACAACTTGTCCATGCCAACCATAGTGCCCACCAGGTCCATTTGCCCACATTTGGTTCATATCCCTAAACCATCAAGTATCAAAGTACTTATCAAAATGACTTTCAAATGCTGTCATTGTACATGTCTCAACCACAAGTTTCAAGGAGTTTATTCACATCATTGGGAGTGAATCAAATTTACTGAAGATTGTCCTTTGTAAATCATATGACTCTGATGAGGAACCCAGGATGGAACATCCACTAAGTAGTTTTGGTTAAATATGGTTGCAAATAATTATGCTTTGTCTTTAGCACTCAATTGCTAGGCCATGACAAGCCTCCTCTTGTTAAATGTTTAATTGCCCTCTAACAGTCACAACCAAATGTGACAGGGTCATCCTGTTTTCAGCTGATTTATTGTCTGAAAGACCATTTAGCACTCATCTTTGCTGCTTAGCAAGCATATTTTGCTCTGACACAGCTTCATCTGATTGGGACTTAATTTTAACTATAGACAGCCTGTTCTGAACATGCATTTCTGTATTCCTCATGGAGCCAGCATGAATCCACTGACTTGATGGTAATGACTGAATGAAGACTAAGCTGTAGCAAAAGATTAAATTGTGCTGATGCCTGGATAACAACATGGATGCTTACTTTTAAATTGCCAGATTGTACCGAGTCCATCCCATTTAGCATAATTCTTGTGCCAAATGAGATACACACTATTAACACAGGACATGCTGTGCAGTACTCACTTTTAACACTAATCACAGACAGATGCATCTGCTACAGACAGAAGGGCAAAAATGAGATTAAACCAGCTTAATTTAGAAGATATACTATATTAGGAAATGGGACCTCTTTTGTCTCTTTTCTTCCAGTTCCCCCCTCAGCCCCACATCACCCATCAACTCACTCCTGCAGTTCACACTTTCCCTTCCCCCATCTGGTTCCAGCTCCATCTATTATTCACTTCCTCCCTCATTATTCCTTTTCTCATCTCTTTTCCTTATCAATGTCTCGTGCTGGTGACCCTTTGTGTTCCTGCTTATCTCCTTCCAGCAGTTATCTTCAATATTCACACTGCCCCTATCTTTCTCCATTTGCCTCTCCATATTTTATGTCACTCTCTCCTTTTATCTATTATTCAACTGCCACTGTGTCCCAACTCCACCCCTGCTCACCTCATATGTCCTGGCACAACCTACCTGTCATCTTCTACATCCCTCTCAATCCGCCAAACATTTTCCTCACACCTCATCTTCTCTATATACTGGACATCTCTCTCCCTCTAATCTCAGTCCTGATGCAGGATTTTGACTCTATACTGACAATTCCTTTCCTCCCACAGATATTGTTTGACCTGCAGAACTCCTAAGCAGATTGCTTGCTGCTCCAGATTCCAGCACCTGCAGTCCCATGTCTCCTTCAGGAGTCAGCCTGATTGGCTAACTGTGGAATTTTGAAACCAGTCTTGGTAAAGGATTTCAAAGTGCTCCCATTGTTAGGGCGTATTCTGGATGAGACAAATCTTTTTTATTTTCAGTTGGATGTTGCCAACACTGAGATGAGCTACGTCTTTTTTTACTCTCGGTTCGACGTCACCAATACTGAGCCTGAGGAGAGCCGCTGAAGCGACCTGCACCTTGGTCATCTCTGAGGCTGAAGTACGCAGGTGTTTCCAATGAGTCACAAGGCTGCGGGACCAGACAGCATTTCAGGGCGGGTACTCTGGATGTGGGCAGCACAACTGATAGGTGTGTTTACGGACATTTTTAATCTCCCAGTGTAGAGTACCCTCCTTCTTCAGAAGATCCACCCTTGTTCCTGTACCTAAAAAGACCAAGGCAACATGTCTGAACGACTGGCGTCCTGTCACACTCACCTCAATGATAAACAAATGCTTTGAGAGGCTGGTCAAGGACTACATCTGCAGCATGCTCCCACCCACACCGGAGCCCCTACAATTCGCCTACCAGCACAACCGATCAACAGATAACACAATACCACAGCTCTACACACAATCCTTACACATCTGGAGAAGAGTGATGCTTATATGATAATGCTGTTCTTGGACTACAGTTCAGCATTCAACATCATAATTCCCTCCAGGCTCAACAAGAACCTGAGACCTCCGCCTTCACCCTGCCTTGTGTAGCTGGATCCTGGACCTACGATCAGATGGCCAGCAGGTGGTAAGAGTGGGCTCCCTCCCCTCTGCCCCTCTGACCCTCAAAAGGGGTGCCCCCCAGGGCTGTGTCCTAACCCCCCTCCTTTACTCTCTGTATGCCCATGACTGTATCGCTACCCACAGCTCCAATACGCTAATTAAATTTGCTGATGATATTACATTAATTAGCCTAATTTTAAATAATAGAGGCAGCCAACAGAGAAGAAGTCATCATCCTGACACAGTGGTGTCAAGAAAACAACCTCTCCCTCAATGTCATAAAAACAAAGGAGCTGGTTGTGGACTACGGGAGGAATGGAGACAGGCTAATCCCTATTGACATCAATGGATCTGGAGTTGAAAGGGTGAACAGCTTTAAATTTCTCAGCATACACATCACCGAGGATCACAAGTGGTCTGTACATACTGGCTGTGTGGTGAAAAAAAGGACAACAGCACCTATTTCAACTCAGACAGTTGAAGAAGTATGGCATGGTCCCCCAAATCCTAAGAACTTTCTACAAGGGCACAATTGAGAGCATCCTGACTGGCTGCATCACTGCCTGGTATGGGAACTGTACTTCCCTCAATCGCAGGACCATGCAGAGAGTGGTGCGGACAGCCCAGCGCATCTGTAGATGGGAACTTCCCACTATTCAGGACATCTACAAAGACAGGTGTGTAAAAAGGACCCGACGGATCATTGGGGACTTGAGTCACCCCAACCACAAACTATTCCAGCTGCTGCCATCCGGGAAATGGTTCTGCAGCATAAAAGCTAGAACCAACAGGCTCTGGGACAGCTTTCCATCAGGCCATAAGACTGATTAATTCATGCTGATACAATTGTGTTTCTATGTTAGATTCACTGCCCTGTTGTACATACTATTTATTACAAATTACTACAAATTGCGCATTTAGAAGATGTAATGTAAATATTAAGTATGTAAGTAATAAAGTCAATCCAATAAGGAAATATTAACTTCAGCAACTAATTTTTAGATCTGAATATAGATTGTGGATTGAATTCAAAATGTAGCTCAGAACAGTAAATTCCAGACCAGTAAACACCCCCTGAACTGATAGATCTGCTTATGCATGAAAACAATCAACACCCCATTGCATGAATAGGACTCAGAGTCCACAGTAATTAACACTCATTTTGGATGTGTTGCTGGGAAGATCCAGGCATTTGAAAACTACATACATCTCAAAAGAAACTTTATGAGGGCATTGTAACTATAGAAATTGTCCTGTTACCTTTGTTGTTTAACATGTGCTGCAAAGTTGGTTTGGGAAGTCAATCTCTGTCTAGCTCGCTTGTGACACCAAAGGCAGACAGCTTGCGTGTGTGTCCCAAATAAAAGAATACTTTATATCTACCAGTTGCATCTCTCTGGTGACTTTGTTCACACTACAACACCATCACAGTACATTATGCAGCCTTATTACTTTTCAGCAGTGTTTAACATGAGGACCACTAATTCATCATGAAACACTGTAAGGGGTAATGAGAAGGAGGCTCGTGTTTGACCAGATACATGAAATTTAATGGGGTCTGAAATCAGAATCACGCCCAATTCACTGTGTAAATTTTGAGACTCTGTCCTGTTAGTAGGACAATACTTGAGCATTTATAGTCAAAAAGTTACATCACACAGAAACAGGCTTTTCAGCTCAACCCATCAATGAAGGCCAAAGTGCCTTCCACAGGGTCACCAGGCTCAGCTGATAGCCTTTTATTGTCATGTGCACAATTGCAATGAAAACGTATTTGCAGCAACTTCAGAGGCACATAGCATTAAAGACACTACATTCACAGGAAAAACATAAGGATACAAAATAATACCAGAAGAAAGATAATTAGAAAAAAAAACAAAACTCATTGAAGTGCAAAGTGGTCAGATAGTGAAGCTACAATAAGTTAGTGGAGACAGCTTATCCGTTGATTTCCATTATAAACCTATGGACTCTCACAGCTACCTGGACTATACCTCTTTCCACCGTTACCTGTAAAAACACCATCCCCTTCTCTCAATTTCTCCTCCACTCCATCTGTTCTCAGGATGAGGCTTTTCATTCTAGAAGGAAGAGGTCCTCCTGTTTCAAAGAAAGGGGCTTCCCTTCCTCCACCATTAACGCTGCCCTCAACTGCACATCTTCCATTCTACACACATCTGCTCTTACTCCATCCTCCTGCCATCCGACCAGTCTCCACGTCCAGCACACAATTCTCCGAAACTTCCGCCATCTCCAACAGGATCCCACGATCAAGCACATCTTTCCCTGTCCCCCACTTTCTGCTTTCCGTAGAGATCGCTCCCTATACAACTCCCTTGTCCATTCGCCCCTCGCCACTGATCTCCCCCAGGCACTTATCCTTGCAAGCGGAACAAGTGCTATACCTGCCGTTACACCTGCTCCCTCACTACTATTCAGGGCCCTAAACAGTCCTTCCAGGTGAGGCAACACTTCACCTGGGAGTCTGTTGGGGTCATATACTGTGTCCGCTGCTCCTAGTGAGGCCCCCTGTATATCGTGTAACCCCCTGTATATCATGTAACCCAGTATAGATTGGGAGACCGCTTCACCGAGCACCTATGCTTCGTCCGCCAAAAAAAGCGGGATCTCCTAGTGGCCACCCATTTTAATTACTCTTCCCATTCCTATTCCAAGGTCTATCCATGGCCTTCTCCTCTGTTGGGATGAAGCCACACTTAGGTTGGAGGAATACCTAGTTGGGTGACCTCCAGCATGATGGCATGAACATCGATTTCTTGAACTTCTGGTAATGCTCCCCACACCCCCTCTCCTTCACCATATCCCATCCCCTTTTCCCTCTTTCACCTCATCTCCTTGCCTGCCACTGCCTCCCTCTGTCTCTTGCACCAATCAACTTCCCATCTCCTTCCTTCATCCCTCCCTCTCCACGTTTCAGCTATCACCTGGTGGTTTGTTTTTCTCTCTCTCTCTCTTCCCTGCCTCCCCCCCCCCCCCCACCTTTTAAATCTACTCCTCAGCTTTTTTCCTTCCAGTCCTGCATAAGGGTTTCGGCCTGAAACATCAACTCTACTTTTTTCTATAGATGCTGCCTGGTCTGCTAAGTTCCTCCAGCATTTTGTGTGTTGTTTGGATTTCCAGCATCTGCATATTTTCTCTTGTTTATGAGTTAGTGGATTAGGATTGCGTAGTTTGGTTCAAGAACAGAATGGCTGAAGGGATATGGCTCTTGCATGGGATTTCAGGCTTCAGTATTTGCTACCTAATGGTAGCTTAGATAAGAGGGCATGGTCTGGAAGGTGAGGATTTTTGATTAAAGATCCTGCCTTCTTGAGGCAGCGCCTCAGGTAGATACTCTTAATAATGCAGAAGGATGTGTCCTTCATGTATTGGGCAGAGTCCACTGCTCTCTGCATTGAGCTATAGTTCCCTAGCTTGTCCTTATAGCGCTTCTTAAATAAGCACAACATTAGCTACCTTCCAGTCTTCTGCTATCTCACTTAAGGCTAAGAAGGATACAAAAAATCTCTACTGGAGCCCCAGAAACTCGTTCCTTTGCTTTCCAAAACGTCCCCTTTCTGTCCTCCTGATTTCCTCCTTAACTATACTCCTACATCTCATATACTCCTCATGGAACTTGTTCAGATCTGCTTTTCCAACATATGGCTTCATTTCCCTTACCAGAGCCTCATTCTTGCTCCAGCCAGGGTTTCCTACTCCTGCCAGCCTTGTCTTTCACTATAACAGGAAAATGTTGTCCGAATTCTCCTTATCTGACTTTTAGAAGATTCCCACTTGTCAGATGTCCCTTTACCCGCTAACAGTCTATCCCAAAAACCTTTGCAAGTTCCTGCCGAATGCCATCAAAATAAGCCTTGCCCCAATATAGGATCTGTGGACAAGTCCTCTCTTTTTCCATAACTATTCTAAAACTAATATGACATTGTGATTCTGCAGCAGCATTTGGCAAAGATTTTAAATTTTCAGTCTGACGTGAGGAAGTGCAAGGTCTTGAACCTTGATCAAAGGAATCAAAAGGACTAAAGGGATCTGAGTGTTCTAATGCACAAGTGCAACGTTAGCATTCATTTTGAGAGGACTAGAATATAAAAGCAAGGATGAAATGTTGGGGCTCTATAAGGTATTGGTCAGACCACACTTGGAGTGTTGTGAGCAGTTTTGGGCCCCTTATCAACAAAAGGATTGCTAACATTGGAGAGGGTCCAGAGGAGGTTCATGAGAATGATTCTGGGAATGTAAGGGTTAACAAAGAGACGCGCTTGATAGCTCTTGGCCTGTACATGCTGGAGTTTAGAAGCATGGGGGGGGGAAATCACATTGAAACCCATTAAATATTGAAAGGCCCGGATAGAGTGGACATGCAGAAGATGTTTCCTGTATTGGGGGGAGTTTAAGACCAGATGGGAAAGCCTCAGAATAGAAGGACATCCCTTTAGAAGGGATGAGGAAGAATTGCTTTAGCCAGAGTCAGAATTCATTGCCGCAAATAGCCGTGGAGGCCAGGTTATTGGGTATATTTAAAGTGGAGATTGATTGGTTCTTGATTATTAAATATATCAAAGGTTGCAGGGAGAAGGCAGAAAAAAAAAGCATTGAGAGGGATATAAATCAGCCATGATAGAATGGCAGAGCAGACTCAATGGGTTGAATGGCTTAATTCTGCTCCAATATCTTATGATCTAATAGAATTATGGTCACGGCCCCTAAAGCATTCCCCACTGACACTTTAGTCACTTGCTCAACCTCATTTCTCCAGCCAGAGGATGAAGTAGTCAGGCACTTTGTCTGCAAGATATAATTCTCCAAGTACAATTGCAAGAAAAACATTTTAAAATTCTTTCCATGTCCTTTGCTGATTCAACAATGGCATTTGCATATGTATTCTCAAACAAAGGAGAACCTATACATATTAAACCACAAGAAATCACTTTATTAGAATTGTATAAAGTATGTAACACAAAAATGAAAACCAATGGTTAATGAAGTAGTAGTACAGAAAACAAACTAATGCTCATCATCCACTGAATGAGCTTAACTGCAGAATGCTGTGGGAACCACAGATCCAAAACTTTTCACGCATCACTCACACTCTATAATATTCTCACCATCTCAACTTACTTGTTTCCATCTTCTTCAACTCCTAGTACTACCACTGACTGTATGTAGCCTAAGGGAAAAGCCCTCCTTCTTGCCCATAGACAGTTCCCCCCTTTTATACATTTCAAGATTGCTTTAAAACTCAGAAATAACATAACCCACGCAACACACACAAAAAATGCTGGTGGAATGCAGCAGGCCAGGCAGCATCTATAGGAAGAGGTACAGTCGATGTTTCAGGCCGGGACCCTTCGTCAGGACTAACTGAAAGAAGAGATAGTAAGAGATTCCACCAGCCTTTTTTGTGTGTGTTGCTTGAATTTCCAGCATCTGCAGATTTCCTCGTGTCTGCGGTTTTAAAATAACATAACCCAGTAGTTTTCTATAAGGCACTATTTGGTACCTGCACAATGACCATACCTTCTTCAGACAAATACCTTTTTATCATTATCTACCCTCAAGGCTGTAGACTTGTACTCCTTTAACTTTCCCAAAACAATCCCACTGCAGGTTAAAACCACTTTGTCTTACAGACTTCTGTTTTATTTTAGCATACATCAAGAAAGAATCACATTTGACTCTTTCCTTTTGACCACTATTTCAGATTGTTGTTTATTGGTGTTGTCTGTGAGGCAGCTTTGCAGTATCTCAACTTGGTGCCTCGGTTGATGCTATATTCTTTCTGTTCCAAGTTTGTGATTTCAGTCCTTCCCAGAGCTTACTAGATATTGCAGAGGTCACTTAAAAGTCAAACTTAACAGCAAACATCACCATATTTGTCAAAGAAGTGATTTTCCACATTGTTATCCAAACTACCAATACAGAAATAAGCAGTTCCTCTGCCACAGGAAGAATCTCCTTCCTAAAAAAAAGACGTTGATGTAGTTATGAATGTGTTTAAAATTTAGGGGCAGGAGTAGATCATTTAGTCCCTCAACCCCACTCTGTCAATTAATAAGACTTTTAGTTGATCAGATGGCAGCTTCAACTCTGCAATCCTTACTATTGGCTATGACCTCTATTTCTTAGACACATTCAAGAGGTTCTGCTTCCACCACTTTTTGAAAGAGTTCCAAGACCCTCAGAGATATAAAACAAGACCTTATGTCTGTCTGCAAGAAGCACTTTAATTTTTAAAAATGACCCCCAACCCCACCCCACCACCCAAAATTCTAGAATCGGGCTAAAGCATGCTCTGAGAAATTTACTTCATGCTTTAGTATTCTAAAGAGCTTTAAATGGCATGATTTCCCATCACTTGTTCAATAAAATTTGCATTAAAATTATCTCTTTAATACAAGCTGGGATTGAATCATTATTCCTTGATGTTTAAGTAACATACTAATCATTCACTAAAAAAGGTCAGGTAAAACACAAGTACTAATGTACAACTTTCAAATGTTTAGCTTTTGAGAATTACCTCCTAAATTTCTTGATAAAAGTTAATTTTAATGCTGATCCTTGTTGAAAAATGATGATCACATACTAAATTACAAATAAAATACTTTTTCTGTAAATAGAACTATTGAAGTAAATTTCAAATCATAACTGTACATTTCTGGAGAATTCAGCAGACAGAAATAAATGCTAATTGCAGTTAATATAAAATGAGTGATGTCACTGGCAAATGACGATCACCTACGTTCAATATTTATTACTATAGAAATTACATTTGGTACTGTGAAGGCCGCAAGTAATCTGATTGATGGAGAGAGTATTTACTATAAATGGAAATGAAACCAGTCGTGGAGGAGGATGGAGGAGGAGACTATATATTTATGACTGTAGAGGAATGGCTCACTAAGCTCCATAATCGGCTCAATGTTTCAATGGCAGCTGCTTTTGTTCACTGCTATTATGTGCTGCACTGGTGGTTCTGGGAATAATTTGACAGAAATATCTAATGAATAATTGGCACGTGATAATTATTGTTCATTACACACATCAAGAAATAACAGTAGTATCTTGATAGATGTTTTAATTTTCTTTACTAAAGCCACAAAACACATCTCCATTAGAAGTATTTTACTAGGATCAAAAATAAATTGAATTATCAAAAAGGGAGGAATTGTTTTCCTATTATCACATTAAATGGCAAAGAATATATTCCACTGGCTGCAGGAGAGGAAGATTGCTACAGAGAAGAAAAACAATTACCATGAATGAATATATGCTAAGGATTAAAAAAGGCAGCCAGACCATAGAATACACTATTTTAAAATTACAAAGAATATTCTCCTAATAACATTATGCTGATTTTATACCCATTTCTCTGTCCATATTATCTAAACTGGTATGATCTGGGACACAGTGTCTATAGAAATTTTAGTGCTCCCCAGTCAACCTGACACCATCCCTGTCCTCTTCTCACTACTACCATCAGGTAGGAGGTAAATGAGTTTGAAGATGCAAACTCAAAGTTTAAGGAACAGTTTCTTTCTCTCTGCAGTCAGATTTCTGAACAGTCCATGAACACTACCTCACTATTTTGCCCTCTTTTGTCCTGTTTTATATTTCTTATTGCAATATATAGTAAACTTTTTCTGATTTGTACTGTGCTAATGCAGCAAAACAACAAATTTCATGACATACTTCGGTGATAATAAACCTGATTCTGAACCTCAATCCCCAGTGCTTTATCCACTTGTTATGCTGATGCTACATATTAGTAGTATTTATCATAGAGTTTGAAAATTTTGAATTTTATTAATTTAGACAAAGAAAAATTAACACTTTTGAAATTTAATCCAAACATTTTGCCTCTGTACACATTCTAGTCAGGGTATATATACGCAGTACCATTTCATTAAGAAGAATACAAAGAATCAAGTGATAAAACATCCATCAATCTATCACACTTGTCAGTGATGTTAATCCTCACAAGAACCAAAATGCAATTGACATAGCTGCGTACATACATAAAATGACTAGAAGAGTTAGCTGCAGTAAAGTTGAGGAAAATGAGCACCAGGAGTGTTACCCCATTTCATTTTGTGAACTGGGTCACAAGAAGCTCCACAGGTTGGAACATTATACCAGAAGTCCATAGAATCATGGAGTACAAAAGAGACTGGTTTCCACAATATGTTCAAAGGTTCATTTATTATCAAAGCATACAACATGAAATTCTACTTCTCCGGGTAGCCATGAAACCAAAAGAAAGGAAGCATAATCATCAGCCCACAAATTACCCCCTCCCTGCACAAAAAATATGAACAAAGATGGAACGGGCAAATCAATCCCCAAATCTCGCCTCCTACACAGAAAAAAGTAAGATCAGGGGTGTAAAACACAAAATAAAAAAAATTATAAGACGGAGAAAAGAAGTCTATAGTCCAAGTTCACATCTAAGATACAGAAAACCCGGGCAACCCTTTCCGGGCACAGTGACAGGCCTTTCCCTCTCTGTAGCAGAGCAATCAAAAGACAAGGAGCTGGCGTTCAACCTCTGCACTTGCCCTGGTGCTTCAAATCTCCATTGCTGTGTTAATCGGTGCACAATGAAAGCTTTAAATTGAGTCAAACAATGGCTCATGCCCCGTCCCACAGCTCCCTCGCTATGAAGTTCACACATGCTGCCTCTGCCTCCTAGAATCCTTGTGGAGACTGCAGAGCGGCAAAACACCCAAACGATCTCCAAGCTCCCGCATTCTGCTCGATGCTTCGATCTCCCTCGTCGCTTTAATCAACGATCAATGGAAGCTTTAATTGGCAAAATGGAGTCAAATATTGGCTCACATCTCATCCCACAGCCTGCCCACACTCGCCACCTCTGCCTTCTGGAATCCTCTCAGAGACAGCAAACCTGGAACACCGAAATGATTTACAAACAGCAAATCACAGGCTCCAACAGTTCCAGAACCACATCCAAGATGAAAAACAAAAGTGAAATATATGGTTTCATGATCTATCCAGAAGATGTTGACTGGAGCATTGTTAACAGGTACCATGTTGACTGGATTTGGATCATTGATCGTTGACATTCAAGACCAGTCAATGATCTAAGGCACTGTGAATTGAAGTTCATTCACTACAATATCCAAGGATAATCAACCACTATACTTTGCTGAACAATGCTGATCACAGCCAAACTATGTGTCCATCTGGGTGATAAGCTTGCTTCTAAGTTGCAGGGAGAAGGCAGGGAATTGGAGTTAAGAGGGAAAATAAGTAAACCATAATCAAGCGGGGATGAGACTTGATGGGTTGAATGGTCCAATTTGATTTTGGTTTAACAACTGCTAACAAATGCTTAAAAATTTGATTAAATGGTCAACCACACTAGTTGACCCATACTCCTTGAACCGAGTGGCATACACTGCTTCAGACAGCAATCATACATGGGAAATTAACCTTGTAGAATCACTGTTTTGCATATGTATCCTGTGCAGGTTCCTGTATCTCTCCCAAGTGGTTTCATAGTTATGTGGTCACCTCTCTAAAAACAGCTAACATGCGAATCTGGCTGCTGAGAAAATGGAAACAATCTTGGTCTGTAATTGCTTCAAATGATTGGCTAATTTCTGTTCACAAAGATGGAGAAAATAGGTTAATGAGCATCTTAGTTATGTGCCTACCATATTTGAAATCTGGGAGTGTGCAAACTGCACAAAGTGTATATTTAAGTGTTGGAATAGTGGTAACGTGAATGTGTTGGGGTACATGAAATGTCAGGTACCAAGTATATTTGATATGATCATTACGCAAGGACCAGAGTTCAGCATCAAGTACAATGCAAATGTATTAACAACTGTTGAGGACTCAGATTTGCAGATGCATTCAATGGCCTATATGGATACAAATATTGAGCGTGGATCAATACGTGGAACTGTGACGTTGTGGCCATTACAGAGACTTGGATGTCTTGGGAGCAGCAATGGCTGCTGAGAGTGCCAGGCTTTAGATGTTTCAAAAAGAACAGAGAGGGAGGCAAAAGAGGTGGGGGTGTGGCATTGCTAATTAGGGATAGTGTCACGGCTGCAGAAAAGGAGGAAGTCACGGAGGGCTGGTTTACTGAGTCAGTGTGGGTGGAAGTCAGAAACAGAAAAGGGGCAATAACTACTGGGTGTTTTTTATAGGGATATCGAGGAGCAGATAAGGAGGAAGATTCTGGAACGGTGCAATAATAATAGGGCTGTTGTGATGGGAGATTTTAACTTTCCTGATATTGACTGGCAGCTCCTTAGTGGAAGGAGTTTAGATGGTGTGGAGTTTGTTAGGTGTGTTCAGGAAGGTTTCCTGACACAATATGCAGGTAAGCCAACTAGAGGAGAGGCTGTACTTGATCTGGTATTGGGAAATGAACATGTTCAGGTGTCAGATCTCTCGGCAGAGCATTTTGGGAGGTAGTGACCACAACTCTATCTCCTTCACCATAGAGCTGGAGAGGGATAGGAGAAGACAATTTGGGAAAACATTTAATTGGAGTAGGGGGGAAATATGATGCTATTAGGCAGGAACTTGGGAGCATAAATTGGGAGCAGATGCTCTCAGGGAAATGCGCAGCAGAAATGTGGCATAGTTCTGTATAGGTATGTTCCATTGAGGCAGGGGAAGGATGGTAGGGTTAAAAAACCATGGTGCATCGAATATGTAGAAAATCTAATTAAGAAGAAAAGCTTATGAAAGGTTCAAGAAACTAGGTACTGTCAGAGCTCTAGAAAATTACAAGGTTGCCAGGAAGGAGCTTAAGAACGGAATTAGGAGAACCAGAAGGGGCCATGAGAAGGCTTTGGTGAACAGGATTAAGGAAAGCCCCTCGAGACTCTAAATATATGAATGATTTTTTAGATAACCTAGACTTCCCTGAGATTTCACAGGATACGTCTTCTATGCTAGATACTCCCATTACCACTGATGAGATTAAGAATGTTATTTCCTCTATGAACCTGGGGAAAGCTCCTGGCCCTGATGGGTTTACCGCAGAATTTTATAAATGTTTTGCACCTTCATTAATCCCTTGGTTCTGTAAGGTTTTCGAGGCTTCATTAAAACTTGGTAAACTTCCCGAATCTTTCAATAGAGCTTCAATCTCTCTAATATTAAAGAAGGATAAAGATCCTGCTCAATGTGCATCTTATAGACCAATATCTTTATTAAGTGTTGATTCTAAAATTTTTTCTAAGTTATTAGCAAACAGATTAGAAAAAGTACTTCCTTTTATTATTTTGGAAGGCCAAACGGGTTTTATTAAAGGTCGTTACTCTTTTTATAACATTCGCACACTGTTAAATATTGTTTATACCCCCTCACAAAATGTTCCTCAGTGTGTTATCTCTTTAGATGTTGAGAAAGTTTTTGATAGAGTAGAATGGCCTTACTTATTTAAGGTGCTTGAAATGTTTAATTTTAGCTCAAAATTTATATCCTGGATCAAACTGTTATATCATTCTCCTGTGGCCTCGGTCCGTACTAACTCTTTAAGCTCACCTTTTTTCCCTCTTTTTCGAGGTACTTGACAAGGTTGTCCTCTTAGTCCTTTATTATTTGATATTGCATTAGAACCTCTTGCAATTGCCATTCGGGAATCTCCAAATATTACTGGGATAACTCGGGGCTTAAAGTCCCATAAAATATCACTCTATGCTGATGACTTACTTTTATATATTTCTAATCCTCAAAAATCCATCCCTGCTGTTTTAGAGTTATTAGCACAATTTAGTCTTTTTTCAGGTTATAAATTAAATCTTAGTAAGAGTGAACTTTTCCCGATTAATAAACAACTTCCCTTATATCATAACTTTCCGTTTAAATTGATTAATAATTATTTTTCATATCTTGGGATTAAAATTACTTGTAAACACAAAGATTTATTTAAGATTAACTTCTTACCCTTAATTGACCATATTATTCAACTTTCATCTAAATGGTTTCCATTAAATTTAACTTTGATTCGTCGTATTAATGCAGTTAAGATGTTTTTTCTGCCAAAATTGTGATATACATTTCAGGCATTACCGATTTTTGTTCCAAAATCTCTTTTTGATAAAGTTGACTCAAAAATTTCTTCATCTATTTGGCAAAATAAAAACCCGAGACTGGGTAAAATACATTTACAGAAAGCTAAGAGAGATGGAGGTTTAGCATTACCTAACTTTAGATTCTATTATTAGGCAATTCATATTCGACATATGAAATTTTGGTTACGACCAGGATATACTATCCATTCCTAAATGGGTAGCATTGGAATTACAATCCGTTCAGGGCTATACACTTGGCTCTATTTTAGGTTCCTCTCTTCCTTTTGATTTGAAACACCTCAAACAGGTCTCTAACCCGATAGTTAAATATACCTTACGTATTTGGTTTCAATTCAGAAAATTTTTTGATTTTAACCAATTTGGGCTAGCGATTCCTATTCTAGGTAACATATTTTTTCCTCCCTCTTTTACGGATTGTGCTTTTCAAATTTGGAAGACTAAGGGTATTTCACGGTTTTTGGATTTATTTTTAGATGGTTCCCTTATGTCTTTTGAACAATTATCTAATAAATATAATTTATCAAGAATACATTTTTTTAGATATCTACAAGTTAGAAATTTCCTAAGTACTATACTTTCTTCCTTTCCAATGCTTCCTCCTACATATATTTTAGATACTATAATTAACCTTAATCCATGTCAGAAAGGTGCATTGGCTATGATTTATAATATTATTATGAAACTTAGGAAAGCTCCATTTGATAACATTAGGGTAGATTGGGAACAGGAATTGGGTTCTATCATTTCCGTGGATGACTGGGGGCAGATTTTACAATTAGTCAATACTTGTTCTATCTGTGCTAAACATTCCCTAATTCAATTTAAAGTTGTTCATAGAGCACATATGTCCAAAGATAAATTAGCTCGCTTTTATTCTCATATTAATCCTTTTTGTGATAGATGTCCGGGGCAGATAGCCTCTTTAACTCATATGTTTTGGTCTTGTCCTACTCTGAAAACTTTTTGGAGAGACATTTTTAATATTATCTCAAAGGTATTGAATATAGATATCTCTCCTCACCCTATTACTGCTATCTTTGGACTACCTAAAATTTCCAGTAATCTTTCTCCTTCAGCCCGTAGAATGATTGCATTTCTTACTTTAATGGCAAAAAGATGTATCTTACAACATTGGAAAGAGCTTAATGCTCCAAATACCTTTTTTTGGTTTTCTCAGACGATATTATGCTTGAATTTGGAGAAAATTAGAAGCAATCTTTATGATTCCTCACTTAAACACCTTCTTGTTTTTTTTTACTGCTTTTAATGGAGGTCGGGTTTGAGGACGTGATTTTAAGTTCTTTAACTCTACTTGGTTCCAAGTTAGCCCATTGCTTTGCTTTGCTTTTAGTTTAGTTGCACGGTGGGGTTTTTTTTCCCTTTTCTTTATTGATATATATAAAAATTAGTATACTATTATGTTATGTTTAAATTACATTGTTTGTATCATTTTTTTTTCTGTATTAATATCTCCTGTAATTTTATTATATACTAACAGTGTATTAGTGCCTATATGGCTTACCTTTTTGTATACTTATTCAATAAAAAGATTTAAAGATAAGGAAAGCCCCAAGGCATTCTACAAGTATGTGAAGAGCAAGAGGATGAGCCGTGTGAGAATAGGACCAATCAGGTGTGTCAGCGGAAACATGTGCATGGAGTTGGAGGAATTAGCAGAGGTACTCGATGAATACTTTGCTTCAGTATTCATCAGAGAAAAGGACGTGGGAATGATTTACAGTGGACTGAAATTGTTGAGCATACAGATATTAAGCAAGAGGATGTGCTGGAGCTTTTGAAAAGCATTAAGTTAGATAAATCACCGGGACTCAATGAGATATACTCCAGGCTACTGTGGGAAGCAAGGGAGGAGTCTGCTGAGCCTTTTTCGATGATCTTTGCATCATTAGGGATGGGAGAAGTACCGGAGAATTGGAGGGTTGCAAATGTTGTTCCCTTGTTCAATAAAGGGAGTAGCGAAGTTGTTGAAGATCCTGAGAGACACGACATATGAGCATTTGGAGTGACATAATCTAATTAGGGATAGTCAGCATGGCTTTGTCAAGGGCAGGTCGTGCCTTACAAGCCTGATTGAATTCTTTGAGGATGTAACAAAACACATTGATGAAGGCAGAATAGTGGATGTAATGTATATGGATTTCAGTAAGACATTTGATAAGGTTCCCCATGCAAGGCTCTTTCAGAAAGTAAGGAGCCATGGGATCCAAGGATACTTTGCTTTGTGGATCCAGATTTGGCTTGCCCACAGAAGGCAAAGGGTGGTTGTAGATGGTTCATATTCTACAAGGAGGTTAGTGACCAGTAGCGTTCTGCAGGCTCTGTTCTGGGATCCTCTTTGTGATTTTTATAAATGACCTGGATGAAGAAGTAAAGGGTGGGTTAGTAAGTTTGCTGATGACACAAAGGTTGGGGGTGTTGTAGATAGTCTGGAGGGTTGTCAGAGGTTACAGTGGGACATCAATAGATGCAGATAGATGCAGAACTGGGCTGAGAAGTGACAGATGGACTTCAACCCAGATAAGCGTAAAGTGGATCATTTTGGTAGGTCCAATTTGAAGACAGAATATAATATAAATGGTAAGACTCTTGGCAGTGTGGAAGATCTGACAGATCTTGGGGTCCGTGTTGATAGGACACTAAAAGCTGCTGCGCAGGTTGACAGTGTTGTTAATCTCTTATTATCATCTTCAATTGAAAGTCAATTAATCAAAACTAAGAGTCAATTTTATATACATGGTGATAAAACTGGGAAACTTTTGGCTAATCAATTGAAATCGGCCTCGGTTAAACAACAGATTCTTAAGATTCATAAACAAGATGGCACTTTGACAATTGACCAGGATGAGATTAATAAATCCTTTCAAGAATTCTATACCTCCTTATATCAATCAGAATGTCCTAATGAATCTAATATAACACATGAACTTTTTAAGAAATTGAATATTCCAAAATTATCATCTAATGAACGTTCAAAACTAGATGTACCTATTACAGTAGAGGAAATAAAGAATGCTATTTTTTCGATGAATTCAGGTAAAGCACTTGGCCCAGTTGGATTTACAGTAGAATTTTAAAAAATTTTCTCTACTACACTGACCCCTTGGCTACGTCGTGTTTTTAGGGATGCAGTATCTATAGGTAAATTACCACAATCTTTTTATCGAGCTTCTATTTCCCTAATTCTTAAAAAAGATAAGGACCCTACTGAATGTGCATCTTATAGGCCTATATCTTTGCTGAATGTGGATTCTAAGATGTCTTCTAAAATATTGGCAATGAGATTGGAGAATGTATTACCTCAAATTATTTCTGCTGATCAGACTGGATTTATTAAAAATCGTTACTCTTTTTTAATATTAGGAGATTAATGAATATTGTTTATATGCCTTCACCCGAAATTCCAGAATGTGTTACTTCATTGGATGCTGAGAAAGCTTTTGATAGAGTTGAATGGACATATTTATTTAACACCCTTGAGAAATTTAATTTTAGTTCGATATTTATATCTTGGATTAAATTGACACATCTTACCCCTTTGGCTTCTGTATTTACTAAAAATCAAAGATCCCCTCTTTTTCATCTATTCCGTGGTACTAGGCAGGGCTGTCCTCTTAGTCCACTACTATTTGATATTGCTTTGGAACCGCTAGCTATTGCCATTCGTGACTCCCCTAATATATTTGGTATTACCCGTGGAAATGAGATTCATAAATTATCACTATATGCAGATGATCTACTTTTATATATTTCTAACCCAGGAAAATCTATTCCGGCATTATTAACTTTGCTTGGTCAGTTTAGTAGTTTTTCTGGTTATAAATTGAACCTAGGTAAGAGTGAACTTTTTCCATTAAATATGCAGGTTCCCACTTATAGAAATTCTCCACTTAGAGTGACTGACTATTTTACTTACCCAGGAGTTGAAATTACTAAGAGACATAAGGATCTATTCAATTTTAACCTTTTACCATTAATTAATCAGGTTAAACAACTGATTACTAAGTGGTCCCCATTGTCTCTATCATTGATTGGCTGAATCAATACTATTAAAATGATTATTTTACCTAAATTTTTACATTTATTTCAAACAATACCAATTTTTATTCCTAAAACTTTTTTTTGATACTATTGATTCTAAAATTTCCTCTTATATATGGCAAAATAAAAATCTCAGATTAAGTAAAAAATACTTACAGAAATCTAAGAAAGAGGGTGGTTTGGCATTGCCTAACCTAAGATTTTATTACTGGGCAATTAATATTCGATATTTAATATTTTGGACGCAAGATTGGAATATAACTCCAAGCCCATATTGGGTAAACTTTGAAGGCCACTCTGTACAAGTTCCATTTTAGGAACTTCACTGCCTTTTGTACTATCTAAACTGAATAAACAAACGTTTAACCCTATAGTTAAACATACATTGCGAATATGGTTTCAATTTCGTAAATTTTTTGTCCTGAATTAATGTATGTTATCAAGTCCTATTATATCTAATTTCTTTTTTCAATCCTCAGTAATGGACCAAGCCTTTTTGATATGGAAAACGAAAGGTATAATATGTTTTCATGATTTATTTCTGGATAACTGTTTTATGTCTTTTGAGCAGTTATCTAAGAAATTTGATTTGCCTAGATCCCATTTTTTTTAGATACTTACAAATAAGAAATATTTTAAATACTATGTTGCTTACCTTTCCGACTTCAAATCCTACTGGCATTATTGATAAAATTTTAGGCTTAAATCCTTTGCAGAAGGGATTAATAGCAATTATTTATGATATAATTATGAAATTACAGCCAGGTATATCTGATAAAATTAAAAATGAATGGGAAAGGGAACTTCAACTTTGTCTACCTATAGAGAAATGGGATAAAATTTTTCCAATTAGTTAGTACTTCTTCTATATGTGCTAAACATACATTAATACAATTTAAAGTAGTACACAGAGCCCATATGTCCAAAGATAAACTAGCTCATTTTTATTCCCATATAAACCCTACTTGTGATAGATGTCACTCTGAGGTGGCTTCTTTAACTCATATGTTTTGGTCCTGTCCTCTTCTGGAAATATATTGGAAAGATATTTTTGATATTATTTCAACAGTTCTATGCTTTGATTTAAAACCCCATCCTATTACGGCAATTTTTGGATTGCCAATGGTAGAACATAGATCTTTGTCTTCTTCAGCCTGTCGGATGATAGCATTTGTTACTTTAATGGCTAGAAGATCTATTTTGTTGAACTGGAAGGAAATCAATCCTCCTACTACATTCCAATGGTTTTCTCAAACTATATTAAGTTTAAATTTAGAAAAAATTAGAAGTGATATTTTTGACCCTTTGGTTAAATTTGAAGAAACTTGGAAACCTTTTATGCAACATTTTCATATGATGTAATCTGACCTTTCCGAATCTTTCTTTAAACTTAAATTATATGAATAGAGGTGCGGAGTTGACGACATTACTGAACGTGTCTGATTCAAGATATTGGTCTAGCCCTGTTTTGTTCTGTTTTTTTGGGGTTTTTTTTTCCCTTTTCTTTTGGGGATTTTTCTTTGTTTACATATATATTTTTTCTTTTTCTTTCTTTTTTTAATGGCTAATTTCATTATGAGTTTAGAAGTTTATTATATCTATGTAACTTAAAATCCTTTTTGTATATGCTGATTAAGATTATTCCAATCTCTTTGTACCAACTTTGTTATTGAGTTTATAATTTTGAAAATTAATAAAAAGATTTAAAAAGAAAGAAAGAAAGATAGTGTTGTTAAGAAGGCTGTGTTGGCATTCATCAACCGTGTGATTAAGTTCAAGAGCCGTGAGGTAATGTTCCAGCTATACAAGACCTTGGCCAGACCCCACTTGGAATACAGGTGTGCCCCACTTTTCGAACGTTCGCTTTATGAAACCTCACTGTTACGAAAGACCAACATTAGTTCCCTGTTTTCGCTAACAGAAGGTGTTTTCACCGTTACGAAAAAAGGCAGCTCGCGAAAAAAAGGCAGCGCGCGCCCCGAGCAGCCGCTCTCCCTCGGATTCGGAACAGCATTCTTGCAGGCACTGCCTAAACACGTGCCTGTGAGCAGCCATTAGCAAGATGAGTTCTACGGTATCGGAAAAGCCTAAAAGAGCTCGTAAGGGTGTTACACTTAGCACAAAACTAGACATAATTAAGCGTTTTGATCGTGGTGAACAAAGCAAGGAGTAAGTGAGTTTGGTTTGTGGAAGTTGACAAAGATGATGTTGAACAGGGTTTGGCATCCCATGAGCAAGAACTGATAGATGAAGAGCTGATGCAATTGGAAGAGGAAAGGATAACAATCGAAACCGAACGCAGTAGCAAACGGACCGAAAGTGAAGTCGTCCAGGAACTGAACGTGAAGCAACTGCATGAGATTTTCGCTGCAATGATTGCAGAAAAGTACGACTTTAATTTTGAAAGGGTATGTCGGTTTAGGACATATTTACAGGATGGTTTCAGTGCTTACAAAGAACTGTATGATAGAAAAATGCGCAAGGCTAGCAGTCAAGCATACTGTCGTTTTTCAAGCCTTCCACATCAGCCACAGCAGATGACGAACCTCGACCTTTGACATCGAGGCAGGCAAACATAGAAGAAGATGACCTGCCTGCCCTAATGGAAAGAGACGACACCCCAGTGTCCCACCACCACAACCCCCGGGGCATGGACCGATACCAATTCGCGGAGAATGCAGCGGTAGCCGGGAGGCACCCAACACATCTTTAAGAAAAAAAGCCAAAATATTCAAGTTAATTAATTAGGTGCCGCCTGGCACGTAAATGTCGGCCCAGAGCAGAGGCAATTGCTGATTGCGTTGCCTCTGATCTGGGTCGACATTTACATGCCAGGCGGCACCTAATTAATTAGCTTGTTTATTTCGGCTTTTTTCTTAGATGTGCTGGGTGTGTCCCAGCCACCGCTGTACCCCTGCATGCTTCGCGGATCAGTATTGGTCAGCGGCCTGGAGGGTGGGAGCCACTGCACCATCCCAACCTCCGACGACTCAGCCTAACGCACCACCATCAGTGTGCTCGGCGCTGTCTTCCCGATTCAGGTAAGTGATACTACACTGTACATACATTATCTCTACTTTATATAGGCTGTGTATTTTTATTCGTTATTTGGTACGATTTGGCAGCTTCATAGCTTAAAGGTTACTGGAGAGCGCTTGCGCCATGTTTTGGCCGAGAGCGCTTGTGTGAGATTTTCGCTACGGAGAACAGTGCAGGCAATGATTGTAGAGAAGTATTTCTACTTTATAAAGGCTGTGTATTTATCATATCATTCCTGCTTTTACTATATGTTACTGTTATTTTAGGTTTTACGTGTTATTTGGCATGATTTGGTAGGTTATTTTTGGATCTGCGAACGCTCACAAATTTTTCCCATATAAATAAATGGTAATTGCTTCTTCGCTTTACGACCTTCTGGCTTATGAACTGTTTCACAGGAACGCTCTACCTTCGGATGGCAGGGAAAACCTGTACTGTGTTCAGTTCTGGTCACGTCACTACACAAAGGATATAGATACGGTAGAGAGAGTGCAGAAGAAATTTACAAGGATGCTGCCTGGATCGGAGGGCGTACCTTATGAGAATAGGTTGAGTATACTTGGCCTTTTCTCCTTGGTGTGACAGAGAATGGGAGGTGACCTGATAGAGACGCATAAGATGATGAGGAGCATAGATCATGTGGATAGCCAGAGGCTTTTTCCCAGAGCTGAAATGGCTGACATGAAGGGGCATAGTTTTAAGGTGCTTGGAAATAGGTACCAAGGGAATGTCACGGGTAAGCGTTTTCTACACAGAGTGGCGGGTGTGTGGAATGCACTGCTGGCGGCAACGGTGGAAGCGGATACGATAGGGTCTTTTAAGAGCCGCTTAGATAGGTACATACAGCTTAGAAAGATAAAGGGCTGTGCACTAGGGAAATTTTAGACAGTTTCTAGAATAGGCAAATTTCTACGTTCTATGATATCAACATTCCTGGAATTGATCTAGTAAGCCATCTCCTGCCAAATGTGCTTTGTAATAGATCTCAAGTTCTTCCTGCATCATTAAACAGGGGATCTCTTTCCATAGCAACCTCTTCCATCAAGCCTTTTAAGTGTTTCCAATCTTGAAGATTATGCTGACATCTTTACACTTTCTTGGTTTCTGCAAATGCATCCTGTGAATACGTACAGTTCTAACTTGTTAAGTGTGTAGTCAGCACAGCATGGTTGCTAGAATCACATTAATAAAATACATGGAAAAGCTGAAACAAATTACACATACTATCAATGTTTACTTCCCAGCATATGCTTTTGTCATTAAGCAAGACAAAAAACCAGTTCCTTTAATCACCATAGGATATTCTATCCAACCAACAAAATTATATTTTGAAGTATAGTCACTGCTGTACATAATGGAAAACATACTGCAAACTTTTGTCTATTTGTTGTTCTTTATGGCATTATAAATGTTTCTTGCAAACTTCTGCCACCTACAGTTCCTATCACATATTGCCACTGTCCAATTTCAGCTCTTTCTTGTTAGTTATAAATGAACAACTATTATATGGGGCGTCAGGGAGGGGTAGCACCTCTGATGGGGGAAGATGTTGCATCCTTTTCAAGGCGGTTAGTTCACCTTTGGTCCCCACCTGGCACTCAGCTCTCACCTGTGGCCCCCCGTAGCTGTTTGCATGCGACAGCGGCCACATCCCGGGCAACGGCTTCGACAAGCCGGCTAAACCAGGTGAGGGTAGCCAACAGGTCTCAAACCCTCGGTGAGATAGGGAGTTGTCTATCCCAGCATGTGAAGACAGACTCTGGCGGATTGAGCGGACAAGACCAATGGAAGGTCCAATGATCAAGAAAGCGGTCTCTGCAAGCATCGTGGAAAGTGTAGAGCAGGACAAAACACAAAAGATGTCCTGGTCATCCACTGCACCTAGTCCCATCTCCAGCCGTCTAGACTCTGTCTTGCCACTGGATCCAGATGGGAATTGGGAAGAGAGAGTGAGGCTGACGTTGCGCAACTCTCCCTCACTTAAATCCAAATCAAGCGCTAGTCTCGACACCATCATAACGGTGTCGAGGTCCTCATTAACGACGATGGACAAACAGACACATAAACGAAAGGAATCGACAATAAATATTTTTCATCAATTATGCTGCCCTTTATTCAATAGAAAATGCACCTGGCAATAAAATAAATTTTTAAATTATCTAAACCTCAAGCTTCCTTTAAATCACTATAACTGCATTTTCAACAATTTAAAACTAAAGTAACTGTGCTCTACAGTGAAACAAACATACAAATCAAATCATAGTTGCCTCACTACTGGCCAGACGCACATATACATATTTTAAAGTGAAACCAAACACACTCTTCATATGTAATGAGAGCAGACAAAACAACCAAGCCCAGTCACTGGGAAAATAGTGAAAGATTTAAAACTCTGCAAATGTTAACTAACAAATGAAAATATATCTATTAATAAATTACTTCATAACTTTTTTCAGAAGATTTAACATTTTTAATTAAAGCATTTCAATCCACGTGCAGACTAACAATTTCTGCTCAGTAATTGTTTGCAACTGCATGTCAGGCAAGGACACAATTTAGCCCGTTTCTTTTCTCCTTCACTTCCAAGTAATCTATAGATTGATATCACCTTCGCTTACACATCAAAATTGCCTACTAAGCAAGGTTTGGAATGTGACCAGTTAAGGATCCAAACACCAACAGTATTCAAATGGCTTCAGATAAGAAAATGGTAAAACTGCCGGAAAATGAATGTTACATAAAATGTGAGAGCAGTGACATAAAAGCAGTGAATAGGACAGTGATGTGTAACGAGAATAAAAAATGTAGTATTTTCTGATTGTTTTTGATAACAGTAAATTGGCTTATAATAAACTACAAGGTAAACTTGAAACTTATTTTTCTTTCTTATTCACTAATGACCTAGAGGTCAGTGTCAGATACAATGATTATACTTCTACTTACAGAATTTTTGAGCTGCTTGCTGCATAGATTGGCCCCATACGTGTGGATGCCGACCTTTGAAGCAGGAATAAACAAAATGTACAGCAGGTACAGCTTTGCGATTGACACCTCCAGATAGCTTTCCATTCTTTAAGGAATCCAGTTCCTGGAGCACAACCCATGGGATAACTAAGATTGGGAAACCAACACCTGTAATTGTAGAAATTAATTATATAGTTACACTGCATACACACTGTGAATCGCAATAATTTAAAGGAAATATCTCCTACATCTTTATCATTGAAATAATCAACAGCAGTGGCATCCATCCCATACATGCAGAGAACTACAAGAGTGATTACTGTGTTAAATATTAGTTTCCCATAACAGCAAATTTATCCGTTTAAAATTCAGCAACTCTTCCTAGAGTGCCTACTTACAAATCTCCATAAGTTACTCAAAACATTGAGTTTTGAATCAATATAATTGTATGACCAAACCAAAAATAAAATTTCTATCATGAAATGCCATCGCTACTTCAACCACAAAACACATTGATGACCTATATAATTATTTTCAAATATACAAATTTTTACCTCATTACTGAATTGCAAATGCTACTGATTAAGATAAAATTTAAATGTGGAAAATACAGCTGGATCAGTATCAGTATGCAAGTATTTGTTATACCTTATTAGATTGGTATTATTGGTACTTTTGATTTAAGCCTGCATGAAAATGCTTTGATTTCCAAATTGGATTACAAGTTCCAAATATTAAAAAATTACAGCAGACCCAATTTTGATGCTTTGGCCTCAACAATTCCTTAAGTATTCAAAATATTTTTCATGTCTCTCACCCTGAAATCATCGATACCAGTTTTGTTTTCATGCATTTTCATAATGAACTTTTATTTACTAACCTGAAACTCCGTGGTCTCTCAAATTCACAATAAAGTTAAGGTGACTGATAAAAATATTGGTATCCAACACAAGGAGAATATCAGGCTGGGGAATTGATTGGGCTAGACAATCAGAAACAATTTAAAAAGAAAGGAAAATTAGGTAATGCATCTGAGTTTAAGGTAAACCTCCACAGTTACAGTGCACAGCAAATATTTGAGTTCCTACATTGTGGTTCTTTATATTTTCTAAAACTATACATCCAATTGTGGAAACCTCTACCATTACTGCCCTGCAAACAGCTAATATGGAATCAAGTCCCATTCAAGATGAAGCCTTATCATGCCAAAATACAATTACAGATTGTATACCCCTTATCTGAAACCCTTGGGACCCGAAGTGTTTAGGATTTTGGATTTTTTCTGAGATATCTTGGGATCGCCATCATTACAAATTCTGAATTTATGTGCTACCTGTAAGCAGTCTTTTGTCTTACACTTGTTCATCATCCTGTGTGCTTAACAGGAAAAATTACATACTATTAATAAAATGGAAATATAATGTGTGCAGGGTAATAAAAGCAGCGTACTTGAATCAGCTGTTGAACAATAAACAATGGCAGGTTTATGTCTCCACCTACGATGCTGTGCTTTGATCAGAAGATTACAGTGCACTTTATATTTTACTTTTTTAATGTTTCATGTAAGGTATAAAAGCAATCAGCATCACAGACTTGTTCTGGTGCTAAATTTTCATGATCAGCAGATGCTTTAAAAATGTAATGCAATCCTTTTCATAACTTTCTGCAACTAGAAATTACCTTCAATTTTCAGTTCATAATGATAGATGTTTGCTTGTTTCATGATCAGCACACCATTAAGCGGCATATGTCTCCTCTGATGCTGACGATATACAATTGAGATCTTAATTTTTCACTTTATGCAGTGTTTTTCTATTTTTCACTAACTTCTGTTGGTGCACAGAGACCTGTGTATCACTTGGAAACCCTCCTAGGGTCTTGTGGAATGTTCTATTTGTGACATAATCTCAGCACTCAAAATAAAAAATTTGGATGTTGGAATTTTGGAACGGGGTATTCAACCTGTACCAGTAATTTCAACACAAATACAGCCAAAATTTCCTGAAAACTCCCTTTAATTTGGATCAAGTTAACTTTCAAACAATTAACTTAGGAACATTAGGGTTACAAATAAACTGGGGCTAAGCGAGCTCAATAAAAATATCAGTTAACCTGGTGGCCAAATTTCTTGAAAACTCCCTATGTAAACCTAATCATTCACACTGGACTATTAACAAATTGTACCTAGAAAAATAAGTAGAGTCAGAAACAGGCCCATCAGCTCAAGTAGTTTATGCTGATCAAGAGATTAGCTGACTTATATTCAGTTGCCTGCATTTGGTCCACATCACTCTCTTTCCTAGTCACGTGCTTGTCCCGTGCTTTTTAAATGTTGTTGATGCACCCACTTCATCCACTTCATTTGTTAACTTATTCTATGAACAGCCCATTCTCTAGGTGAAAGCGTTGACCCTCAGGTTCTTATTAATTCCTTCCCCTCTCACCTTAATTCTATGTCATCTGGTTCTTGATTCCCCAATCCTGGGAAAAAGACCATGCACATTCACACCATCCATGGTTGTTGAGATTTTATATACGCGTAGGGTGGGCATACTTCCCTCAGGTGAAGTTAGCAGGGACACTGGAAACCTCCCCAACCTCCCACATCCTGCTTGACAAGCCCTAACTGCCATCCCAACTGCAATAAATCTGAAGATTAAAGTTAAAAGACCTTACTTTGTTCCGCCTCTTCACCAAAGCCTCACAGAAAAAATGTCAGCATTTTGACCACAAACAGAGCATTCAGAGCTTAAACACAGCCGCTTTCAAACTGGCTGCTCCAAAAGGTTTCTCCGCACTTGCATGCCTTCTCTTTATTTGATTCAAGCTCTTACCTTAACAGTTACCTTTTTGGGCAAGTCAATATTTGCAAACCAACTTTTGAAAGGTTCTGGCCCATCCCCTGTATTGCTAAGCCTGCTGGGGCTAAGCAACACTGTGCACAATGGGAGCCAACATTAATACATACTTGGAAGTACTACAAAATGTCCAGTCAACTTGTATGAAACCATCTTCTAATCAGAGGTGAAATACTCAGTTTACAATAAAAGGATCTTTTAAGAGGCATGGTCATCAATATAAACATCATTCCAGAAAATGGTTGACAAAGATGAAGAAGGAAAAAAAAATTGCAAAAATATACTTACACAAGAATGTTTTAACTTCCTCTGGTGGATCTATCTCCATACTCGTCAATTCTCCGTAGCTCTGCCCCAGTTCTACCTCCAAAACTTTTTCATAACGAGCTGTTTGCAGCTCTTCTGTTATTTCCATCTTCAAAGGGAAAACCAAAATCTTTTAGCGCTGCAAATGGATCCAGACTAAAATTCATGCAAATATGACATTTGGTAGGAATTCAACTGCTAAATTTTTAAAATGATAATTTTTGTAACTTTAATAAAACCTAAATTAATACATATTTATATAATAACATTGTTCCATGGTCTAAAATATATTCTTCTACTTAATACCAAGCATATGAAAACAAAGCACCAAACTGACTAATAGCCAAGCATTAAACTTTCCAAATGTTAAGGTTGTCAGTGAGGAAAAATAAATAACGGTATGAACATTTTAATTACATTTGCTAAACAATGCCCTTTGTTTTAAATAGACTTCACATAATTAGTGTTTATATTTCCAACAAGCATACTGATCCATTTTAAAAACATGATACAAGGTAATCAACCAAAAAATTTTGCATTAGAATGGCCATCAGAATCACAGAAGCTGAAGGAGTAGTTTAAAATCAAAAGAAAAGATGTCCAATTGGTTTCTAATGTTAATTTCTTACAAGTGCCTCTTGGTTAATAAATGATGGGAATTAAATGTTAAAATAATTCAAACAAGCTGCTCCTCTTTTAAAAAAATCTTTTAAAGATCATAGAAACTGGGGAACATACTTACAATTACTTTTTGTTTAACAAATGGAATCTTAATCAATTTATCTATCATGAATAAGACTGTTATATCTGTAGACCTCTTCATTCTGAGGAGCCCCAGATAACACAAATATTTCCAAGATTACACACCGTGGAGGGTGCCTCTGACTAACGCCACATTTTATTGGATGTTATATAATGAACTCTTAGAGCCAAGTTGCAACCAATTTGCCCTTTAGTGTGGAATAATTTGCCTATTTAAATTAAAACTTCTTTAAACTAAAATTGGATTCAAAATTTTAAATCAGACAAATTTCACTGAACTGAAAATTGAGCTTAGATTAATATTTAATTTTGCACAGTTGACAACATTGCATTGTTCCATCAAGTCATTCATGACTGTCTCAATTTTACAACCAACTCAAAATTGACTTGTACTTATAAAAGTACCTTTAACATAGCAAAGCATTCCAGGAGTATTTATAAACAAAATTTAGCACCAAGCCACAAAAAGATGAAATGGAACAGCTGAAGTAGATTTCACCAAATATTTTGAAATGGAGGATTGTGTATTAGAGTAGTGAAGCTTAACAAAGTTGTTCCTAAATTTAAGGCCTTGGTATCTAAAAGCATAGCTGCTATTAGTAAGTAGATAAATTAGGGATGATCAGACATAACAGTTACTTCATAGAGCAATTAAAATAGATGAGCATACCTTGGATATATTGTCCAACTGTAGATTAATTCTATTTAACTTCATTTTTGTCCCATACACAGTATACACAACTGTATATAAGTCATACAATATTATCTAATTACCTTGGTCACTGATATCTAAACAAAAATATACATGAAACTTCAAAACTAAACAAAAAGAAATTAGAACATGATTATTATTTGAGTTCAACAATAGGGTTACTAGGTAACTCCAGATCATCACTGACTCACAATGGTATACAATGACAAATAAATTTGTATCCATTCACAAAGCCAAGTTACGTATCACTGCAAAAGAAGAACTGAACAGGAAATAGATTCAGTCTTAAAGAAATGTATCCTGATTTATGCGACCAGCCATCACACTGAATGATGCCAGAAGTGCAAGTTTAATCTACCAAGGAAGGATGAAAAGTTAAAGATTAACAATTTATAAAGATTAATTTTTGTTTTTACATAGACATCAAAACATCATAACATTCAATGAAATGTGTGACCTACACCAACGACCAACGGAGTCTGAGGATGTGCTGGAGGCAGCCTGAAAATGCCGCATGACTTCAAACTGAAGATCAATTGTGAATAATATAAGAAAATATAGTACACATTCTAAACAAAACAGATACTGCAGATGTACAAAATCTTGAGCAAAACACAAAATGCTGGAGGAACCCAGCACTCAGGAAGCATATATGGAGAGGAATAAACAGTTGATGTTTCAGGCTGAGACCATTTATTAATGTGTAGCTGATATACAACTGGAAGATCAGCAAGATAAACTTGCTAATTTGCTATATGATGGGGAGGGAGTTGCAGATTTTTTTTTCTGATGGGGCAGAAATCCTTGCAATGATGCATCTCCTACGAGAGATTCTTTTCAAGACACAATTTTTTTCCATTGTGTTCCTGATTTATATTAGGACTTCTTACATTAAATATATACAACCTGCAAATTTCCTTCGTATTCACCTAGCTGTAAAATTGCCAAGCAAAATTAAAAAGCAATTGAAACAATGACTACTTGAGAATATCAACTGCAGTCATTTATACTCCTCAGATATAAAACAAAAGGTGTCATATATTTTACTGCAGAAGTCAAGGGCTAAATTGTTTCAGATTTAAATGTGTGAATAAGAGCCTATTTGAATACAGGCACAAATCTGAAACAGAGTACAGAAATTAATGATTGTCCTCACATCTTCTACAGGTAACAGTTCAAGCAATCATCAATTTGATTTAAATTTTTTTTAAAGTTTTAATTACTTTAACCACAATAATTTTCTGAGCATCAAAAGTGAATGTGTGGGGATTTGCTCACTTAAGACATGGCAATCTATAAATAACAGACTTAAAGTGTTTTGTTAAAATCAGTGGAATTAATATATTCAAAGCCTCCAGCCATGAACTGATTTTAATTTTAAATCAAGCAACACCCACCTTTTGATCAGTATCCATATCTGCATCATTTAGTAAAGTGGTAAATTCACTTGTTATCTGAGAATCCTTCAGGGAATTGAAAAATGATGAACAGTAAAATACTACATAAGATAGAATACTAAGATACTAAAAACAGTAAATATTCAGCAAGCCAAGCAATGCATGGGATGAGTGGAGTTACTATTTCAGATTAATGACCTCTCATCAGTTATAACTGATTAGTGTTATTTTTATCATTTCTAACAAAAAGTTATCATCTGAAATATTAATTCCATTTACATATCTACTGGCACTGACTGATCTTCTGAATATTTACATCCTTTCCTGTTTAATTACAACAAATTACAATGCAAATAAAGCAGGCATATTTATTCAATCCATAGTATTGTTTCCATTATAACCACTAAATGTACAGAAAATCAAATGTACAGTATCTATAAAAAGTATTTATCCCCTTTGGAAGTTTGCGTGTTTTACTGTTTTACAACATTGAATCACAGTGGATTTAATTTGGCTTTTTTTTGGACACCGATCAACAGAACTCTTGTGTCAAAGTGAAAACAGATCTCTACAAAGTGATCTAAATTAACTACAAATATAAAGCACAAAATAATTAATTGCATAAGTATGACACAGCAAATCATCACTGGTGCAGCCAATTGGTTATAGAAGTCATAATTAATTAAATAGAGATCACCATGTGCAGTCAAGGTGTTTCAATTGATTGTAGCAAAAATACACCTGTACCTGGAAGGTCCAACTGCTGGTGAGTCAGTATCCCGGCAAAAACTACACCATGAAGACAAAAGAACACTCCAAGCAACTCCGTGAAAAGATTATTGAAAAGCACAAGTCAGGAGCTGGATACAAGAAAATCTCCAAGTCACTAAATACCCTTTGGAGTACAGTTAAGTCATCAAGAAATGGAAAGAATATGGCACAGCTGTAAATCTGTCTAGAGTAGGCCATCCTCAAAAACTGAATGACAGTGCAAGGGGGGAGGCCACTAAGAGACCTACGACAACTCTGGAGGAGTTACAAACTTCAGTGGCTGAGACGGGAGAAACTGCGTATACAACTGTTGCCCGGGTGCTTCACCAGTCACAGCTTTATGGGAGACTGGCAAAGAGAAAGACACTGCTGGTAAAAAACTCACATGAAATCTCAGCTAGAGTTTGCCAGAAGGCATGTGGGAAACTCTGAAGACAGCTGGAGGAAGGTTCTATGGTCTGATGAAACTAAAATTGAGCTTTTTGGGCATCAGGCTAAACGCTATGCTTGGCGTAAGCCAAACACCACACAGCTAAAACCCACCATCCCTACCGTGAAGCAAGGTGGTGTCTGCATCACGTTATGAGGATGCTTCACTGCATCAGACCCTGGAAGGCTTGTGAAGGTAGAGGGTAAAATGAATGCAGCAAAACACAGGGAAATCCTAGAGGAAAACCTGATGCAGTCTGCAAGAGAACTGCAACTTGAGAGAAGATTTGTTTTCCAGCAAGACAAAGACCCCAAGCATAAAGCCAAAACTACACAGGAATGGCTTAAAAACAACAAAGTTAATGTCCAGGAGTGGCCAAGTCAGAGCCCAGACCTCAATCCAATTGAGAATCTGTGGTTAGACTTGGAAAGGGCTGTTCACTCGCAATCCCCATGCAATCTGACAGACTTTGCGCAGTTTTGTAAAGAAAAACAGGGGAAAAATTGCAGTGTCCAGATGTGCAAAGCTGGTAAAGATCTATCCACACAGACTCAAGGTTGTAATTGCTGACAAAGGTGCATCAACTAAATACTGACTTTAAAGGGGTGAATCTATTATTTAATGTTTAACAACTGTAATATATTTAGACCAATTTGGAGACATTTTTTTCACTTTAACATGAAAGAGTCTTTTCTGTTGATCAGTGTCAAAAAGGCCAAATTAAATCCACTATGATTTAATGTTGTAAAACAATAAAACATGAAAATGTGCGGGGGGGGATTACTTTTTATAGGCACTGTACTTTAATATAAATGTGAGGCAAAAGAATCATGAGACAGTAATGTCTGCTTAAAGAGCTGCTTCTGTGAGGTGCTTTAATTTCTTTTGTGTACAAGAGCAGCACTGAAAAATATCATGATCTGCCAGTGTACATTGAGTGGCATTGTTGCTTACCTCTAACTATATTAACCTTTTAAAAACTAATATAATCACAAATAAACATTATAGTGTAAGAGGCAAAATAAAGACAGTAAAGTATCATTACCAGCTGTTGTGGGGCCAATACGAGATTCTGCAGTAGAGAGGTAGATTTTGTAGAATTGTCCGAAGATTTCCCATCTGAAGTTAATAACTTTTTAGACCCAGCTTGAGGTAGTGCATCGATGACACAGGGTCTAGCAATTTTAAAACTTTGAAACTTTTTTTCAGGTTTTGTCATTTTCAATTGCTCAGCATTCTGAGAGTTCTTCGATGAAAATGTAAGTATTTCAGTTCTTTGAAAGATTCTGGATTGCTGAGAATTTGAAGCCTCATGTTTTGGTGAATATTCCAAAATTTCCTTTCCTTCATTGACTGATTTGGTGCTTCTAGAATCATTAGATGGCCTTTTAGGGAGATTGAACACTCTGTTATCTGTTCCTGAGGTTGTTGATTCTTCAATTGAAATGTTGGCTTTTTTCACCTCCGACAGTTTCAAATCATCACCAGATTTTTTTGAGAATTTTGTCAAATGGGAAGACGTTCTTTCAGTGCTGGTTTCATCTCTGACCCGTTCCAAAGTTTTAGATTTTTTTCTGAGCACTCGCAAGGAATTAGATATTTTGTTACATTTCTCCCAAAAACTAGATTCAAGAAATTTTGAACCATCATTAAAATTTGTATTTTTGACAGGTCTCAGAGGTGCATTGGTTACTTTCCACACATCAAACTCATTTTTAGATATTTTAGACTTTTCATGCAAGTTCATATGGTGAGATTTATTTTTGAAACCACCTAATTCTTCAATGTTTTTCAGAACTTCTCTGGAACCTTCAGAATTTTGCACTGTATCTGAATAATTAGATTCATCTTGCAACGCCGGAGAATTTTTTGTTTGTTCTTTACTCTCAAATTCCTTTAAAAGATCTCTAGATTTATCATATGAAGTAAGTTTGCTTGCTGCCCCTGTAGGTTCTATTGTCGAATGATTAGTTATATCACTCTCACAAGTCTCTTCAGCTTTTTTCAAAAAATATGTTTTGTTAACAAAATATTGAAAATCATTTTGCAAGTTTTCATATGTAGGGCCACATGTTTTTGTCTTCAGCACCTCAGGATCTACTTCTGCTGATGATAGCTTTGCTTCGCATTTAAATAAATGTTTACAAAATTTGGAAGATTGACATCTTTTACATCTCTGTAATTCATTTGGCTGTGCTTCCGAGACATACGTATCAGCTGCATGTTTCGTAGATGATGAACTGTGGTGCTTTTTTTCCTTACTTTCCTCTCGTGAATGCTTCTTATGCTTCTTCTTTTGTTTTAATTTGTGCCTGGTGTTTTTATCATCAGATGATGATGACTTCAATGAAGCAGTGTGATATTTGTGTTTCTCTGATTTGGATTTATTTTTTTCACTTGAATCTGCTGATCTAAGTAAAGAAACAAACAAAATCCCCAACAATCTTAGTTCCAATGTTTGCTTAATGCTGCCTCCCTTTATTCTGGACTTGTGGCAATAGACTGGCCACTGTGGTGGATATTATCAACTCCTTACTGAACCAAAAAATCATTGTGGTCTAAAACAGACTTTCAATTTCTGAACTTAAATGTCAGTACAAATGCCATAAAATCAGCTTCATGGACTGTATTCAGTCATAGAGAGATCTAAGAACAGTAACAGAAGTTCTCAAGGGTAGGGGAACCAGTGGGAGGAGTATGTGAGTGATGGGCAGATGGAGAAGGTGGGGAAGGGGAAATGTTGGCAAACAAGAGAAAATCTGCAGATGCTGAAAATCTGAGCAACACACACAAAATGCTGGAGCAACTCAGTAGGCCAGGCAGCATCTATGGAAAAAAGCAGAGTCAACGTTTTGGGCCGAAACCCTGCGGAAGGGTTTCAGCTCAAAAAGCAACCATACTTTTTTCCATAGATGATGCTTGGCCTACTGAGTTCCTCCAGCATTTTATGTGTTGCTAGCATGTTGGCAACTAGGTGGATCAGAAAAAGAGAAAAGAAAGAGGAAAAGGGACTGATGGAAGCACTACTGGAAGTTTGAGATTTCACCATTCATGTCCTCAGGTTGGAGGTGGAATATGGTTCCTCTAATTTGCAGTTAGCCTTGACTTGGCTATGGAGAAGCTGTAGAGAGATGTGGCTGACCACTGGGAGATCATGGCTGGCATGGTGGATGGAGTGAAGCTGCTTGGTGAAGCAGTCCCCAATATGCAACTGGTTATCTATAATATCACCCCTCAGTCTCCTTCATTACAGACAATACACCCAACATTTATTAATCTCTAAAGTACAGCTATTAGGCCATGATATTCCAGTTGACTGCTACCACATCCTTCCATAGCACGGCGACCAGGACTATATACGGTACTTCAAAGTCTACCCAAAGCTTTGTACATCTGTAATGTGATGTCCAACTTTGATACTCAGTGCTGTGGCATTTGAAGGCAAGCATGCCAATTGCCCTATCCACCTGTGTCACCATTTTCAGGAAGCTATGGCCTCACACTTCTGTACATACAGTACGGTGCAAAAGTGTTAGTCACATATATATAGCTAGGGTGCCCAAGACTTCGGCACAGTATTGTAATAACATATGTATTGCATTGTACTGCTACTAAAAAACAAATTTCTTGACATATGTGTGAGTGATGACAAACCTGCTTCTGATATGGGTCTTCATTATGGACTGAGAGTGGGAAGGGGGCAGGAAGAGGGGAGGAAGCAATAAACATCAAAGAGACATTTCGTAATTAGCCAATTGTTTGGAATTAAATGATCTTGCTTGGTGTCTCAGGGCTGGGTATGTCAGCAGCCATGCCACCAACACCCTCTCCCCCCACCCCAGCACTCCTTCTCTGCCAGCTGTCCCACACCCCTCCCACAACAGTCCACTCTCACCATTCCCAACATCCTTTGCAAAACCAGATTTACAAACTCACTCTCCGCTCCACATTGATAAATACAGTACTCTGCAAAGGTATAAAGCACCCTAGATATACAGAATATATTTCACATTACATCACACTTCTAGAAAAACTTCCAATTGTATTGAAACTATATAGACTACTAATGTAAACAGCAGGAATTCTGCAGATGCTGGAAATTCAAGCAACATACATCAAAGTTGCTGGTGAACGCAGGCCAGGCAGCATCTACAGGAAGAGGTACAGTTGACGTATCAGGCCGAGACCCTTCGTCAGCCTGGCCTGCTGCGTTCACCAGCAACTTTGATATGTGTTGCTAAACTACTAATATATCGCTTTTCTTTGATTAATCTTTACCTCCAGAAATATCTCCAATACAGACCTGGGCCAGAAAGATTTTGCCTGATCTTCCGGGGACCGTTTCACTGTTTTTAGAGTTTCTACCTCCAGATGGCTCTAATGAAGAAAATATAATACAATATAAGATGGTCAAAATTCAGAACATTTTATAACTTCCCAATAGAAAATATTGATTACAAACTCAGTGTTACATCTCTAATCCATTGAGTTCCTTCAAAACTCTTGTTAACCCTCAAGCAGCTCTTCAAGATCACATCTTGCAATTTTGGAAGAACTGCAGTTTATGGAAACAACACAAAATGAAACCAGATTCAGTAAGTTGGAAAATCACAAATTTAATACAGACATTTGAGAAATAAAGAGAAAATAGAAAACTAAAAGTTAATTAGTCTGAGATTGCCTTCAGGAAAATGCTGGAATTCATTCTTGCTCAATGTGCAATTACAACCATTATATGACTAGAGAAATTCAACATGGTTTTATTGAAAGAAAATGTGTTTGAGAAGTCTAGCAGTATTTAAGGGAACAAGGAAATTAATGGATTTAATAATTCTAGATTTTTAAAGAAGCAATTAAACACATATCCAGATAGTGTGTTTAATAGAACAGAATGATTAAATACTGGTGTACCTACAGTAGATCTTTACTGTGCTAGTTTATGAAGTGCAGAAGACAAGGGTAGTTTTATTGCTTTTGTGGAATTATACTTGAGGTATTCTGCAATTTTGACATTCAAACCAATGGGCAAATTTGCCTTGGGAACTGTACAACAAAGGGTGATGTGAGTAAAGGCTGTTGCCACATAGATACCCAGGTTTAAAACCCATCTTGGATACAGTCCACTTTCCCTATGACAACATGCATTTATCCCAGGAGCTGTTTTTCTTCTACATTTCTATGACCTGCTAACAACTGTATTTGGCTACTGTAATTTCTCCTGATATAGGTGGATGGCAGCAAAATCTGTCAATAGACATAGAGGGAATAATGGCAGGGAAATAAAGGAATGAGACCAACGGGAGTGCTTTGCAAATCTGCATAAACTCACTGGTACCAAATGCCTTCTATGTTGTGAGTAAAATAAGAATCAATGCATATGCAAGCTGGCTAGGAAAATTGACTTAAGGTACAAGATCAGTTTTGATTTTAATGAATGGCAGAGCAGGAGCAAGTGGTTCACAATCTAATCATTTCATTTTCCACGTACTTTGATGTTAATTCAAATATCATCCAGATTACCACAAGGACATGGCTGTAAGCAGCACAGTTCCAACTGCTTTACCAATAAGCCACCATTGGCAGTTGGGTGTACTAACTTTCGTTCATGCTACATTTATTATCATTGTACTTCAATGTTGTATGCTGTGCAGTTTAGTACAAAAAAAAATTTCAGGTTCATAAACCTATGGAATGAATCAGCAAACTGTCATGAAGCCTGATTTGATAGATTAATATCAAAAAATACATGCAAAAGCTCACCAGTTTTCTTCTTTTTTCAGTGCATGGCGATAAGGAAGATTGTCCTGGTAATGAGCTCCCTCCACTATACTGTGCCTTCTGCTCAATCTTGCTTTTTTCTCCCTAATAATTGTTCAGGTTTTTGGGTAGAATGAACATGGATCAGTTAAAGAGCAAGACAGTGGAACAGAGTAGAAAAGATCAATGATAGATTTCAGAGTCAATGAACCAATAGATCAATTTACCATCACCCCAACCCAGAAAAAAAAACACTATTTCAGAGTGAGGTATCCAGATATATCTTTTTGGAAGGAAAAGCTGCTTACTTTACCTGAATTGAGTTTAAGCATTCGTTATCAACACTGGAACTGACTATGAACAATTAGCTTCAAATGAGAAGGGAAACTAAAGGAGGCAGAACTGAAATGCAAACATACTCTCCAAAGTTTCACATTAATACCAAAGAAATATGGCTTTGCAGACTCAGCACTGTAATAACAAACATTTATGTCACTCAGATAGTAACACTGCCAAATTTTAGATTATCTACTTGCCTGTAATGCTAATGTCATTAGCATGCTAATCAGGCTGATAACCTAACATCTGCTCTTTAATTTAAGTACATCTGAAGTTTACTAATGTATATCAAACAAAATGAGTTGGATACATTTGATATACAATGGGCCCTGAAAATTCCCTTTTGCTTTTTAGATTGGAGATTATGTAATCAATTGTGTGCTACAGAGAGATAGATAAGAGATATATAGGGTACTTCAGACCTTTGTACAGTATTGTAGTAATTTTATGTATTGCATTGTACTGTGGTCATATAAAAAAATTCTTTATATATGTGTGATGACAAACCTGACTCTGATATAGGTCTCTAGTGTGGACTGAGAGTGGAAAGGGTCAGGGAGAGGGGAATCAAGGTTGGGAAAAGCGGAAGGTAGACAGGAGGGAGTGGGAAGCATCAGAGACACATTCTGTGGTGATCAATGAAACAGTTGTCAGGAATCAAATAACTTTGCCTGGTGTCTCAGGGCTGGGCATGTCTGAACCCATGCCATTACCTGCCCTGGCACTCCTTCTCTGCCACCTGTCCTACACCCCTCCCGTGACACTCCACCTTCGCTATTCCCAACATCCTTTGCTCCCGCCAGATTTACAAACTCTCTCTCTGCACCACATTGACAAATACAGAACGGTGCAAAAGTCTTAGGCACACCAGCTATATATATATATATGTGCCTAAGACTTGTGCACAATACTGTATAGGTAACATAACTAGTAAGTTTGCACATGACACCAAAACTAGAGGTATAATGGACAGTGAAGAAGTTTAAGGTTACAACAAGATCAAGTTCAACTTCGAAAATGGGCAAAGGGATGGCTGATGGAACTTAAATTTATACAAATGTGAAGTGATACACTTTGGAAATTAATTCAGACTGTATCACACAGAATGGCAGGGCCCTGATGAGTGTTATAGAACAGGAAGACCCTGGGATACATGTACAGACGATTCTTGCATCAGTTGTTTGGATAACAGGAATTACTACACAGAAATTTGACAGCAACAAAATCACAAACTGTGATTCACATACAAGAGGCCCTTCAGCCCAACTCATTCATTCCAAACAAATCGCTTACACAAGCTACCAGCATTTGCCTGCACTTACTGAAACTTTTCTAACCATGAATCTGTCTAAACATCATCTAAACATTTTAATTATACACAACTCTACCACTTTGTCCGGCAGTTCCTTCCATGTAACACCATGCACTGTGATAAAATGTTGCCCTTCACGTCCCTTTAAATTTTTCGCTTCTAGTTTTAGACTTCCAAATCCATGGTTTGTGACCACTTATCTTATCTATGCCCCTTATGATTCTACAGCATTTAACTCTGTCGCCTTTCAGCTGCCGACATTCTGGTGGGGGGGGGAGAGAAGAGAAGGGGGGAGTCCAAGCCCATCAAGTCTCTCCTTATAATTTAAGCCTTCCAATCCAGTAATATCCTTGAGAAACACACACACAAAATGCTGGAGGAACTCAGCAGACCAGGCAGCATCTTTGGAAAAAGGCCAAAACACCGACTGTTTACTCTTTTCCATAGATGCTGCCTGGCCTGCTGAGTTCCTTCTGCATTTTGTGTGTGCTGCTTGGATTTCCAGCATCTACAGATTTTCTCTTGTTTGTGAATATCCTTGAGAATCCTTTCTGCAACTTTTCCAGCCCAAGTACATTTTTCCAATAACTGGGTGCCTGTAACTCTAATAATACTCCATGTGGGATCTCAACAACATCTTGTACAGCTGTAACATGACATCCCAACTCCTGCACTTACTTAATGCCCTGTCCATACATGCCAAATGTCTTCTTCTTTATCCTGTCTACCTATGTTGAACCCTTAAATCTCTGTTCTATGATACTCCCCAAGGTCTTGTCATTTACTATGCAAGTCCCACCGCGGTTTAAATTCCAAAAATGCAACAAATCACACGTAAAGGTTAAGTTCCATCTGTTATTCCTTGGTCCACTTCCTCATTTGATACAGAATTAAATTTGCTCTGAGAGCTTATAAGAAAAATAATTGAATGCAAAATTTACTTTAAAAATTTCTTATTTCTTGGCACAATACTTACGACAAAAAAAACATAGTATGCCAAGCAACTGACTTGTCAAACAAGAGAACATTGCAGAAATGCGGGTAAAATAATGAACGGATAAAAAATAATTAGGATAATAATAATTAAGAGGCTTAGTGACTTTAAAAATAGACAAGTTGATATTCTGTTAAGGAAAAGCAAGCAGCAAGCATTTTTTCAGTTCTTCCTGTCTAAAAATGGTCAAGTAAAATCACTGATTAAAGAGAAAGAAAATGGTAATCATAGGACAATCTGCCTAACCTTGGTGTGAACAAAATACAAGGGGGAAACTCCTTAAATAACAGTATTAATCTTCAACTAGAAGGGCATGACTAACATAGGAGAATTAACATGGATATATAAATACAAAGTTGTGAAAGAATTACAACTGATCTTCTTGAAGCTGTAATAACAAAGACACTTTTTTTGCAGGAGTGTAGGCTGCCACACCTCTGCAACAAAGGGAGGTGGACGCGATGATATTCCCAGGGACTGTCTTTATGGTCAGGGTGAAAATGAGAGGCGCACATCCGGTCTGGGTATTCTGCTGCCAGGAGGCAACTTCTCTATGATCGAGGCCAAAGAGGTGGTGGGGGAGGGGGAAGGGGGGGGTGACTCCTTGGAGTTGATGTGAAGCACCAATGCAAGCCAGTCAGAGGGAACTGCATAACACCCAGAGAGATTTGCATCAACCTCTCCTCTGCAGTCAAGGCGGGTGAATATGAGAAAGGAATTCCAAGAGGTGAAGAACAGACAAGCTGGGCTCTTTGCCTCTGAATCCTCCAGGATCACCTTCTGATCCAGGAACTGCTTTGTGGAGCAAGACATGTTCACGCTTCTTCCAAAAGGTCCACAGGAAGCGTATGGCTCAGTAACAATCTTACATACAGATATATTAAGGATCTGCAGATCCTTTTATGTCAATCTGTGTGACAGCAAGATCACAGACAGCACAGTCTCCCAGAACTTCCTTCTCTTGTTCAGAGGTGCTAGGCAATCGCAAAAGGGAGAGTCTAGATCAGCCACTGACCTTGGAGGAGCTAACTGGCTCCATTCATTCTCTTGGCATGAATGAAACTTCCAGAAGTGACAGCTTACCAGTAGAGTTCTACTAGACTCTGTGGGGCCAAATGGGCCTTGACCTGCTGGAAGTGTATAATGCAATGTTTCTGGCTGGCAACTTGTCAGTTTCCATGAGAAATGAAATCATCAAAAAGCAGAAAGGAGAGATGGAAGACGTCAGGAATTGGAGACCCATTTTTACCTTGAACGTGTAATTAAAAAAAAATCCGGTCCAAAACCATAGCCAATTGGGACAAGTCAGCTCTGGGACAGGTGATCCACCCAGACCAAACCCATGCTGTACCAGGGAGGGCAATCTCTGACAGCCTCATGCTACTCAGGGATACTATTGTCTAAGTACAGGACAGAGGGGTACATGCCTGCCTAATCAGCTTTCCACAGGATATCACATGTACATAATGGCTGTGCTCTCCTAAAACACAAAAGTCAAAACCTCCGTGTACATGGATGACGCTGTGGTCAGTTCACAGATTGATCAGCATCTGTGACCAGTTCAAGTTAGCATCAAGAGCCAGAGTCAAATGCAGGACAACCAAGGCCATACTGTTCAGTAGCTGGCCCGCTGGCCCAATCGATCCAATGTCGAGCCTGACTGTCTGTAGGTGCTGGGGACTGGTTCGGAATAGTTAAGGCGAGTAACAGGAATTGGCTGGAGTGGATTGGTGAGGGATGCACTGAAGCAATGCTAAGATTGCGGGGAAGAACCACAGTATAACCTCCTTCTGCTACTGCACATTGAGGGGCTAAGTTGAGTGGGGGAACCTCCTTGAACAAAGAGTACATCACCTCTGTGGGGGGGGTCACATGAGTGGCAATGGTGTTATGTTCGTCTGTACCTTTTCTCTTTAAAGTTTATATTATCAAACGTACTTACCATGAATGTAAAGATTTTATTGTTTTGCACCGTTTCTTTCTTTGTATACAGTGGATTCTGGTTAATTGGAGCAGCCACTTATTTGGCATAACTCTTAGAGAACATAAACTAATCTAGATAATAGCCTGAATTTCCTTCATTTATTTTGGACACTAAACTGCTTAACTGGGGCAAGAGACATAGTAGGGGAAGTAGGGATTATGCGGAAAAGACAGGTAAGGTGGAGATGAGTCCATGGCCAGATCAGCCATGAACTTGTTGAATGATGGAGCAGGCTTGGCAGGCCAGCTGGCCTACTCCTGCTCCTATTTCTTATGTAGGAGACAGTTTCTAACTAGCATCAGAGTCGTGCACTACACCATGCCTAGAGTTTTTAAATAGTGTCAGTTGCGTGCACCTGTGTTAAAAAAGCAGTTTTTTTTGTCACTGATAGTTAGTGAGAAATAAGCAGCAAGACAATTCAGGCAACACACATCAAAGTTGCTAATGAACGCAGCAGGCCAGGCAGCATCTCTAGGAGGAGGTACAGTCGACGTTTCAGGCCGAGACCCTTCGTCAGGACTAACTGAAGGAAGAGCTAGTAAGAGATTTGAAAGTTGGAGGGGGAGGGGGAGATCCAAAATGATAGGAGAAGACAGGAGGGGGAGGGATGGAGCCAAGAGCTGGACAGGTGATTGGCCAAAGGGATATGAAAGGATCATGGGACAGGAGGCCCAGGGAGAAGGAAAAGGGGGGGGGGGGAAACCCAGAGGATGGACAAGGGGTATAGTCAGAGTGTCAGAGGGAAAAAAAGGAGAGTGAGAGAAAGAATGTGTGTATATAAATAACGGATGGGGTACGAGGGGGAGGTGGGGCATTAGCGGAAGTTTGAGAAGTCAATGTTCATGCCATCAGGTTGGAGGCTACCCAGACGCAATATAAGATGTTGTTCCTCCAACCTGAGTGTGGCTTCATCTTTACAGTGGATAGACATGTCAGAATGTGAATGGGATGTGGAATTAAAATGTGTGGCCACTGGGAGATCCTGCTTTCTCTGGTGGAGAAAGGGGGCTTTCTCTCCCCCTCCCACTTTCAAATCTCTTACTAACTCTTCCTTCAGTTAGTCCTGACGAAGGGTCTCGGCCTGAAACGTCGACTGTACCTCCTCCTAAAGATGCTGCCTGGCCTGCTGCGTTCACCAGCAACTTTGGTGTGTGTTCCTTGAATTTCCAGCATCTGCAGAATTCCTCCTGTTTGCGTTTTTGAAAAAGACAACTCAGAACTGTTTTGATCACTGAAGTTTCAAGCATTCAGGCTTGGAGATGCTACAAACAGCTGGGAGTGAAAATGAAATGATTTCCCTACTTCACAAACAAGAAAAAATCTGCACATGCTGGAAATCCAAGCAACACCCACAAAGTGCTGGAGGAACTCAGCAGATCAGGCAGCATCTATGGAAAAGAGTAGAGTTGATGTTTCTGGCCAAGGCCCTTCAGCAGCCTGAAACGTCAGCAGTACTCTTTTTCTATAGATGCTGCCTGACTGCTGATTTCACTATTTCAACGAGTAAGGAAATAAGAATTAAGGTATCGACATCATCTTGCATGTTCCAATAGAAACGAAGATTTTGAGGATGCAGTCACTGATAGCATTGTATGAAGGCAATTCATTATCTACACTAGGCGCCTGCGCTGATTTTATTAGTTTACAGTCAATCAAAAGAACGCAGCAGTGTACAGGTACACTGGATGAATTCTTCTGTAAATAACAATTAGGAATTGATACTGTTTTATAGTACTGTAATAGTATTGATAGTGCTGTAATTTGTTCTGTATTTCATTTAAATACATAATATGTTACTCAGTTAAATGGTAGTTTGTCAATTTTATACCTTTTTCAAGAAACTTTGGCTAATTGGGGCAGCCGTTTAATTGGATCAAAATGCACTCATCCTGATGTGTCCCAATTAACCTGAATCCACTGCATTTATTTTCATGATTAAAGTCTATTTCGAAATATTAAAAAGTAAAAAGAATTATGTCTTTTAACCTTCACACCAACTATAGATGCATTTCAAAACAAATTCCTTCCTATCCAAGATAACTTAAAATGTAAAAAAAATTACACAAAAAGGTTTTATTTCTTAAAATCACAATTATTGGAATGTCACATTACCTCCATAAGGCAAAGTAGTTATTAAGACAACAACACTTGAAAATGAAGACAAATTGAATGTGATCAATTCCATTTAATGCATCAAGTAGAAAGAGTTGCTAGAACTGACTTGCTGATATTTGTAGGATCACATTTCTGAAAGTTACTAGTTGAAGTTTACAGAACATACAAAACATTAGGGCCTAAGAAGATAAAAGTACCATATTTTTTTAAAATGCATTCAGTTAAAGAAAATGCAAATTTTGATTAGGAGGTGCATAGCTGGTGGGATAAGCACGGAATGCAGGAAGATGCCATGATGACATTTGAACCAAAACAAAATGGAAGTAAAAAGTCTCCTTACAGAATAGTTGGGGGTGTGCCTTCGTGAATTTGATTGAGATTTATCCTTCTCTCCCTTGTGCTTTGAATGTTTTCTTGACATCTTTATTTCACCTGAGAATCTTAAAAAGGAAGAAGTACCAAATTATTATTAGAATAAAAGTTATGCTCGAGATTCATTCCTCTTGCTTAAATTGGCAAATTGGTTTATTATTGTCACTTGTAACAGGGTACAGTGAAAAACTTGTCTTGCATTCTGTTCAAAACAGATCAATTCAAGGTAAAACAATAACAGCACAGGATAAAGTATTACCGTTACAGAGAAAGTGTAGTGCAGGCAAATAATAAGATGCAAAGTCATAACACACTAGATTATGAAATCAAGACTTCATCATATACTAGGGTATTGTTCAAGTCTTATAAAAGCAAGGTAACATGCTGTCTTTGAGCTCTCATAAGTCTATTCTTCAGCTCATCACTTATACATTCTGGATACTATACAAGAAATCCAGTTTATCAACTGCGCCTGAGAATAGACAACACTGCTTTCAACATTGCGAATTGGTTTATTATTGTCACATGTACGAACATACAGTGAAAAACTTGTACTATCTCAGTGTATGGTTGTAATGAATGATATGCAAGACAAAATAAAATAATAACAATGCAGAATAAAATGTTACAGAGCAATTGCAGTGCAGGGAGAAATAGGGTGCAAACCTATCGTGTAGTAGATTTGAGAGATAAAGAGTTCATCATATACTAGGACTCTGTATTAATAGTCTTATAACAGCAGGGCAGATACTATCCTTGAACTCTCCCAAGTTTATTCTTCAGCTCCAATCAGATTATCTTCTGACTCTCTAGAGCCTGGACCGATCCTTGCTTCCTAAACCTTAAGCAAGCTTCTTTCTTCCTCTTGACTAGGTGCTCCACTTCTCTTGTCAACTATGACTCCTTCACCATACTATCCTTTCCTACTCAATGGGACAAAAACACATGCAAGTATTCCCCAAACAAACTCCACATTTCCATTGAGCATTTCCTTGAGAACATCCCATCTCTAATTTATGCTCCCAAGTTCCTGCCAAATAGCTTTATACTTCTCTCTCCCTCAATTAAATACTTTCCCATACCATCTGTTCCTATCCCACTCCAAGGCTATTGTATAACTTGTGGTTGTGGTCACTGTCTCTGTCCTTGCTCTTTCAGAGACAAAGGAACATAATTGAAAGAATATATGAGCTGCAAAATGCACAGACTCTTGCACTGCTACTTTCAGACCAACAAAAGATTTAAAAAACAGCACCCCCTCCTCTGTCTGAGCAAGTAGCAGCCTCCTAGATTTAATAACGAATTCTACAATTTCAGGTCAATTGATTTGTGTCTGCATCAGTAATTCATCTGTGACACGGCTCTCCTTGTTTGTAGTTTTACCCTGCCTTTTTAATCCCCTTTCCTTCTCCTCTGGTTGTAGCAGACATGCCTAGCAAACCTGCTCTGCATTTCATTCTCTTAGTTCTAATGAAGGGTCTCAACTGGAACTACTGTTTCCCATCCTGCAGATGCAGCCTGACCTGCTGAGTATTCCCAGGATGTCCCGATTTTATGTTATCTGTTTTCTCCTAGCTATCTGCCCAGTATTTCCAACAACTGTACTGCTCTTCATTTCATGGTTCCAGTATTTTTCATCCTTCTCCTCTTCTTTATTGTACTTGTTCTGCTGAGACCTCCCATAGACAGATTAGCTATGATTAACTGGCCTTTGGCATCCTATCTTGGGCTTGTTTTCTCACATTTTTCTATTTCAGTAAAGGTTATCGACCTGAAACATTAGCTCCGTTCTCCCCACTGATGCTGCTTAAACTAATCAGTGAGTAAAAACAGAAATACCAGAAAACCATTATGATTTATAGATTCTAATTTCTTAAATAGCTTGCTCATCAAGATTAGTCTACTGGTTGAAACACACAAGTCTCCTAAAGCATCAATGCATTTTCAAATTAACCAATTCTGTTTTCTAAATTGTTGTTCGGCATCCTTGCCTCACAATCTTAAATGTTGCAGAGATAACCACAACAAGCCGTTCAAGTGGGGTATTATCCTTGGCTGGTAAAAAAAAAAATCATGGATTTGCAAAAACAGTTACTGTAGTTGCATATACAAGATTAAAAAAAGGAGGATTAAGAGTCATTGGCAATTAATACATGGCACAGATTTCTCTGTCTCATTTGGAGGATATACTGCCTTACAATGCATTTCAGACAATATACTACCAAGTCTATTAGTTCCTGATTATTCTTTTACAGTTATTGACATAGGTTTTAATAATGTTGAGTACAGACTTTATACAAACAGCAGTTCGAAGAACAAGTGTTGTCTACAAAATAACTGGAAAAGTTGACAGTTAAGCCCATCACCCACTCCCCCACCCAGATGCCTGTTAAATATGCCAAAACATTGAATTTTGTAACAGTAATACAGTGGGTGTATCCAGGGAGGAGTTTCACCTTGAGTGAAGAGTCTTGTCATGTCTGTTCTGGAGCAGCTTACTCACCTTTGGTCCCACCGGACACTCAGCTCTCACCTTTGCCCCAAGTAGCAGCAGCCACGCCTTGGTTCATCTCTTCAACAGGCAAACTAAATCAGATGAGGGAAGCTGGCAGGCCTATAGGGACATGCCTGTTAGAGCATGTGAAGTCAGCTCCGGCAGACTGGGTAGATGACATCTACAGTGAGATCCAATGGCCAAGAAGGCAGTTCTGCAATGCTCAGAGTGAAGGGCATGACAAGGCACAGAAGACATCATGGTCATTACTGCAACCAAGGAAGACCCCAATTTGTGACTCTTGTTCATACCAGTGGACCCCAGACTTCTAATATTAAGAGAGTGGAACTGCCCCAGTGCAATGATTTTTCCACTTTAAAAACTCCACTGTGTGGGCCGGCTGGTGGCGCAATGACACCCGAGAGCGGAGGTTCCCGGGTTTGAAACCAGTCCGGTCCGCTCCCGAGTACGCTTTCCATCCGTGCCGGGTTGAGTGTCAAGATCGCAACTCCACCTGGTAAAATAAAAAAAGGGGAAAATACTGCGAAAATGTGTGTGTGAGGAGTGGTGCGTCACACAGTGTCTCTCTCTCTCTCTCTCTCCGCGCCTTGTAAAGCCATGAAAAAGACATCATCACGGACGCACGCACGCAGGCACACGCCAAAAAAAACTCTACTGCACAGATCTTCTATCTTCGTCAGACATGGCAGACAACCACTATTCTGATATTTCTTTGATTCAAATTAAAAGCTTAACATTTAAATCAATGTAGAATAATTAAAAACACACTTATAATCATTAAACTAATCTCAATTAATTGATGACATGCTCCCAGTAAAATTTCAATAATCTGACATTCAGAGCTTTAGAAGTACCAGACAAGCAGACTGTTCGATATCATTCCTATGAGCACATCAGTAAACCTTCAATTCACTTTTCTAAAAAAAATAAAGATGTTTCACAGAGGTGTTATACTTTGAAACCTAGCAGACAGTGAAAGGACTGGAAAGAGTGGACATGTAAGGAGAGAGCAGTATCTGAGGGCACAGCATTAGAATCCCTTTAATACAGAGATGAGGAAGAAATGAGGGTGCTGAATCTGTGGAATTTGTTGCCACAGAGAACTGTGCAGTCAAATCACTGAATATATAAGGTAGAGATTGATAGATTCTTGCTTGGTAAGGGGGTTAAGAATTAAAGGGAGAAGGTGGAAGAACAGGGTTAAAAAAAAATCAGTCAGTCATGATTGAATAGCGAAGCAGACTTGATGGGCCAAATATCCTAATCCCAAGGGACCACAGGAAAAACCAAGTTCCGGAGATGTTAAAGGGAGCACAGTGGAAACAGACCCCAGATGGAGTGCAGGGCCCAGGTAAGGCTTGGGATCATGGGGTACTTACGAAACAGTATGGTGAGACAAATGCTAAACAATCTGAATTTCTGAACAGCTGTACACCAGATTATCAGAGTCCCTTAATAACACTACCAAATATTTATCCTTCTCCCGTGAAGCTGTTCTTCCCTATTCAAATGAAAGGAGGTACTGTTCACTGACCTAAATGCTGGGGTATGCAACTACAGAAGACCACAGCTCACATCATTACAGTCATATGGGATGCTGTTTTGCACCACTGAATCACTTTGCTACTCTTCTTGGATCTTGTGCGCTTTTAGTTTTCATTTTAAACCAAGCAGCGATGGTTCTCTCAGAATGGTTATCAAGGCACAGAACCACATCAAACTATTCCAAAACAAAATATATCTCCCATAATTTTCAGTAGTAACAATGGTAAAAGTAGCAACAACGCTTACCAACATGCCACTGTAAAAGATAGCAATGTTGAATTTCTCTGTGCAGGCTTTAATATGGAAATCTTGCAACTTCTATTAGTGACTGACCACTCTTACTGTTCCACCCACATTCTCCAGCCCCAAACTCATAGAGCAGCAGGCAGCACTGTTAAAGTACTCATTGCCCATTGTCAAAAATCAATGCTTCAGCATGCCAGCATTAACTTAGGATAATTACCCACCACTGAAGATTACCCACCACTTGCTACAAGATTTTACAGTCGATCCAAAACCTAGAAAGAACACATTTTCCCACACGTGAAGACTTCTATGGAGGGAATTTGTATTGAAAGGCTGAGTCCCCTTGCATCAAATTTTAAATTATTTGTTAAATGTGAGAGGCTTAATATTCTAACATTTTCTTAATTTAAAAGTACTTATAAATTATCATTAATCTTTTAATTGCAATTAATTGATAATGAAAATATACATTCCAATCTTTTTTGATATTTAAATAAGTTGTTTAGTCTGATGAAGGGTCTCAGCCTGAAGCGTCAACTGTACTCTTTTCCACAGATGCTGCCTGGCCTGTTGAGTTCCTCCAGCATTTTGTGTGTGTTGCTCGGATTTCCAGCGTCTGCAGATTCTCTCTTGTTTTTGAAGCTGTTTCATTTTTTTGTATTTATTGAGAACAGTTACGTTTATGAAGTTCTAAAAAATATTTAACATTGCTTAGCTCTTTAGGCCATCCAGACCAAATCAGAGGACATTTTTTCTTGTCATCTCATGGGTGGGCCTCAGTCTGCCCTCTCATAGACATTACCTTCACTACCACATTAGACTAATTAGCTCCATGGAAAGAAATGGCAAAAACAAATCTCAGTAGATTTTCTGCAAGTTCTCACTTGCTGTCCATTTCAGCCAAACTTCCAAAAATCAACTTCACAAACCTCTGTGGGCATGCCAAAATTGAGCCAGCTGTTCTTCACTCTAATCAGACAATAAACTGATGTATTCCTCCTAGCAAATTCATATTTTTCAGCCAACACTTACAATCAGAATGGAATGATCCTAGGAGTGCTAAGCAGTCATACACGATTCCACAAAATCTCATGTCACAAAATCAAATAAGAACACAGAAACATGAGGAATTCTGCAGATGCTGGAAATTCAAGCAACTCACATCAAAGTTGCTGGTGAACGCAGCAGGCCAGGCGGCATCTCTACGAAGACGTACAGTCGACGTTTCAGGCCGAGAAACGTCGACTGTACCTCTTCGTAGAGATGCTGCCTGGCCCACCAGCAACTTCGATGTGTGTTGTAAGAACACAGAAATCTGCTTTTCCCACCTACTATTCTGCATCAGCCATTAAGATGATATACCTCAATCTTGAACACTATTTGAAAGTGCAAAGTAAATTTTATTATCAAAGTGCATAAATGTCACCAGCTACATCCCTGAGATTCATTTTCCTACGGACATACTAAGCAAATCTATAGAATAGTAACTCTAACAGGATCAATGAAAGATCAACTACTGTGCAACAAACTGTGCAAATGCAAATAAATAGCAATAAATAACGAGAACATGAAAGAAGATAGAGTCCTTAAAGTAAGATCATTGGTTGTGGGAACACCTCAATGAATGGGCAAGTGAGTGTAGTTATCCCCTTTTGTTCAAGAGCCTGATGGTTGTGGTGTAGTAACTGTTCATGAACCTGGTGGTATGAGTCCTGAGGCTCTTGTACTTTTTACCTGATGGGAGCAGTGAGAAAAAAGCATGGCCTGGGTAGCGATGATCTCTGATGATAGATGCGTTTCATGTAGATGTCTCAATGGTTGGGCAGGCTTTATCCATGATGTACTGGGTCAAATCCACTACCTTTTGTAGGATTTTCCATTCAAAGACATTGGTGTCCACACCAGGCTGTGATGCAGCCAGTCAATGCACTCTCCACTACACATCAGTAGAAGTTTGTCAAAGTTTTACATGTCATGATGAATCTCCGTAGACTCCTAAAGAAGTAGAGGTCCTACTGTGCTTTCTTTGCAATTGCACTTACATGCTGGGTCCAAGACAGGTCCTCAAAATAGTGACGCCCAGGAATTTAAAGTTCCTATCTACCTCTGACCCTCTGATGAGAACTGGTTCACGGATCCCTGGTTTCACTCTCCTTGAAGTCTACAATCAGCTCCTTGGTTTTCTTGATATTCAGTGAGAGGTTGTTGTTATGCTACCACTCAGACAAATTTTCATTCTCCTTCCTGTATGCCAATTCATCACTATCTTTGATTCTGGAAAAATCAGGGACACAAAAACTAAAATAATTTTGGAATTTTCGCACAATCATAAATGAGGAAGAAATTATATTCACAGAGGTAAGGAAAGCAAGCTGCCACTACAAGTGTGGAGTGGCAGTGAAGACTATTTAAGAATTAGACAGGTTGAGAAAGATAACTGTTTTGAAAATGAAGAAATATGCAGTGAGAAATTTAGCCTACTGTCAGTTTGTATGATCAGAAACCAGCTGGTTCAGTCAAAAAATAAAACAGATAAATGACTGAGTGAAAGCGGTCTGAATGTGTTACAGACTGAAGATACCTATTTATGCCTTTCAGTGTTTATCTGAGAAAATAGTTACTCCTCAATCAAGTTTAGATACTTGACAACCAATCTTGTGGGAAAAGAACAGAGATTGAGTCAAAAGGCATCCCCTGATAGCATCCAGATAATCTACAAAGTACATGAGAAAGTGACGGCTGAAATTGTGAATGGCCATTTTTGATATTTCATATGGAGTGCAACAGAGTTAATGTAACTCACCAATTAAAATTGAGAGAGCTGGGGACTATAGGCCTCTGATATCAGTAATATGATATTTTCTACAGTATATTGTTAAAATTTTACTGGCAAAGTATTTGGGAAATAGTGACAGGATCATTCAAAACCACCATGGATTTTTTAAACAAACAGATGTGACACAGTACTGAGCAAAAGTCTTAGATATATACATATACATACAAATGTACATACACATATACACCTAAGGAACTATAGGTGGATAGGAACTATGTAGTAAGGGTACCTAAAGGCTGATTTATACTTGTGTGTCAACTCAACGCCGTAACCTACACAAGTGGGCAACGCCGTTGTGAGCATTTATACTTGTGTGTTGGTGTGCCTGCGTCGCTCTGCAATTCGGGCATGTCGCGCATGCGCACACACCTGCCCGTGCAAAGCTTCATGGACATGGTAGTCTTTCTCGGGGTAAACAAGTTTAAAGCGAGCGACTTTTTTCGTAAAAGCGAAACGTGTCCCCATAATTTTGGAGGTCTGTAAAGCTTTATGGAAAGCATTGCAGCCAGAGTTCCTTCCCTGCCCTTTGGTCAGCCAATGGGAAGGTATTGCAGCGTAGGAGGAAATGCGATGCTACCAGGCAGACCAATCACAGTTGTTGCGGTCTACGTTGCTGTAACACGTAGTTACATTTTGGGAGAGGTGCGTGTCAGGCTACAGTGTAGGGATCCACGTAGGGTTTGCAGCGACGCCATACCTACGGCATTGAGTTGACGCACAAGTATAAATCAGCCTCAAGACTTTTGCACAGTATAGTAGTAATTTTATGTACTGCATTGTACTACTGCTGTAAAAAAAATCTTGACCTATGTGAGTGATGATAAACCTGATTCTGATATGGGTCTCTATTGTGGACTGATAGTGGGAAGGGGACAGGGAGAGGGCAATATGGTTGGGAAAAGGGGGAGGGAACAGGAAGCACCAGAGAGACATTCTGTAATTATCAATACACCAATTGTTTAGAATCAAATTACCTTGCTCTGGTGTCTCAGGGCTGGGTGTGTCTGCACCTGCACTAATGTTCCCCCCCACCCTAGCACTCTGCTGCTACCTGTCCCACACTCCTCCTGCTGCACTCCACACTCACCATTCCCAACATCCTTTGCTCCCAGCAACAAACACAAAATGCTGGAGGAACTCAGCAGGCCAGGCAGCATCTGTGGAAAAAGAGTAGTTGATGTTTCAGGCCAAGACCCTTCAGCAGGACTGGAGAAAAAAGGTGAGGAGTAGAATTAAAAGTCCGGTGGGGGGGGGGGGAGAAAGAGGGGGGGGAAGAAAGAGCAGGGCGAGAAACAAGATGATAGGTGAAACCTGGAGGGGGAGGGGTGAAATAAAGAGCTGGGAAGTTGTTTGGTGAAAGGGATACAGGGCTGGAGATGGGGGAGTCTGATAGGTGGGGATAGAAGGCCATGGAAGAAAGAAAAGGGAGGGGGGGAGGAGCACCAGAGGAAGGTGATGGGCAGGCAAGGAGATAAGGTGAGAGAGGGAAAAGGGGATGGCGAATGGTAAAGGAGTGGGGGGGGGGAAGGGCATTACTGGAAGTTTGAGAAATCGATGTTCACGCCATCAGGTTGGAAGCTACCCAGACAGGATACACGGTGTTGTTCCAATCTGAGTGTGGCCTCATCACGACAGTGGAGGAGGCCAACCATCAACACATTGGAATGAGAATGGGAAGTGGAATTAAAATGGGTGGCCACTGGGACATCCCACTTTTTCTGGTAGGCGGAGTGTAACGCTCAGTAAAGCAGTCTTCCAATCTACATCGGGTCTCACCGATACATAGGAGGCCACACAAGGAGCACCAGACATAGGATATGACCCAAAAGACTCACAGGTGAAGTGTCGCCTCACCTGGGAGCACTGCTTGGGACCCTGAATGGTACGGAGGGTGGAGGTGTAGCACTTGATCTGCTTGCAAGAGCAAGTACCAGGAGGGAGATCTGTGGGGAGGGACGAATGGACAAGGAAGTCACGTAGGGAGCTAATCCTGCAGAAATCAGAAAGTGGGAGAGGGGAGGAGGGCAAGAGTGCTCGGTGGTGGGATCCCTTTGGAGATGGCGGAAGTTTCGGAGAATTACGTGCTGGACACAGCCACTCATGGGGTTGTAGGTGAGAATGGGAGGAACCCTATCCCTGGTAGGGTAGCAGGAGGAAGGGGTGAGAGCAGACGTGTGTGAAATGAAAGAGATGCGGTTGAGAGCAGTGTCGATGGTGGAGGAAGGGAAGCCCCTTGCTTTGAAGGAAAACATCTGCTTCGTTCTGGAATGAAGCGCCTCATCCTGAGAGCAGATGTGGAGATGGAGAAATTGAGAAAAGGGGAAGGCGTTTTTACAAGTAACAGGGTGGGAGGAGATATAGTCCAGGTAGCTGTGAGAGTCTGTGGGTTTATAATAGACATCAGTAGATAAGCTGTCTCCACATTTAGATTGAGAAAGGGGAGTGAGATGTCAGAAATGGACAGGTAAGTTTGAGGGCAGGGTGAAAGTTGGAGGCAAAGTGGATGAAGTTGACAAGTTCTGCATTGAGTGCAGGAAGCACTCTACATCTTTTGTTTGAAAGAAGTGGGAGGAGCCAAAGGAGAAATTATTAGGAGTGACATTAAAAGTGAAATTATAAAACATGCCTGCCTGTTTGACAGCTACATTGTATGGGACCCAGCTACACCAACCTGTTTGCCGGCTACATGGCATGGGTCCCAGCTATATCTGCCTGTTTGTTGGCTACATGAAAAGTATAGCCATGGGCACTCGCATGGGTCCCAGCTATACCTGCCTGTTTGTCGCCTACATGGAACAGTCTATGTGGCCATCCACCACTTTTCCTACATTACATCAATGGCTGCATTGGTGCTGCTTCCTGCACCCATACTGAACTCATCGACATCACCCACTTTGCCTCCAACTTCCACCATGCCCTCAAATTTACCTGATCCATTTCCAACACCTCCGTCCAAGGTGATAGGATCTTGATTAGTCAGAGTGTCAAAGTTTATGGGGAAAAGGCAGGAGAATGGGATAAGTAGGATAAATCAGCCATGATGGAATTTCAGAGGAGACTCAATAGGCCAGAGGGCCTAATTCTGCTTCAGTGTCTTAGTTTTATTTCGACTTTGGAAATGCTTTTGACAAAGTCATAAGTAGGAAAAAATGAGAGCACTATATTTTTCCCTGGTAGCTGCCATAGACCCCTATGGAAAGTAACCCCCTCCCATGTCATTTCAAATACAAAAAGGTAAGAGAAGATGCAAGATGATAAGAAAATTTCTATGATCATATAGTTCTTTCATCAAAATTTTGCAAATTAAACTAAACCAAATCAAGAGTGGGTTAGTGGGCAAGAAATGAAATGCATTGTACAATTTGCTTTCACAGTCCTTAAACTGCCTTCTCAACTCTTCCCTAGTCAGTCCAAGATCTCCCTGAAACCCATGATCCCCTTTTCAACAAATATTGATGCAGAACAATTTTTTCTTTAAATTTTCAGCTGGACCAGATCAATGCATATTATATTGATTGCCTCACACAATCACTATCTTCAGTAAGTGGATCTTCAGGCTTCTGTACCTCCTTCCTTTAGGTGGTAGTAATGAAAAAAAGACATGCCCCAAGATAGTGAGGGTCAATGATGGACGCCACCTTCTTGAAGCACTGCCTTTGGAAGTTATTCTCAATAGTGGGGAAGGCTGTGCCCACGACGGCGCTGGGCTGAGACTACAGCCCTCAAAAGCCTCTTTTAATCCTGCAAATCAGAGCCTGCATACCAGGTGATGATGCAACCAGTCTGAAGGTGGTGATGTCACCAGGAATGGATCTGTCAGTGCAGGAGTTTAATATGTCTATAGTCATGTTCCTCATGTAGAGCACATCCCGTGCTCAGCCTCTTTATGGCTCCAGAATTTCCTTGGAAGCTTAACAGCTGGGTCTTCTTCACTGGCATTAGTTAGTTATTAGGTTGTGGTTGGGTATTTTTGTGTCATCTAGTACGTTTGCCATTTAGAGTTGAGCTGACACAATTGTTTTTAGGGTTGGTTATATATTCCAGTTGTTATTGAAGAATTTGAATGTAGATATGTGGTAGTTTATGTTATCTACTAATGCAAAGTTGACAGTAGCCTTTACATGATCCTCGAAGATGGTTTTCAAGTTTAAAACTAAACTAATGGATCGAGAGGCCTGGGCCCTTGTCTAAGTTGTTGGAAACCCCTAAAGCAACAGGAAGAGGAGGAGTGATTAGCCCAACGTTTTACAGTGCAGGCAAGCTGGGTACAATTCCCGCTGCTGCCTGTAAGTTTCCTCCAGGTGCTCTGGTTTCATCCCATGGTCCAAAGACATACCGGTTGAGAGGTTAATTGGTCATTGCAAATTGCCCCATGATTAGGCTAGAATGAAAAAAAATATTGGCGATTGTGCAGTGGCTCAAAGGGCTGAGAGGGCCCATTCCATAAGATACAGGATTAGAATTAGGCCATTTGGCCCATCAAGTCTGCTCATCATTTCATCCTGGCTGATTCATTTTTCCTCTCAGCCCCAATCTCCCGCTTTCTCCCCATATTCCTTCATGTCCTGACTAATCAAGAATCTATCAATCTTGGTCTTAAATATATATAAAGATTTGGCCTCCACAGCTGCCTGTGGCAAAGAATTCCACATATTCACCACTCTGGCTGAAGAAATTCCTCCTCATCCCTGTTCTAAAAGGACACCCCTCTATTCTGAGGCTGTGTCCTCTGGTCTTAGACTCTCCCTTTATAGGAAACATTCTTTCCACATCCACTCAATCAAAGCCTTTCACCATTGAATAGGTTTCAATGAGGTTACCCCTCATTTTTTTGAATTCTAGTAAATAGGCCTAGAGCCATCCAACGCTCTTCATGACAAGCCATTCAATCCTGGAATCATATTCATGAACCTCCTTTGAACCCTCCACAGTTTCAGCACAACCGCACCCTATTTCAATAAATAAATAGAAGGAATGGAGTCAGTTCACTAAATGAACACAGAATTCTCTAACTGAAGGTAACTAACTGCAACTCAGCTATTACTTTATCTTTTCTTCTGGTCCACCCAGATCATATATTCCAATTGGTCCCACACCCTTCTCCACCCCCCACCCCCAAGCTAGCCTCATCCCCAGCTCCTTGATACCCAGTTTCTTTCCCTCCTCCCACCAAGTTCCATCACCCATACACACCTCACAGAGACTGCTCGACATGTAACATGGCGGTTGGCGTTCACACTACTACAGGTCCAGTGATCCAGGTTCAATTCCGCCGCTGTCTAGGAGTTTGTATGTTCTCACTGTGACCACATGAATTTCTTCTGGGTGCTCCACTAACGGGTTAGTAGGTTAATTGGTCACAAGTGTAATTGGACGGCACGGACTGTATCTCTAAATAAAAGTTGTCTAACTGACTGAATTATGAAATAGGAAGTTAAAAAATACAGTAAACATCAGACCATTTTCATCATTGAGGGCAAGGAGTCTCCAGAAGATCTAGTTGATCATCTACTCTGACTGTTTCTCGGATTTATTTCTCTATTTTAAAATTAGTTCAAAAAGATGTGAATATTCAAGAGGTTGATTTAGGCGGCGTATAAAATGTTGATGAATGCTAAACTTGTTTCCATACCCAAATGTCTGACTAGCTGGGGATTTCGGGATTTTCTGTCATTCTGTCAAGCGTTGTGGAGATTCCGGCAGATTCAGTAGGTACGGGACGGCATCAGGTGTGATCCAGCATCGCAGGCCCACAACCAAAACCAGAGTTGTTCTGCTTCAGAAATTACAACCTCCATTTATACTTACCACAGATGTATCTAATGAGACGCCCACTTCAACTGCTCGAATGGGACTATGCGAAGTATTAACGTTTCAAATAAAACTGCCTTCTCCTCAGAAAATCAAATGTTTCAGTTAGATAAGGCATTAGTGGAACAAGAATCCCTCCAGAGGTTCTCCCACCGCGAAAACGGAAAGGACTACATTTCCCAACATGTCCTTCGCAAAAGGCGCAGGCGCAGGGCTGGCACTTCGCCTCTCCTCCCTCTTATTTATCGAACGTCACCGTTGGTAACATGGCGGAGCATCGAGCGGAGGAGCTGCACCAGGAGGACACTGCCTCAAATAGAAATTTAAGTAAGAGAATCGAAAACTTGTTTGTTTAATTTTATATCTGGGCCTCAGCTTCTTTAGAAGAGAATAGTAGACCACATTTTTTCTTTTACCATGTTTGCATCTGTACATTGTTGTGATGGAGTTAGTTTGAGGGCCTGACCGCAGAGCTCCGTCTTAGGGCCTGATCCTGGTAACGGAGCTGACAGACAGGCTCTCCGGGAGATAAGCACCAGAATTCAAACCGGGTGTGCAGTCAGTGGGCATGTGAGGCACACGTTAGTGAAAATCAGCAAATGTTCCTTATGATTATATTTCCACAATTAAAATGTTTTATACCTTTTATAGGACGATCAATAGTTCAATAGTTTATCTTGCATTTTAAAACAAGTAATCTGTTCTTGTTACTTACTGACATCTCGTTTCACTATATATGTTTGAAATACTTTGGGGTGAATTTTGACGAGGTTGCAATTATAGGATGCGCCCGATCAATTGTGTTAAAAGTTTTTCAAACAATGTAGAACAGGGCGCATTAGGAGCGACCGAAGTGAAGTCTCCTATTTACGAACATTTGATTTCATCCCCACCTCCCAAGTCCCGTATTTTTTCTCCTTGTGCTTCACAACATCTTTAGATGCCGTTAATATCCTATACATGACATTTGCTTTCTTTTGGTGGATTGTTTACTTTTTATCATATTTGTTTTATTGCTGTAAATCTATTTGCTCTTAGTTGTCATGGAGACTTGAAAATAATTTTAAGCTTCCGTATATTTTGCTTGATTTTGTATCTGGGTCTCAACTTTTTTTTATGGGAACGGTAGCTCGCAATTTTTCTTTCACAATGTCCGCAGTGTCTCTGTTGTGATGGAATTAGTTTGAGTGTCTGACACATGGATGAAGATGCTTAATCCCACGATTACACTAGAACTGTCAGAAATGTGGGATACAACTAAAGACATAGAAAATTAGACTAAATTACATTGATACTATTATGTGTTTTAATCGACAAAATGGGTTAAATTATAATACAATAAAAACGCTGAAGAATTTTCTTTGGATTATTTTTTACTATTTGCTGCTTTTCCCCCTGCTTTTGTTCTGCATGATCATGGTGAATTAATTTAGCTAAATAAAGACATTTTACAAGTTAACGACAAGTGAACATTTTCCCTGCTAGATTTATTTGCCAGTTTTTAATATCTTAGACAATTGTGTTAACCGAAATTGGGCGCAATGTTTGAAGCTGCATTACCATGAAGTGATTTGTGGAGAATTGCAGCTGGTTGGAACTACTAAAAACAGAATCGATAACACAGACAGAAGGAAACTAAACTGAATGGGTGGCAGAGGAAATCATCGTACAAACAGGTTTGGGCGAAGGATGAGTGGGAGGAGAGAAGAAAGGATGACACCATGTTGTATGTAACTTTTAGGACCATAACATAGTAGCTTTTCCATGACTGTTGCCACAGATCAATATTTCAGTAAAAGATAACTCTATTGTAGAATGTTTGGAACCCAACAGAAGATAATATATTTTAAGATTTGTGTTTCAGTATTCATATTTCAAAAATATTTTAATTGATCAATTTTATAATGTATTTAAGTATCAAATTTTCAGCCTATTTAAAAATGCAGTTTCTTTTAGGAGTATACAATTTTGAATTATCTGATAATCAGAATTCAGCAAGACGAGGATCACAAGAAATACAATCCAGTGGCTCACTTAAGTTAAATGTAGATAAATGATTCTGATGATTTTGAAGAATAAATGGTCTTGAGCCTGACCCTGAAAGGAAAGAAGAAAATGGAAGTGAATAAGGATGGAAGGGAATTGGTATTAAGATTTCCAAGAATAACAAATGTTTTTTCTCTATGAAGTTGTTAGGAAGGAGCTACAGTTGGATCACTAGAGCCTGAGTGGTGAATTATTTGGGGGGAGGAGTGGGAAAGGATGTGTGTTTCTAAGATCAGAAGGTGCAGAGCTATTGGGCACGTTAGTTAGTGTGAATGAAAATTTCGGATTTAGCAATTACAACACATCAGTATGTTTGTGACTTAAAAACAAAACCCCGAATTATTACTGAGTGTGTCTAGAAGAGAGGGAATTTGGAGTTTGGAAAACCTGCAAGAAATAACTAGACTGGTAAGGTATGAGCCTGTTGTAGTTATAATGTTTGGATTAGGTTGAAATTTGATTGAAGAGTAGGGGATAAACCATTTCACAAAATGTACTAGTTTGAAGGCATTTTGTTTCACATAGCTAGTCATCATATCACTAGTTAACTGTTATATTAATAAAACAGCATTTTGGTATAACCCTCCCTTGGAATCACAATATTAATCCATTCATCATTTTCAGAAACTGACAATATGAATTTCTGTATTTGTTTTTTGGGGAAAAAAATAATACTTCTTTAACCAACATCAGCAGTGATTTTTTTACTTGAAAAAGTTCAGTCTGCTCTTCAAATATTTCAGCGTTCAGTTTTGGGAATGACACAGTTCAGGATGCTGGAAGTGTTGCAGCTAACTTGCACTCTGAGATAGAATCAGCTGAACCAAACTTCAGTACAGCAACCACCACTGATGAGCATGAAAGCTTGTCTGAACCAATGGATCCAACCACAACAACTGGAGTGGCAGGTATGGCTAGAGGGAAGAAAACGAAACATCTCTTTTTAAAAATGGCTCAGTTAGTTCTGTTAAAGTGGAGGAGCCATGGCAGCATAGGAGTTATCACAGCCCTATTACAGTTTGGGCTGTTCGAGTTCCGCGTTCAATTCTGACATCATCTGTACATCCTGTGGAACGTGTTGGTTTTCTCCGAGTGCTCTGGTTAACTTCCACAGTCCAAAGATGTACCGGTTAGTACTTTAATTAGTCATTGTAAATGGTCCCATGACTAGGCTAGGGTTAAATCGAGTGTTGCTGGTCGGCGTGGCTCGAAGGCCCGAAAGGGCCTATTCCATGCTGTGTCTCAATAAATAAATGAAAAAGATACCATCCTGGCCTAATCCGTACCTTCCCTGGTGATAACCTACACCACCTTCTTTCCACATACTCTCTACCCCTCCTCATGACAGCTCCTTTCTCATTCCTTTTGCCTTTTCTTTCTCTGTCTCCTTCACTGTTCAGGATTGACAATAAAAGAGTAAGATTTGTTTCTCGGTAATAAAATGGGCTTACACCAAATTTCAAAGTACATTTATCATCAAAGTGCGTGCACTATGCACAGCCTTGGGATTCAACTCCTTTTAGGCAGCTGCAAAACAAAGAAACTCAATAGAATCCATTTTTTAAAAAGAAGAAGACAATCAAACACGCAGAGTGCAAAAAAAAAGAACAATACATGCAAACAAGTAACATTTGGAACTAAAATTCATGAAAGTGAGTCCACAGCCACAAAGCCAGTCATCACTGCAGGTGGCCCAGGAGCCCATTACTTGCAGGCCACAGCTTCAGTTCAACACAGAGACGAGTAAATCTCACTGTGGCAGTGAGCTAAACCCTGGTGATCCCTCTCCTCTGGCCCTGAGGCACTGATCTTTTCGATCTGGCCTGGCCCTTAAATCAGCCAAACATTGGCTCATTCCTTGCTCTCAGACCTAGGCCCTACTGCATATTAGTTAAACACTGCATGATATGTATTGACTAATTTACCAAGTAACATATTAATATAACATTATCTGGGGGAAACTGTTTTACTTCAATAGTATTTTCAGAATACTGAAATACCTTATTTTTTTTCCTCCCCAGAAAGACACATCTCTATCCAACAGTCTCTGGCAGACTTGAAGAATCTTATAGATATTGAAGGCGGTGAGTGTGAGGTTAAGTGTTTCAAAAACTACAGAAGATATTCATTTTCTTTATTCATTGCAATGCAGTTGAAATTCACATTGGTAAGTTTAATTTGTGAGGCTGCTGTTCAATTTATTTTCTTAATTAGTGTACTTAACAAAAGTCTAAACAAGTTTTAATCTAGCACATCCTTTACCATTATGATAATGTGTTACTTTTAGCATTGTACTTTAGAAACCTTAAAGATCAGATTTTTAAAGATCAGCTTTATTTGTCACATACATTGAAGTGCATCATTTGTGTCAGCGAGCAACACAGCCTGAGGATGTGATGGGGGCCACCCGCGAGTATCACAATGTTTCCAGGGCTGACATAAGGGTTACTAACCCCTACTAGCACATACACCTTCTGGGATTTGGGAGGACACCTGAGATGGGGCAAATGTACAGATTTCTTGCATCCAGCAGCGGAATTTGAACCCCGGTCACTGGCACTGTACAGTGTTACGATAAGCTCTATGCTACTGTGCCACCCGTGTGCCCTCCAATGGGTTATCAAAAGTTCTTAAAGTTGCTTACTTTCTTAAAAGTTATTTATGTTTGTACACTAGTTGGTACTGCTGCCTTTATCTGTATCTCCATTGTAGATTAGTATCTAAACTAAGAAGGGGCAAGTGAAGGACAGTATCTATTCTTTGTTGTCTGCCTAAGCATGAAGATTTGTTTAAATTGGATTCCTGAATGTTAGCAGTAATGGTTCCCTTTGAAATGATTGAAATCTGTCTGGTGAGGATACACCCACAACAGGGAAATTCCTAAGATTTTGATCTACTCATGATAAAACAAAAATAGAGATTTGTTCAAAGTGGTATTTAGAAAGGGATTTGTGTTCTTACCTATCAGTTTACACAAATTTTTAGGAGAAAAAGGCTGTAAAGTTTGTGAGCTTTGGTGAATTCTGATTGCATCTTTTAGACCATGCACACAACAGCCAAGGTGCATGGGAATGCCACACAAGGAAATTGCTCCTCCTAAGTCACACATCATCCTGACTTACTGTAGAAATACACATTCCATTATTATTATTATTATTGGACTAAATTTCCAGAACATTTTGCTCAAAAGCATACTGTGAGCACGATTGTCACAGGGATTTTTTTCTGTTTAAGTGGGCTGCTTACTACCACCTGTCAAAGGCATTAGATGCCATTGTCAACAAAGTTGAAAGAAAGTGAACTCTGTATTTGCATATGTGGGAAAAAATTGGAATTAACCAGTAGAAATGCTATCACAAAATTCATAACGTGTACATCTTTAAGGGTTGCAATGAAAACTTTCCTGTATCCAGTATTGCAAGGCAAGAATATTTGTGTTTGAACACTCAAATCAGCAGTAGTAAAAAGGTTGTGATTAATGCATGCTTTATTGTAAGAGTCCAGATGTTTATTATTTTTCAGGAACTGCTGTTGTGATTTGTACTGATTGAAAACAATTGGAAATTTGACACTAAAATCAGATTTCATTCATACAGTCTTTATTTCCCACTTTTACTGTTGTATACTTAGGATGGTAGTGAATATTGGTAGGTTGGGTTGAGTGTTTTGATGTTGCGGAGCTTACCAATGAACTTGGAGACGTTTTATCACCATTTGAAGTGACATCCTCAGTTGATGTTTATCTCCTGAGTGGCTACCCTTTCAGTTCTATTGGCTTGTGTTTCTTTGGCCCTTAGGGGTTCATAAATGGTGTCTATCTCGATATCAGGACCAAGGCAAGCAAATGGGGGCCAGTATAAACGCAAACACTCAGAGAGAAGCACCAACAACTGTGCACTGAGGATGTCACCTTGACTGGTGATGCCAAGCTTGATTAAACACCACAGCATCAAACTCCTCAACCCATCAAACTGTCAGATATTGTTGAATAGTAAGAGTTGACAGCATGTTTTATGTTTTATCAGCTGGCAAGAAGACCTGTCCTTTGTGTCCAGAAGAAAAGTTTAAACCCAACTATAGTCACAAGCTACGAAGGCATTTGCAACATCTGCACTGGAAAGTTTCAATAGAATTTGAAGGTAACTCTTTCTACCCCTATATCCCTGAGTCAAGGCAAATGTATCATCCATTAGTCTGAATGGGCAAGCAATTAATTACTTAAACTATTTTAATTATTTAATTACACCAACACCTGTCGTCTTAATCATTTTATTTTAAAAAATGTCAATGGAATTTTCAGTAATAATAATGTTATACCCAACATTGTTCTTTCTGCTTATTATAACTTGACGTACATATTTTAGGGAATTTCTCATTAAGGGATACATGGATATTTTTTAAACTATTAAAATATGCTTAATTTCTGAATCTGTTATTTACTCCATTTATCTGTGTTTCATATAATTTAAATCTTGATAGCTCGGATTATTTTAATTGAATCACAGCTGATTGATCTTATTTTCATAATCTAGCTTTATTTGATAAAGTTAAACAAGTGACTTAATGACCAATGCATATAATTTGAAAAGGCTGAACAACTTGAAATGAGTAATTTTTAAGTTAACATCTTTAAAAAACTTAATATAAGCAATTTCAAAATTCACTTATGGTTCAGGTTGACGGAAAATTTAATGGAGCTCGGTTTAAACTTAGTGTTCAATGTTCAGTTTGCATAAATGCAGGTTCTGTTTACTGAAGTTGTTTCTAATGTGCTGCTGTTCAGGATTAGCTTCAATTTCTTTGAGCTCATCTGCATGATAAAAGTCGTGCATGATGTTTTTCACCATGAGAACCTAACTTCCAGCGACAAAATAATAGCATTTACCATAATTACAGAAAACTTCATCGTAGATTTAAAAGCAATTGAAATAAAAGCAGAAAATTGTGGAAATTATTCGACAGGTTAGATAGCATTGGTAGATAACATGGCCTATTGTTTTATTTTTTTTCTCTCGCACATTCAGTAGCTGCACTTTTTTTGCTTTTGTATTTCTTGCATTAGTAATACTAATACTTGTATCAGGCTGCTGTTCATTGACTGCGGCTCAGCGTATAACACAATCATTCCTACAGCTCTGATCAAAAAGTTCCAAAACCTGGGCCTCTGTACCTCCCTCTGAAACTGGATCCTCGACTTCCTCACCAGAAGACCACAGTCTGTGCAGATCAGAAATAACATCTGTACCTTGCTGATAATTAACATTGGTGCACATCAAAGATATGTGCATAGCCCACTGCTCTACTCTATCTACACCCACGAAGACATGGCTAGGCACAGCTCAAATGCTATCTATGAATTTGCTGACAATACAACTTGTTGCAGAAATTCAGATGGTGTCAAGAAGGCATACAGGAGCAAGATAGATCAGTCTTTTGAGTAGTGTCACAGCAACAACCTAGCACTCAGCGTCAGTAAGACCAGAGAGTTGATTGTAGACTTCAGAAAGGGTAAGATGAGGGCACACAAACCAGTCCTCATCGAGGGATCAGTAGTGAAAAGTGTGAGCAATTTTGAATTCTTGCGTGTCAACATCTCTGAGGATCTATCCTGGGTCAAGCATTTCAATGCATTTACAAAGGAGGGACTACAGTGGCTGTATTTCATTAGGAGTTTGAGGGGTATGTCACCAAAGACACTGACAAATTTCTACAGAGAGCATTCTAACTGGCTGCATCACTATTTGGCATGGAGGGGGTGGGGTGCAATTTTACAGGATCAAAATAAGCTGCAGAAAGTTGTGCTCAGCCAGCTCCATAATGAGCATTAGCCTTCCCAGTATCCAGGACATCTTCAAAAAACAATACCTCAATAAGGCAACATCCATTATTGAGGACCTCCATCACCCAAGACATGCCCTCTTCTCATTGCTACCATCAAGGAGGTGGTACAGGAGCCTGAAGACTCCTCAACATTTCAGGAACAGCTTCTTCCCCTCTGCCATCAGGTTTCTGAATGGACATTGAATCCATGAGCACTACCTCACTACTTTCTTTCTCTTTTTGCACTATTTAATTTAAATTTTTGATATATATTTACTGTAATTTACTGATTTTATTATATATTGCTATATTCTGTTGCTGCATAACAACAAAATTCACAACATATATTGGCAATATTAAATCTGATTCTGCTGATTTTCTGGACGTAATGACCGTTTCAAAGCTGAATCATTTGTTTGATTTGCTGAAGCATTGGAATGGTTTTATGCTTCTATGCAGGTTTTCCTGTTTCTCAAATGCTATCCACTCCCTTTGGATCCTTTTTGCTAACTAATTCATCAACACAATTTCTACATTACAATATTGTCTGCATCTCTAAACAGACAGAGAAAGCACAATATAAATATATTTTTTAGGATAATGATTTAATATTTGGTATATTTTTTTTAATCTTTAAGCTCATCAAAGTTAAGCTGTTTTATGAGCAGGCATGAAAAGTAAAAATGGACATTATGAAAACATATTTTGTATAGTCAGACCCTACATGATTTTAACCAACTTGAGTCTCAATGCTGTAGTAAATCATTCTTTTGTTAATCAGAAGGAATCCATCCAAGACACCCAGTACTTTCTGCTGACTATTTTATATCAGGCAGTGGTCAACTATTCAGTTTTTCTACCTGCATACTTTGTAACTTGCTTCTCATAATAAGTAGGTTGATCCCTCTCGCATCACAGACATTTTAGAATGTTTCAATGAGAATAAATTAATGCGTGGGATCTTTAGTAATCATTAAACTTCTAACTTTGCATTGTGTAGACAGGATTTGTGTAGATTGCGTATTGCTTTGAGACTAATAAACTTTTCTGAAAACTTGACAACATTGCTCAAGTCAGTTTGTGGATCCATTCTTCACATTGTCAAATCCTAGCATTTAAATGCTAGGACCTTTTCAATTGTTCATCGTAAGATTTAAAGCCACTGTTGAAAGTGTAGTTATAAAGCAGTCTCCCCCCACTTCCACAACCCCTCCCATTACCATCAACCACCGCTTTTCAAAATCAATTTGCTCTGTTAAAAAATTAAAGAAATGTGTTTCATTAAGTCAAGAAAGTCGTTAACTTAGTTTGAATATGGCCAATATTTTGCCACCTGTTCATTGCACATTTTCTTCTTACTAATCTTGCTAAATTCACTTTCCAACAGGTTATAGAATGTGTATCTGTCATTTAGCCTGTCGAAAAATGAAAACCAACCTCAATGGAGAACAGGTAACAGGAATATGAAATTGGATGATATAATGTCTCCTGATGCCCACTAATATTCTTGACTACTCATTATTACCTTAAAAATAGAAATCCTAGATAAAAATGAATCATCAATATTATTTCACCCTTTACTTTCCCATTTTTCTTCATTGATTGATATTTCTGGAAAATGTGATGCACGATGTTCGGATCTCCCGATATAATTGTAACCGTCAGGTTCGGCTGGGAACGTTAGTCCAGAGGAAGACTTGTGCAATTTCGTTTGTATGGATGCTGTGTGATGTTTTCCCCTGTTACAAATCAATACCACAAAATATCAGACAGTACGCCATGTGCAATTGAGATTTATAATTCTTAATTTGATTATAGGGTTAATAAAGAAAACAAAAAGAAAAAGGGACCATTTTTAATGAAACAGTCTAACTTGCACTTTGGAGCTCATGGTTTTCCATCCATTTATTCCCTATCGATTTCCTCCGAGTGTCATCGACTCCCAGACCTTCACTTTAAGTCCACTCTGTCCTGCGGTCTACCAGCTTTCTCCTCTCGCATCTTCTCTCTTCAGCTCTCACTGACAAAAAAGCTTAATTTGGGGTACAGTTGTAACAGTGGACCAGATGTCCAATATGTTGACTCCACCTGCTCTTCTTGCTGATCTCCAAGGTTTCTAGCGTGTCTGGCAAGGTCTGATTAAGCCTCTCGGACTGGGGATCACCCTGTGGATGATAGGGAGTAGTCCTCGACTTCTGGACTCCGAGCATGCTCAGTAATTCATGTATGAGCCTACTCTCGAAATCCCACCCCGGATCACTGAGTATCCGCCTGGGGAGCCCATAATAAGTGAAATACTTCTCCCATAACACTTTGGTCACTGTAGACGCCCTCTGGTCCTTGGTGGGGAAAGCCTGCACATATCTGGTGGTGTGATCCGTGATGACTAAGACATTCACCATGTTGCTGGCATCTGGTTCTGTTGACAGGAAATCCATACACACCAGGTCCAGGGGCCCTGCACTCTGCAAGTGGGACAAGGGAGCTGTCCGTGTAGGAAGCGTCTTGCTCTATATGCATCAAATGCACGACTTGCAGTATTCTTCGACCTCTGGCTTCATTTGGGGCCAGTAAAACCAGTCTCTGAGCAATCCATAGGTCTTTTCCACCCCCAAACATCCAGAATCATCATGAAGTGATTTCAACGCAGTCCTCCAATACTTCTCAGGCAGAACCAGCTGGGAACGCCAAAGTCGGTCTGAGGGTGACGTGACCCGGTATAGGATCCGGTTCCTCAACTCCAACCTGGGCCATTCTTTCAGTAATGGAGGCACCGCAGCATATTTCGTCTTCTCCACTTGAGTCATGTCTCCCTTTTCAACCGCTGATCAAACGGTACCGATGCCTGGGTCATCTCGCTGAGGAGCTGCCACTTTCCCAGGACTCAATTCCAGTAACTGGTTTGTCTTCAGAGCTGTCAGGTTACAGTAAACTTGTGGAATGGTGTCATCAGAAGCTCCCAATTGATCTACCGCTCGATCCTGCCCTTGCCTTCCATCCGCCTTCTCCATGATGGCAAACTGACACATGGCTTTCACCCCCGGGGCAGGAATGCTCTCCCACTCTCCGTCCCTGTCCAGCCCTTCATACGAACGACGGGACAAAGCATCAGCAACAATGTTCCTACTTCCCGGCCAGTACTTCAGGCTGAAATCATAGACAGACCACGCTGCCAACCACCGATGGCCTGCGGTATCCAATTTTGCCGAGGTCAGGATATAAGTTAGGGGGTTGTTGTCCGTCCTCACCTCAAACTTGGCCCTGTAGAGGTAGTCACTCGGCTTATCCACCACAGCCCATTTCAACCCCAGAAACTCCAACTTGTGTGTGGGGTAGTTTTTCTCAGAAGGCGACAGACTCTGGCTGCCAAATGCAACAGGTCTCAACCTGGTGCCCTGATTCTGATCCCCCTAAGCCTTCTCTGCTGGCATCTGTCTGCAGTACATACGGCAATCAGGGGTCTGCAAAAGCCAGCACAGCCACCTGGGTCAGCATCTCCTGCAGCAACTGAAAGGCCTCTTCACATTTTGCATCCCACTCAGTCCAAAAGGCTCCGAAGGGCTAAGATACTCTTTACCCTCCTCTCCTTCTGTCCTCCTCTCTATTCCCCAAGGGAGGATAACCACACAGAAGCTGATTCAATGGGTGACTCACTTTCGTATAACCCTTCATGAACGTCTGATAGTAACCACAGAACCCGAGGAACGAGCACAAAGCACTCAAAGTCTGGGGCCTTGGCCTTGTGGTTACTGCCTCTATCATAGACAGATCTTTAGCTGCTCCATCCCCTGAGACTATGTGCTCAGCATAGCTGACAGATGACTTGCAGAACTGGCGCTTGTCCAGGGAAAGTTTTAACCCTTCAGCTTTCAGGCGGCCCAGCGCCTTCAGTAGCCTCGCTTCATGTTCTTCCAAGGTGGACCCAAACACTATGAGGTCATCCAGGTATACCAATACCTCAAGCAAGTTCATATCCCCACCATTTTCTCCATGACCTGCTGGAAGGTTGCAGGGGCTCCCGAGATGCCCTGGGACATCCTTTTGATCTGAAAGAATCCCAGTTGACATATGAATGCCGTCTTCTCTTTTGTCAGTCTCACTCATGGAGATCTGGTAATATCCACTCCTCAAGTCCAGCACACTGAACCACTTCACACCACTCGGCCAGCACATTCTTTGATCCTTGGGACCGTATACTGGTCGGGGAAGGTACGCCTATTCAGAGTCCTGTAGTCCACACACATCCGTACCTTCCCATTCTTCTTCCTGGCCACTACTATTGAGGACACGAAGGGGCTTCGGGACTCAGTGATGATCCCTTCAACTTACACAAATGCTGCTGAACATCTTCCACCTCTGCAGGGGCCACTCGCCGCGACCTCACTCTGAACAGGGTGTCCTCGGTCATCCGGATAGTGTGACGAGTGCTCTTGGAATAACCCACATCAAGCTCATCATTGGAAAAGACACCTTCCAGCTTCAACATCTTCACATTTTAAATCTTTTTTATTAATTATTATTGAAGATCAACAAAAAGAAGTACATTAAAGTAATCAAGTCAACATGTCAATATGTACAATGAGGAATTAAATTACCAAATAACTGATTAACAAAGCTAAACAATATATCAATAATAAGAAGAAAAAATAAAGTGTTAAAACTATTTTTTTTTGGAAAAAAGAAAGAAGGAAAAAAGAACCCCTACTAACTAAAACAAAAAAAAACCCTGCTAACAAAAAAACCCGAAAGAAAACCATTGGGAGCACAACCCCGGAGCTATACGCCGTACAAGCTTCCATAAAAAAAAAACATCAATCCGCCAACTCAAATCCATTTAAACAAGAATCAGAAGGAAAACATCTTAATTAACTCAAATCAGATGATAGTAGCGGGCAAAAGAACCCCACCTTTTCTCAAACTCAAATTGAGGATCAAAAGTTCGACTTCTGATTTTCTCCAAACTAAGACATAACATCACCTGAGAGAACCATTGTATCAAAGTGGGAGCAGAGGCATCTTTCCATTTCAATAAAATAGCCCTTCTGGCCAATAATGTAACAAATGCAATTACATGTTGGTCTGATATAGAAATACCATGAATATATTGAGGGATTATACTGAACAAAACTGTCAATTTATTAGATTGTAAATTAATTTTTAAAGCTTTAGCGATTGTAGAGAAAATAGATTTCCAAAACTGTTTCAATACAGAACACGACCAAAACATATGTGTCAATGTAGCTGTCTCGGTTTTACATCTACCACACTATCAACATTAGGAAATATTTTAGACAGTCTCTCCTTTGTCAAATAGTAACAATGTACAATTTTAAATTGAATTAAAGAGTGACTGGCACAAATTGAAGAAGAGTTAACCAACTTCAAAATTCGCAACCAATCCTCTGTTATCAAGGTCATGTTAAGTTCTCTTTCCCAATCTTGCTGAATCTTAAGTGAAGGATAATTGTACTGTTGTAATAGATAATTATAAATTTTCCCAAGAAAACCTTTCACTAAAGGATTCATTTTTAAAATAATGTCTAACAGGTCAGAATCCTGTATATATTCAAAATTACTTAAATATTCTTGTCAGAAATGTGAGTACGAGAGAGAATATTTAGTTACTGATTTCTCAAAAGACATCAATCGGCGTTCTTGGAACAGATCCATGAAGGAATAGACTCGTTTATTCCTCCAAAGAGAAAAGGTAGGATCACTTAGTGAAGGTTTAAATAAATAATTTCGATAGATTAAACTAAGAAGGTTAAATTTTTTGAGATTAAAAAAAATTATGAAACTGGTACAAAATTTGTAATGAATGCTTAATCGTAGGATATAAATTTAGATTAGAAATTTTGGCCAGTTGTACAGATAAAAAAGCTCCTAATAACAAAGTTAAGTAAAATTGCTTCACAGCTTTCAATTCCAAATCAACCCAAGATGCTCATTCATTTCTATCAGCCCAGTATAACCAAGAACACATATAATGTATATTAACAGCCCATTAGTATTAGGCAGAGCAAGACCTCCATCCTTTTTTAATTTTTGTAAATGATATTTCCCAATTCTTGGTCTTTTATTATTCCAAACAAAAGATGAAATAATAGAATCAACCTGTTCAAAAAACTTCTTAGTTAAAAAAATAGGAATATTTTGAAATACATATAAAAGTTTTGGTAGAATCATCATTTTAACTGCATGAATTCGGCCAGCTAACGAAAGTGTGAGTGGACTCCATCTACGAAATAATTGCTTCATAAAATCCACTAAAGGAACCAAATTAGCTCTATAAAGGTCTCTGTAATTTTTAGTGATAATAATACCTAAATATTTAAGAGTCCGTAACTTTAAAAAGGGTGTCATCATATATCAAAGCAAAATCATTTAGAGGAAGTAATTCACTTTTATGAAGGTTTGGTTTATATCCTGAAAACTTTCCAAATTCATTTAATAATTTCAGTAAACTAGGAATGGATTCTTCAGGATTCGAAACATAAATGAAGAGATCATCGGCATAAAGGGAGATCTTAAGAATAGTCCCATTTATGGAAATTCCATGGATGTCTTTAGCTTCACGAAGTGCAATGGCCAAGGGTTCCAACACCAACTTAAACAGCAGGGGACTTAACAGACATCCTTGTCTCGTACCCCGTGAAAGTCGAAAAAAAGGAGATCTACAATTATTAGTAATAACAGTAGCAATAGGGCTTTTATATATCATTCTAATCCACTTATTACAATTAGTACCAAAGCTGAATTTCTCTAAGACGTTAAATAAGTATTTCCATTCAACTCTATCAAATACCTTTTCAGCATCAAGAGAAACAACACATTGGGGAGTCTTAGAAAAGGATGGGTATATAACATTTAACAGTCTCCGAGTATTAGAGAAGGAATAACGGCCCTTTACAAAACCTGTTTGATCCTGAGAGATAATTTTAGCTAGAATATTCTCCAGTCAATTAGCCATTATTTTTGAAAGAATTTTAGCATCCACATTTAATAATGAAATAGAAGCTTCATAAAATGTGGGAGGTAACTCTCCTAACAAAAAATAATCTTTAAGTGTTTCCAACATGTATGGAGAAAGCAATTTTTCAAATTTTTCATAAAAATCCTACAAAAAAACCATCCAATCCAGGAGCTTTACCAGATTGCATTGAAAGAATAGCTTTCTGAATTTCTTTTTCAGTAATAGGAGTATCAAGAGTTTGTTGATCTTCAACAGATATTCTAGGAAGATCAATCTTTTGTAAAAAGGCATTCATTTGAGAAGGATCAGCTGGAAACTGAGATTTATAAAGTTCAATGTAAAAGTCTTGAAAAATTTTATTAATGTCTTCATAATTACAATCTAAACTACTGTCTCCCTTATGAATTTTTAAAATTTGTCTTTTAGCTCTAGCTGCCTTTAATTGGGATGCTAATAGCTTATTATTTTTATATCCAAACACATAAAATTAACTTTTCAATTTAAGCAAATTTCTTTCAATAGGATAAGTTAATAGTAAATTATATTGTGATTGAAGTTCAACCCTTTGTTTAAATAAATCAATGTTAGGAGAAATTGCATAAATATTATCCAAGTCTTTAATTTGTTTTGAAATCTTATCTAGCTTTATTTTTGTCTGTTTTTTAAGTTTAGTTAACTAGGAGATTATCTGACCTCGCAAATATGCTTTAAATGTATCCCATATAATCAATTTCGACACATCTCCCGTATTGTTAAAAAGAAAAAAATCTTTTATCTGAGTCTCAATAAATTTGACGAAGTCTGAACTTTGTAATAAATTTTCTGGAAAACGCCGAGGCAAGTTTGCAATACCGACATCATTCAATTCAAAAGTTAAGCTTAAAGGCGCATGATCCGAAACAACGATAGTGTCATATTCACATTTCTGGACTTTGGACAAAAATCAGAAATCAGCTATGAAATAAACGATTCTCAAATATTTTTTGTGAACATGTGAATATAAGGAATAATCTCTGTCATTAGGATGTAGATGTCTCCAGATTTCAATCAAACCATAATCGATTTAAAAAAGAGTTGATAGGTGATGCTGAACAACTCGGAAGCCGCTGATTGGTTGAACTCTTGTCAATCAAAGGATTTAAACAACAGTTAAAATCACCACCCATTAACAACAAATATTCATTTAAATCTGGCAATAAACCAAATACGTTTTTAAAAAGAAGGATGTCCATATAGATTAACCAGGACAATTTTTCTATTACAAATTGTTCCTTTGACAATTAAAAATCTACCATTAGTATCTGACACAATGTCTTCTTGGATAAATAAAATATTAGATTTCATAAAAATAGATACTTCCTTTGTTTTATTTTGACAAGTGGCATGATATTGAAGGCCCTTCCACATTTTAAAAAATCTATTTTGATCGCCCGTTCTGATATGCGTTTCTTGAGCAAAAATTATATTGGGTTGGAGTCGATTAATAATTTTAAAAGTCTTCTTTCGCTTAATAGGATGATTCCAGTCACGTACGTTCCAACTAATAACGTTTATCTGTTTAACTATAAAATATATTTTTTAACACATAGATACACGCATACCAACGTTGGCTAATCAAAAATGGCGGTGATAAGTATAACCATATAGAAAACATGCATGCTCTGGAACTCCATAATGGGAAAAAATGCAATAAGAAAAAAAAACTGGAAAAAATGAAATTAATCCTACAATGAAAACTATATTTTGAAACTAACCCGAATCCTCCCACCACCCCAAAAGCCAGAAATCTGGCAAAGAAAAAAAAGCCGGAATGCGTCCCCATAGAAAAAGAAAAAAGAAACAGAACTCCGTGAGCTGCCTAAATTATAATCATGACTTTAAAAGCTTTCCTTAATTCCCACCCCCACAAAAAACACGGCTCTAAAATAAGAAAGCCCAACAGAGAGAAAAAAAGATGTTTATGCTTAATCATTAAAATAAAGTGGGAATGAAAAATCAATCTCCAAAGACTTCAATAGAATAAAATTAAACCTAAACAAAAAGAAAAATGTCTATGTAATCTCTAATGAAGAAAAATCAGCACCATTATCCCTTTGACTTACTGCCCAATAAAAAAACTTTTTAGAAAAAAAACAGACTAATTATCTATCTACAAACATGTACTAAGCACTCCTCGCTATGTATATAAGAAAGAGTCCTTATAAACTATGAAAACTTTCACTTAATTAATGAAGAAAAGGAAGGATAAAAACAAATAATCGAACTATTTAACAATCTGTCCACTGTGTTAATTCACTCAGTATACCAATCAGATTTCGGAGAAGTCATTCATCAGTCAAATCAAGAAGTTCACATCTTCTTTAAATGTCCCATCAATCAAAGGACATCTTCAACATATCAGAAATCTTCAAAGCTTGTTTTCATTCAGAAAATTATTCAGCAGACCTAATACCATTGAAACCTCGGCCACCTCCAAAATAGAATTAACATAGTCCATTGCCACTTTGGGATCCAAAAGAACTCATGGAGTCGAATCTTTAGGAAATAATTTTAATTGGGCTGGATAGCGAAGTGATGGGAATAATCCCTTATCATGGGCTATCTTCATAGCTGGAACGAATTTGAACTGCTGTTCCATAACTTCCCATGGGTAGTCTTCATAAAAACAAACCTCAGAACCCTTGAATTTAAGAACTCTGTGTTTCCTTGCATATTTTATGATCTGGTCTTTAACTCTGAAATGAAGAAAACTGACCAAAACTGACCTTGGTGTATTTGGATCTTGAGATTTCGAAGTGAAAATTCTATGCGCTCTTTCAATATCGGGAGGCTGAGCTAGAATGTCTGGAAGCAGAGATTGAAACAAATTAGCAAAATAGTCCAATAAATCCCCACTCTCAGATCCTTCCTTCAGTCCAACAATTCGAATGTTATTCCGACTAGATGTTGCTTCCAGGTCAATAATCTTGCATTGAGACTGTTCCAAGCGGGCTGAAATATCTGCTATCTGACGCTTCAACTCTTTAAGCTCAGAATTCAAGGAAATAATATTTTCCTCTACGAACTGAAAACTCTGTCGAAACGACTTCATCTCAGAAGTGTTATTATCTATTTTCTTGTCGAGAGCCATCAACGCATGTTCTAAACGCTCAGCCCAGACAGGCATATCTTCTGATTTTTCTTTCGAAGCTTTTCCCTTTCCATTGCTGGATTCAGAAAGCTGCTTTCCACTTCTTAAAGATTGTGACATAATGACAAGTAAGAATAAATAAAAGTTAAAAATTCAGAGTTTAAACTGGGGAAAAGGAAGAATTAAACGCAGCCACAGAAATTGTGTGTTACTCCATTAAGCAGCAGGCAGAAGTCCCCTTCAACATCTTCTCTACCAACCTCCTCTTCCAACCCGCAGGAACAGGGGAGTCCCCAACATTGAATGTCTTAGCGGTCAACTTGTTCCCCTTTACAGAGGATTTCTCCCCGGCTTGTCTTACCAGGACGCTAGACATTACTGTCACCGGGAACAGATGTGCCAGGGGCATCCTCCACTTGAAAGTGACCTCTCTCTTCACAGTGTTCTTGACAATCACTGCCATCCTGTTCACCTGTACAACCGAGGGCTTCTACAATCGGGCCTCACCAGTACCCTAGCAGGTAATCCTGACTGCTCCTCGTGGTCTTCCAGAGCGTCCACTAAGAGGGCCTCACCCTCAAGCATTCCAGCAAATTTGGGAGTCCCATCACTCTCGCTACTTTCTCGGGCCGTAACATGATTGGCTTTGACTGGGTGAACCACACAGTCTCTCATCTAAGTTTGGTATCCGGCCCAATGCAGCCCCGCACTTCCTCAAAAGCAGTCGAAACACCGGGTGCACGGACAATGTTCCCAGAAAGCTCTCGCCAGTCTTCTCCTTGCAGGCCCCCATGAGCCTCTTCACAAGAGGGGTGTTGGTCCCCACCAGAATTGAAATGCTGCCGGTCTCAACGGGGTCCAGACAAACCAGCACTAATGTATCAAGGACCTCAGACACTCCCGTATCGGCCTCTGAAAACTCCAGGTTCACTGACAAATAACCATCGTATGGATAATCACCAGCACTAAGACCCCTGAATGGTTTCAATGGGAAATGCGTCAGATGCTGGTTGTAAAATTAATGGTACAGCAAAGAGACCTGCAACCCAGCGTCAAGTATGGCTTTAGCATAAATACCAGCTATCCATAGTGATACACTGGAGTATGGCCCCACTAAGCCTGCAGGAATATGGTCTTTCGCTTTCGGGGGTTCCTTGGTATATTGCTGGGAACATGTTCCCCCAGTAACACCAGGCCGTTCCCTCACTGGGTCTCCTCTAAGTTTCCCGACATCTCTGTGTGCTTAGGTACCCAGGGGCTCACTCTCCAAGGGGCTTCCCGCCGCTCACACTCCCGCCTGAAGTGTCCCCTTAGGGGATCCGCCTCTCTATCAGTCCCATCATATGGGGGGACCACACCCGCTGTTAACAACCGGGACATCTCAGTTCTCAACTCGGCCACGACCTCCTTTACCACTCCCCAGGTTGGGCTAGCCGTGGTCACTTCACCACAAGGGGTTACTTCCGAGGACTGTATCCTGCTGACGGAGCCCTCCCGCATCTCGACGTGTTCTTCTCCTCCCGTACCTCTCTGATCAGCTCAACAAAAGAGGGGGCATGTCTTACGAGATAGTTGGAGACCCCAAGCGATCAGGTCCTGAGACTGGGCGTCCTTTGCTATCTGGTCCATTCTTAACTGATCCACCTCAGCCGCCTGAATGACCCCACTGCGCCACAAACAGCTTAGCTGCCTCTCTAGCCGAGAGATGTAGGCAGAAAGCTTCTCCCCCTTCTCCTGCCGCATGTTCTAAAACCCCATCTTGAGCTCCATTGGGCTTCCTGTTGTACCAAATGCATTTTCCAGTGCTCACATGTAAGCGGCAGTGTTAGGTAGGGGGTACTGGGTTTTCACAGCTCTCACCATGTCAGCAGCCTGCCCCCTCAAACTCTCAACCAATCTCTGTCGCTTTACATCATCAGAGCACTGCCACTCATCTAACAACTGCGAGGTCTGCTCTGCCCATCTCATGCTCCTCTTCCCCCCCGGGGGTGGACGTTACTCCAAAGAATATTCTTAGCTTCTGGTGGGGACCCTGTGCCTGTGCACTGGGCCACTTATTCACCAGGGAGGTAAGGGCTGATGCCAACTCAGAACTCTCACTCTGCACTGGGGGACGGGGAATAACTATACATTCCAAATCCGACCACTCCTTCCCCTCACTCCTCAGAAACGAGAGAACCCTGTCTTTGAAGTCTCTGCCCACAGCTACGGGAAACTCAACTTGTGAATCGGCCCGCTCTGCTACACACTCCTCCTCCCTGGAATTATGGACAGTCCTTGGCCCTGCCTCACCTGGGGCACCTATAGTACCGGACAGCTCCACTACCATTACATCAGTGCTAGTCTACAGTAAAATGAGGTCTGTGCCTGCCATTTTATCAAACTTCTGCCCCGCAATCATAACTTTGCTGACAACTTCAACAGTACTTAACAGGCGAATTACCAATTCAACTGGAGTAGGAATATCTACCCTACTCAACACACATGCATTAGTTACTGGTAACCCCATGGAGGCACACCACCGCTCCACCCTGGCAGCATCCATACCAGCGCAGACTTAAACACACAACCCACTGGTTCAATGCTGAGGGCAATCACACAGCATTCAATGACATCAATCCTGGTCGAGCCCCCACAATTGTAACCCTCAGGTTTGTCCGGTGGCGTTAGTCTAAGAGAAGACAGTCTCTGGCCCCGCCAAACATGAAATCTCGTTTGTGTGGATGCTGTGTGATGTTTTCCCCTGTTACAAATCAGTACCACGAAATATCAAACAGTTCACCAGATGCAATTAAGCTTTATAATTCTTAATTTGATTATAGGGTTAGTAAAGAAAACAAAAAGAAAAGGGGCCCATTTTAATGAAACAGGCTAATGTGCACATTGGTGCTCGTGGTTTTCCGTCCATTCGTTCCCCATCGATTTCCTCCAAGCGTTGTTGACTCCCGGACCCTCACTGCAAGTCCATTCCTTCCTGCAGTCTACCAGCTCTTTCCTTTCGCATCTTCTCTCTTCATCTCTCGCCAACAAAAGACCACGAGTACCTCCTCTCAGACACACAAGAAAGAAACAACACTTCCCTCATTGGATGGCGCACATTCCAAATCCCCCGTAATCTCTGATCATAACTCAAACACTGCTGCTACAGCGAAACCATTACATTAGTAGTGAAACCTTTCCCAGGGCGTTACATGATGTTCTGAACATGTCTTCAATAACCATTTAGTAGAACAATGAAACATAAAATCTTTGGTGCTCCCACACCAATCCTATACATTCTCTCAGGAATAAGCTCTACAGGTAGGATCTTTCACTTGGTCTTTTACCATTGGTATAAATATCCAAGATCAAATAATCATCACTAAAAACTGATATAGTGGGAAAGTCGTGCCAAATAGTAGTGACGCAGTGCTCAATGACAGGTCTTCTGATTAAACGTATAATTCTCTTTACAGGTTCCAGTGCGGATTGGAGCACACTACCATTGTATTGTCTGTTCCGCTACTATTGCACGCAGAACAGACATGATCAGTCACATAACACGACATTTGAACAAAGGAGATACAGAAGCCAGCTTCACTGGAGGTGTGTGTAATAAGTTTGAGTGATCAGACATGTTGGAAATTTAATTGTACTTTTTTTTCCAATAATATATATTTAAAAGCTAAATAGCAACTAACACCCCAGCAGCCATTTCAAATTGACTGAAGCTGACCAGTCTGGGTCAACAGAGATGGCATGAATTCTGACTAGGCCCAGAATTCCGACTAAACTTTGCTGTTCAGTGGCTCCTGCAGGAAAATGTGTCCACACCAACGTTCTTTAAAAACAACATATGCAAAAATCAAAATAAAATGTAGATGCTGGAATTCTGAAATTAAAACAGAAAATGCTGGAAACATTCAGTAGGACAGGCAGCATTTATGTTAATATTTCAGGTTGGAGATCTTTTGAAGAACAGAAAAGGAGAGGAAACATTTTTTTTCTAGTTAGGGTGTCTTAAAGTAAATGAAGAATGTACTCCAACTGCCGCAGTGTTCAGTATTCCATTAAGGCTCAATCTGTCCAGTGGACACAATATGCACTGATTTGTCTCTGCCCAAGTAGGTGTGTTTATTGGAGAAGTGTGAAGGGAGCTTTATTCTGAATTTAACCCATATTTTTGTGTGATCATTTGAAAAAATAGTGTAGAGGGAGCTTGGGTCCCTGTAATTCCTATCCTGGGGATTTTCAGTAAAACAGTGTAGAAAGAGCTGAACTCTTGATCCAACTTAACGTTATCAATGCTCTGTGAATGATGAGTCAGTGTAGAGGTATCTTGCTGATGGATTTCATTAGGTGTGAATCTTAATTTTTTGGCATTCAAAATGGGGTATATTATCACTGATGCACTGTATGTAATGAAATTTGTCGTTTTGTGGTAGCAGTACAGTGCAAGACATAAATACACTATAAATTACAATATCGTATATATACCTAAAGACGTGGTCACTGAGTATATACACACTCAGCGGCTACTTCGTTAGGCATGGGAGTGGAACTTGGAGAGGTCTTCTGCTGCAAAAGCTCATACACTTCAAGGTTTGATGTGCTGTGTGTTCACAGATGCTCTTCTGCACACCACCGTTGTAACATTTGGATATTTGAGTTACTGTTGCCTTCCCGTCAGCTCAAACCAATCTGGCCATTCTCCTCTGACCTCTCTCATTAACAAGGTGCTTTCACCTACAGAACTACTGCCGAGTGGATGTTTTTTTGTTTCTATCCCTATTCTCTGTAAACTCTAGAGACTATTATGCATGAAAATCCCAGATCAGTAGTTTCTGAATTATTCAAACCACCCCATCTGGCATTGACAATCATTCCATGGTCAAAGTCACTTAGATTTCTTCTCCATTCTAATGTTTGGTCTGAAGAACAACTGAACTCTTGGCCACGCCTACTTGTGCATTGAGTTGCTGCCATATGATTGGTTGATTAGATATTATCAGTTAATTGGGGTTGCCACTTATTTGAGGCAACCTTTACAGACTAAAAACTAATAGAAAAAATTGCCTGGATTCCCTTCATTTATTTGGGACACTATGCCACTTAATCGGGTAAGGAGACTTTTGCTGACAGGTTCTAACTCTCATCAGTTGTGCATGCTTGTATGGCCTTTAGATGCTACACTATTAGAGGAATGGTTCTTAAATAGCATCAATTGCGTGCAGTTGTGTTCAAAAAGCGGTGATGGTTGGCAATAACAAGCAGTAAGACAAATAAAACTGCTTTGCTGACTATGATTTCAAGCATTTAGGCTTGGAGATACCAGAAATGGCCAGGAGTGAAAACAAGTTAGGAACTATGAAGAATTTTAACATATGAACAATTATCCTGAATGTTACAATGAAAATGAAAGTTTGGAGGATGCAACAGCCTTCATTGTATGGAGGCAGTCTGTTATCTACACTAGGTATCTGTGCTGATTTTGTGCATTGCCTACACTGGATGAATTCCTATGTCAATAACTATTAGGAACTAATGCACAGTTTTATAGTACTGGAGTAGTATTGGTAGTGTTATACTTTGTTCCGTATTTCAATTAAATACATAATTTGGTGCTCAGTTTTTCTTTTTTATACCTTTTCAACTATTTCCATGAAACTTCGGCTAATTGGGCAGTTACTTAATTGGGCCAAAATACATTGGTCCTGATGTGTTCCTTTTAACTAGATCTACTGTGTGTTTGTGTGTTTATATTATGTACAGTATGTAATAGATATGTATTTTTCAGTGTGTAGCCCCCCCCCCCAGGTCCATCTCTGAGCTGTCCCCCCGCCCCATCCATCCCCCACCTCCCTCCTTCCCATCAGGGTCTTTTTTCAGCCACAGCACAGCAATGCCCACATTGTCATGCCTGCAATTTTCTAACTTTGCTCTAAGATCATCTACCTTATTCTGTACACTGTGTGCATTCAAATATAACACCATCACTCCTGTTTTTATCACACTTTTCAGTTTTGCCTCTTATGTTACCCTTCAACATCCTGATTGCAATTTGGCCCTATCATCTGCCTGTCCTTCCACACAGTCTCACTACACACAGCATCTACTTGTATACCAACTGCTCCATCCTCAGCCCTATCATTCAGGTTCCCACCCCCTTGCCAAATTAATTGAAGCTCTCCCCAACAGCTCCAGCAAGGATATTGGTGCCTCTCGAGATCTGGTGTATTATTTATTGTTTATTCAGAAATACTGTGTGGAACAGGCCCTTCTGGCCCAATGAACCTGCACTGCCGAGAGATCCACCTGTTTAACCCCAGCCTAGCCGCAGGACAATTTACAATGACCAACTAACCTACTAACCAGTAAGTCTTTGGACTGTGGGAGAAAACCAGTGCACCTGGAAGAAACCCACGCACTCAGGAAAAGAATATACAAACTTTCTTACAGAGGACACCGGAATTGAACTCCCAGCTCTGAGCAGCAATAGTGTCACTCTGACTGCTACTCTTCCGTGGTGCTCCGTCCTCTTTGTACAGGTCAAACCTTCTCCAGAAGAGATCACAATGATCCAGAAATCTGAAATCCTGCTCCCTGCACCAATTCCTCAGCCACACATTCACCTGCCAGATCATTCTACCTTTACCCTCACTAGTGCGTGGCACTTGCAGCAATCCAGAGATTACTACCCTTTTCAGCTTTCTACCTAACTCTCAATATTCTCTCTTCAGGATCTCATCCCTTTTCCTGCCTATGTCATTGATACCAATATGTACATGAGAGGAAAATTGGATCAGCCGTGATGAAATGGCAGAGCAGACTCAATGGGCCACATGGCCTAATTCTGCTCCTATATCTTATGGTTTTATAACTTATGCTATTCACCCTCCTCCTTTAGAATGCTGTGGACCTGATCTGAGACATAACTGATCCTGGGAATCATCCTGGTCTTTCTTTCACATTCACAGAGACTCCTGTCTATTCCTCAAACTATGGAATCCCTATCACTACTGCACTCCTCACCTCACTCATTCTTGTTGTACTGGGCTCTGCCCTTATGCTGACATGTTACTGAATGATTCATCCACATTGTTGTTACCCTTCCCTCTTCAGCTTGAGGCTTCATAAGGCATTGGTCAGGTCATATTTGGGGTATGGTGAGCAGTTTTCTCGTATCTAAGAAAGGATGTGCTAGCAAGGGTCCAGGGGAGGTTCACAAGAATGATCCCAGTAATGAAAGGATTAACATATGAGGAACATTTGATGACTCTAGGCCAGTACTTGCTGGAGCTTAGAAAAATGAAGGGAATTCTCATTGAAACCTATTGAATATTACTAAATAGAGTGGATATGGAGAAGATGTTTCCAGTAGTGGGAGTCTAGAACTAGAGATCACAGCCTCAGAATAACAGGACATACTTTTAAAACAGAGATGAGGAGGGATTTCTTTCACCAGATGCTGGTGACTCTATTGAATCCATTGCCACAGACAGCTGTGGAGGCCAAATCATTGGATATATTTAAAGTGGAGGTGGTTAGATTCTTGATTAGTAAGGGTGTCGTAGGTTGCGGGGAGAAAATGATTGAATGGTGGGGCAGACTTGATGGGCTGAATTGCTTAATTCTGCTTCTCTGTTTTATTGGTGGGATGGGAGTGAATAGCACAGAATATCTTGGATAGAGTGAGGCCAGGATGGCTATGGGAATGAGGTGTTGATGAAGTTATCTGGGTGATCGATTAATGAGGATAGTTAAAGAATGCAAAGAGATTTCAAAACTGTGAAAGGCCATTCCTGCTCTAGGTCATCCATCTGTGTCCCGCTTGGTGGCACAATAATATCAGTGCCGGACTCCAGAGCGAAGTTTCCCAAGTTCGAATCCAAGTCGGGTTGAGCGTCGAGCTAGCAACTCGGCCTTGTAAAAACAGGAATAGCTTGCTACAGAAACACTGTCATGACGGTGCCCCGATAATTCCACTGCCGAGTTAAGGGCTATTCTTTTTCTTCATCCGTCTGTATTACTGTATGTTTTGGTCTCTGCACTAGCACAGCCTGTACATTTCTGTTCTTTCCCATCCTCTCCACAGCTTTTTTTTTTGTAATTTATTTTTTATTGAAGTTCGTTATCAAACAAAACTTTCCATAAGATGTATTTCAGATACTGTACATATATATCATATTGTCATATTTGTCACAAATCTCATCACATGGAGCTTAGAAAAATAGAGAGCTATGGGTAACCCTAGGTAATTTCTAGAATAAGTACATTTTCGGCACAGCATCGTGGGCTGAAGGGCCTGTACTTTGCTGTAGGTTTTCTATGTTTTTCTGTGTGCAGTTTTGGTCACCAAATTACAGGAAGAATATTAATAAGATTGAAAGAGCGCAGAGAAGGTTTACAAGGATATTGCCGGGACTTGAGAAACTCAGTTACAGAGAAAGGTTGAATAGGTTAGGACTTTATTCCCTGGAGCGTAGAAGAATGAGGGGAGATTTGATAGAGATATATAAAATTATGATGGGTATAGATAGAGTGAATGCAAGCAGGCTTTTTCCACTGAGGCAAGGGGAGAAAAAAACCAGAGGACATGGGTTAAGGGTGAAGGGGGAAAAGTTTAAAGGGAACATTCTTCACACAGAGAGTGGTGGGAGAGTGGAATGAGCTGCCAGACGAGGTGGTAAATGCGGGTTCTTTTTTAACATTTAAGAATAAATTGGACAGATATATGGATGGGAGGTGTATGGAGGGATATGGTCCGTGTGCAGGTCAGTGGGACTAGGCAGAAAATGGTTCGGCACAGCCAAGAAGGGCCAAAAGGCCTGTTTCTGTGCTGTAGTTTTTCTATGGTTTCTCCACTTAATATTTATCTGAGTATACACTTATAGAAAGGAGAGGAAAGAAAGAACAATCAAAAGAAGAAAACTATGTACAAAGTAAGGAGTGATTTTTTTTTACAACATACTCATTGACTTGTGAGAATAAAATCAGGCCTATGAGGTATTATGTAGTTAAACCATTTGTCCCAGTATGAATCAAGTTGTTCCAACTTATGATTAACAAATGCTGTTATCTTCTCCATTTTGTAAATGTCCATTGTAATTTCCATCTATACATTTAAAGTTGGGCTCTCCTGTGATGACCATTTCCTGGTAAGGGTCTTTTTACCAGCCACCAGCAGTACATTCATTAAATATTTATCTCTTTTCAACCATTCTTGAGGTATATACCCAAAATATATGGTCTTACTTTCCAAGGGTATTTCACATTTAAAGATGTCTTGTAGGACATTGTGTATCCCACTCCAATAGTCTTTGATAATGGGACATTTCCAGAAAATATGATAATAGTTTGCATTTTGATTCTCTCTACAGCTTAAATCCAATTTGTTTTCCCTTTCCTAATTCTGACGGAGGGTCTTTGATCAGAAATTAACTCTTGTTCTCTGTGCAGATGTTACCTGACTTGCTGAGTGTTTCTAGCATTTTTAGATTTGATATTCACTCGTGGTCTTGTGGGCCAGATTTGGTGTTTTTGTTGCTCTGGGCAAGGAGGCTGTGATTCTGCATTGGGGAGGCCACGGCAACCTAGTGATTAGCATGGCGCTTTTACAGCTCAGCATGTCGGAGTTTGCAGCTCAGTCCTGATGTCATCTGTAAGGAGTTTATACGTCCTACCTGTGGAATGCATAGGTTTTCTCTGAGTGCTTCAGTTTCTTCCCACAGTCCAAAGATGTACCGCTTAGGAGGTGAATTGGTTGTTGCAAGATTGTCCCGTGATTAAGCTAGGGTTAAATCGGGCGTTGCTGGGTAGTGTGGCTTGAAGGGCCGATTCCGAGCTATATCTCTAAGTAAATTTACATGGTGGTGGTGCTGCCTGATAGCTCCAGGGACCGGTTTGATTCTGACCTCAAATGTTGTCCATGTAGGATTTGCACATTCTTCAGGTGTGGGATTGTAGGTGCTTGATTTCATGTGCAGGCAGTCTGGCAACTACAAATAACTATTTGTTGTTCATTAATGACTAGCAGAATCAAAGGGGAATTAGTTGACTTGTTGGGACAGAGTAAGATCCAGGGAAAAGAGGAGGAAATGATAGGAGATGGAAGTAATGAGCTTGCTTTCATGGGTGCTGGCTTGGAGCCAGTAGGCCAAATACTTGTGCCTTACAGGTATAAATTTGCTGATGATACAAAGGTAGGTGGAGGAGCGGGTAGTGTTGAGGAAACAGAGAACCTGCAGAAAGAAGGTTTAGGGCAAAGAAGTGGCAAATGAAATACGATGTTGGAAAGTGTATGGTCATGCACTTTGGTGGAAGAAGTAAACGGGAAGACTATTATTTAGATGTGGAGAGAATTCAAAATGCAGAGATGCAAAGGGACTTGGGAGTCTCCAGGTTGAGTCAGTGGTGAAGAAGGCAAATTCCAGGAATGAAAGGGTTACTGTATGAGGAACGTCTGGCAGCTCTTGAGCTGTATTCCCTGGAGTTCAGGAGAATAAGGGGGAATCTCATAGAAGCATTCCAAATGTTAAAAGGCCCGAACAGATTAGATATGGCAAAGTTATTTCCCATGGTAGAGGAGTGCAGGACAAGAAGGCACAACTTCAGGATTGAAGGATGTCCATTTAGAACAGAGATGCGGAGAAATTACTTTAGTCAGAGGGTGGTAAATCTGTGGAATTTGTTGCCACAAGCGGCTGTGGAGACCAATTTGTTGGGTGCATTTAAAGCAGAGATAGATAGGTTCTTGATTAGCCTGGGCAACAAAGGGTATGGGGAGAAGGCAGCGGAGAGGGGATGTCTGAAGGAATTGGATCAGCACAGTCTTGATGGGCCAAATGGCCTCCTTCTGCTCCTATATCTTATGGTCTTATAGTATAAGGAGAATAAGATCTGCTGAGTAAATAGATTGATGGGATAGGGGTTGGGGAGTGGGTGTGGAGGATGTAAAATCGAGGTGTGAATTGGACTTAGCATGCAGAGGAGCTGTGATTTCTTCAAATCATTGCAGGCTTCAGTTGCTGGATATGCCATTCCTATTCTGGTCTTCTGCTGGCACTTTGTGTTTTAAGATTTACAAGAATTAGTTGAGATGCCAAAAAACTTCCTGTCAGATCGCTGGCAGGTGGTAGGAGTGGGTTCCCTCTGACTGCCTCAGGGCTGTGTACTAAGCCCCCTCCTTTACTCTCTGTATACCCATGGCTGTGTTGCTGCTCACAGCTCCAATCTGCTAATTAAATTTGCTAACAACACTACACTGATTGGAATAATCTCAAACAATAACGAGGTGGCCTGCAGAGAAGAAGTCATCTCTCTGACACAGTTGTGTCAAGAAAACAACCTCTCCCTCAATGTCACAAAAACAAAGCAGCTGGTTGTAGACTACAGGAGGAATGGAGACAGGCTAACCCCTATTGACATCAATGGATCTGGGTTTGAGAGAGTGAACAGCTTTAAATTCCTCGGCATAAACATCACTGAGGATCTCACGTGGTCTGTACATACTGGCTGAGTAGTGAAAAAGGCACAACAGCACCTCGTTCACCTCAGATGGTTGAAGGGGTTTGGTATGGGCCCCCAAATCCTAAGAATTGTCTACAGGGGCACAATTGAGAGCATCCTGACTGGCTGCATCACTGCCTCATATGGGAACTGTACTTCCCTCAGTCACAGGACTCTGCAGAGAGTGGTGTGGACAGCCCAGAGCATCTGTAGACGTGAATTTCCCACTATTCAGGACATATAGAAAGACAGGTGTGTAAAAAGGGCCTGAAGGATCATTGGGGACCCGAGTCACCACAACCACAAACTGTTCCAGCTGCTACCATCCGGGAAACAGTATCACAGCATAAAAGCCAGGATCAACAGGCTCTGAGACAGCTTCTTCCACCAGGCCATCAGACTGATTAATTCATGCTGACACAACTGTATTTCTATGTTATATTGACTATCCTTTGTACATACTATTTATTATAAATTACTATAAATTGAACATTGCACATTTAGACGGAACTGTAATGTAAAGATTTTGCTCCTTATGTATGTGAAAGATCTAAGTAATAAAGTCAGTTCAATTCAATTCAAACACCCCTGGAAGAGAATCTGAGCAAAAAACGATAGAGGAAAGAGCAGTTCCACTGCTACCAACCTTATAGTTCCCACACCCCGCACTTCCCGTTTCTACCTCCTACCCAAGATCCACAAACCTGCCTGTCCTGGCCGACCTATTGTCTCAGTTTGCTCCTGCCCCACCGAACTCTTTTCTGCATACCTCGACACTGTTTTATCACCCCTTGTTCAATCCCTTCCGACCTATGTTCGTGACACTTCTCACGCTCTTAAACTTTTCGATGATTTTAAGTTCCCTGGCCCCCACCGCTTTATTTTCATCATGGATGTCCAGTCCTTATATACTTCCATCCCCCATCAGGAAGGTCTCAAAGCTCTACGCTTCTTTTTGGATTCCAGACCTAATCAGTTCCCCTCTACCACCACTCTGCTCCGTCTAGCGGAATTAGTCCTTACTCTTAATAATTTCTCCTTTTGCTCCTCCCATTTCCTCCAAACTAAAGGTGTAGCTATGGGCACCCGTATGGGTCCTAGCTATGCCTGCCTTTTTGTTGGGTTTGTGGAACAATCTATGTTCCGTGCCTATTCTGGTATCTGTCCCCCACTTTTCCTTCGCTACATCGACAACTGCATTGGCGCTGCTTCCTGCACGCATGCAGAACTCGTTGACTTTATTAACTTTGCCTCCAACTTTCACCTTGCCCTCAAGTTTACCTGGTCCATTTCCGACACCTCCCTCCCCTTTCTAGATCTTTCTGTCTCTGTCTCTGGAGACAGCTTATCCACTGATGTCTACTATAAGCCTACTGACTCTCACAGCTATCTGGACTATTCCTCTTCTCACCCTGTCTCTTGCAAAAACGCCATCCCCTTCTCGCAATTCCTCCGTTTCCGCCGCATCTGCTCTCAGGATGAGGCTTTTCATTCTAGGACGAGGGAGATGTCTTCATTTTTTAAAGAAAGGGGCTTCCCTTCCTCCACTATCAACTCTGCTCTTAAACGCATTTCCCCCATTTCACGTACATCTGCTCTCATTCCATCCTCCCACCACCCCACTAAGAATAGGGTTCCCCTGGTCCTCACCTACCACCCCACCAGCCTCCGGGTCCAACATATTATTCTCCGTAACTTCCGCCACCTCCAACGGGATCCCACCACTAAGCACATCTTTCCCTCCCCCCCCTCTCTGCATTCCGCAGGGATCGCTCCCTACACAACTCCCTTGTCCATTCGTCCCCCCCATCCCTCCCCACTGATCTCCCTCCTGGCACTTATCCGTGTAAGCGGTAACTTTGAAGGTATGAGTCGTGAATTAGCTAAGATAGACTGGCAAATGACACTTAAAGGATTGACGGTGGATATGCAATGGCAGGCATTTAAAGGTTGCATGGATGAACTACAACAATTGTTCATCCCAGTTTGGCAAAAGAATAAATCAAGGAAGGTAGTGCACCCGTGGCTGACAAGAGAAATTAGGGATAGTATCAATTCCAAAGAAGTAGCATACAAATTAGCCAGAGGAAGTGGCTCACCTGAGGACTGGGAGAAATTCAGAGTTCAGCAGAGGAGGACAAAGGGCTTAATTAGGAAGGGGAAAAAAGATTATGAGAGAAAACTGGCAGAGAACATAAAAACGGACTGTAAAAGCTTTTATAGATATGTAAAAAGGAAAAGACTGATAAAGACAAATGTAGGTCCCCTGCAGACAGAAACAGGTGAATTGATTATGGGGAGCAAGGACATGGCAGACCAATTGAATAATTATTTTGGTTCTGTCTTCACTAAGGAGGACATAAATAATCTTCCAGAAATAGTAAGGGACAGAGGGTCCAGTGAGATGGAGGAACTGAGTGAAATACATGTTAGTAGGGAAGTGATGTTAGGTAAATTGAAGGGATTGAAGGCAGATAAATCCCCAGGGCCAGATGGTCTGCATCCCAGAGTGCTTAAGGAAGTAGCCCAAGAAGTAGTGGATGCATTAGTGATAATTTTTCAAAACTCGTTAGATTCTGGACTAGTTCCTGAGGATTGGAGGGTGGCTAATGTAACCCCACTTTTTAAAAAAGGAGGGAGAGAGAAACCGGGGAATTATAGGCCCGTTAGCCTAACGTCGGTGGTGGGGAAACTGCTGGAGTCAGTTATCAAGGATGTGATAACAGCACATTTGGAAAGCGGTGAAATGATCGGACAAAGTCAGCATGGATTTGTGAAAGGAAAATCATGTCTGACGAATCTCATAGAATTTTTTGAGGATGTAACTAGTAGAGTGGATAGGGGAGAACCAGTGGATGTGGTATATTTGGATTTTCAAAAGGCTTTTGACAAGGTCCCACACAGGAGATTAGTGTGCAAACTTAAAGCACACGGTATTGGGGGTAAGGTATTGGTGTGGGTGGAGAATTGGTTAGCAGACAGGAAGCAAAGAGTGGGAATAAACGGGACCTTTTCAGAATGGCAGGCGGTGACTAGTGGGGTACCGCAAGGCTCAGTGCTGGGACCCCAGTTGTTTACAATATATATTAATGACTTGGATGAGGGAATTAAATGCAGCATCTCCAAGTTTGCGGATGACACGAAGCTGGGTGGCAGTGTTAGCAGTGAGGAGGATGCTAAGAGGATGCAGGGTGACTTGGATAGGTTGGGTGGGTGGGCAAACTCATGGCAGATGCAATTTAATGTGGATAAATGTGAAGTTATCCACTTTGGTGGCAAAAATAGGAAAACAGATTATTATCTGAATGGTGGCCGATTAGGAAAAGGGGAGGTGCAACGAGACCTGGGTGTCATTATACACCAGTCATTGAAAGTGGGCATGCAGGTACAGCAGGCGGTGAAAAAGGCGAACGGTATGCTGGCATTTATAGCAAGAGGATTCGAGTACAGGAGCAGGGAGGTACTACTGCAGTTGTACAAGGCCTTGGTGAGACCACACCTGGAGTATTGTGTGCAGTTTTGGTCCCCTAATCTGAGGAAAGACATCTTTGCCATAGAGGGAGTACAAAGAAGGTTCACCAGATTGATTCCTGGGATGGCAGGTCTTTCATATGAAGAAAGACTGGATGAACTGGGCTTGTACTCGTTGGAATTTAGAAGATTGAGGGGGGATCTGATTGAAACGTATAAGATCCTAAAGGGATTGGACAGGCTAGATGCAGGAAGATTGTTCCCGATGTTGGGGAGGTCCAGAACGAGGGGTCACAGTTTGAGGATAGAGGGGAAGCCTTTTAGGACCGAGATTAGGAAAAACTTCTTCACACAGAGAGTGGTGAATCTGTGGAATTCTCTGCCACAGCAAACTGTTGAGGCCAGTTCATTAGCTATGTTTAAAAGGAAGTTAGATATGGCCCTTGTGGCTACAGGGGTCAGGGGGTATGGAGGGAAGGCTGGGTTCTGAGTTGGATGATCAGCCATGATCATAATAAATGGCGGTGCAGGCTCGAAGGGCCGAATGGCCTACTCCTGCACCTATTTTCTATGTTTCTATGTTTCTAAGTGCTACACATGCCCTTACACTTCCTCCCTTACCACCATTCAGGGCCCCAAACAGTCCTTCCAGGTGAGGCATCACTTCACCTGTGAGTCGACTGGGGTGATATACTGCGTCCGGTGCTCCCGATGTGGCCTTTTATATATTGGTGAGACCCGACGCAGACTGGGAGACCGCTTTGCTGAACATCTACGCTCTGTCCGCCAGAGAAAGCAGGATCTCCCAGTGGCCACACATTTTAATTCCACATCCCATTCCCATTCTGACATGTCTATCCACGGCCTCCTCTACTGTAAAGATGAAGCCACACTCAGGTTGGAGGAACAACACCTTATATTCCGTCTGGGTAGCCTCCAACCTGATGGCATGAACATTGACTTCTCTAACTTCCGCTAGGCCCCACCTCCCCCTCGTACCCCAGCTGTTACTCATTTTTATGCACACATTCTTTCTCTCACTCTCCTTTTTCTCCCTCTGTCCCTCTGAATATACCTCTTGCCCATCCTCTGGGTCACCCCCCCCTGTCTTTCTTCCCGGACCTCCTGTCCCATGATCCTCTCGTATCCCCTTTTGCCTATCACCTGTCCAGCTCTCGGCTCTATCCCTCCCCCTCCTGTCTTATCCTATCATTTTGCATCTCCCCCTCCCCCTCCAGCTTTCAAATCCCTTACTCACTCTTCCTTCAGTTAGTCCTGACGAAGGGTCTCGGCCTGAAACGTCGACTGCACCTCTTCCTACAGATGCTGCCTGGCCTGCTGCTTTCACCAGCAACTTTGATGTATGTTGCTTGAATTTCCAGCATCTGCAGTATTCCTGTTGTTTGAGAGGAAAGAATGCTTGCTTTGTTAACACTGGACTTGCATCATGGTAAACCTCATCTGCAATATTTTAATAACATGGTGTATATTGAAATGAGGTGCAGTTTGAGATGAATGAATTTCACTCGAACTAGCATAGATGCTTATGTCTACAGTTTTTCTTAGCTCCTATTCAAAAATACTGAATTGTAAAGTTAAAACAGTAAGTGTGACTGGTGCAAAGTTCAATACAGATTGAGTAATGTTTTGGATATGGTAACTTGATATGCAAGAAACAATCAAGTTTTTGGAAGTTCAAGGACACAAAAATGATTATTATCCTTAAAAGGAAATGTGAAAAATTTGAGCTCTTGAAGTAAACAGGGACTGCCAATATGGTTGAAATTAAGCAAATCACAAACAAGAAAATCTGCAGATGCTGGAAATCCGAGCAACACATGCATCTATGGAAAAGAATACAGTTGATGTTTCGGACTGAGACCCTTTGGCAGGACTGGAGGAAAAAAGCTGAGGAGTAGATTTAAAAGGGTGGGGGGAGGGGAGAGAGAAACACCAGGTGATAAGTGACACCTGGAGGGGGAGGAATGAAGTAAAGAGCTGGGAAGTTGATTGGTGAAAGAGACAGAAGACAATGGAAGAAAGAATAAAAGAAGGAGGAGCACTAGAGGGAGACAATGGGTGGGCAAGGAGATAAGATGAGAGACGGAAAAGTGGATGCGAAGTGGTGAAGGGGGGTTGGGGGGGCTTTACTGGATGTTCGAGAAAGCGATGTTCATGCCATCAGTTGGAGACTACCCAGATGGAATACAAGGTGTTATTCCTCAAACCCAAGTGTGGCCTCATCATGACAGTGGAGGAGGCCATGGATGGACATATCAGAATGGGAAGTGGAATTAAAATGGGTGGCCACTAAGAGATCCCACTTTTTCTGGCAGACGGAGTGTAGATGCTCGGCAAAGCAGTCTCCCAAACTACGTCGGGTCTCACTGATATACAGGAGGCCACACTGGGTGAGGTGATACTTCACCTATGAGTCTGTTGGGGTCATTTACTATGTTCGGTGCTCCCATAGATGCTGCCTGATCTGCTGAGTTCCTCCAACATTTTGTGTGTGTTACTTGGTTGCAGTTAAGTGTCTGTATTATAGAGAACAAACTGTCCAAACAACAGTTACTGCATAAATGGGATTGTACGTGGTTTTTATATCCTACGTTTTTTTTTAATCACCCTTTCCTTTTCTGTTGTACGAGGGAGGGCAGGGCGTTTGAAGGTTGATGTTCTGTTGTGTTCTGTTGGTTTTTTTTGTGCAAGGGAGGGTTTTTTTGGGGATTGATGTTCTACTTCTTTTTGTGCAGGGAGAGGGTGTTTTTGGGAGTTGATGATTTGGATGTCGTTCTTTTTTGTGTGGGGGAGTAGGTTTGATGTTTGTCTCTGAACAACTTTAATGTTCTTTGGTGGCTATTTGGAGAAGACAAATTTCAGAGTTGTGTATGGATACATGCTTTCATAATAAATACACCTTTGAATCTTTGAACTAATGCCACACCATGAAATTCATCAAGGAGTAAGAAAGTGACAATAAGTTTGTGTACAGATTTGTTGACTCATGAATTGAATTTCATTTGGATAGAGTTGAATTACTTGAGTTTCTATTGTCCAGAAGGTTGTAGAACAATAAGAATAATTTAGGGGCCTATGTTTCATGTTATTCATATAACCAGCAAATAAAAAATGATAAGTAATATTATCTTGTTAATTTGCTAATCTTACTATTTTGTATTTTTTTTAATCTCAGAGGGGAAGAGATACATACGTGATCCAGCCTTTAGGGATCTCATAAATATTTCTGAAGTATCATTTTTCAAAGAAGTTGTGTTTATTTTCTTCTGTCTGTCATTCTCCATTTCAGCCACTAGTGGGCAATTGTCAACCACTAAAGTGATGAAAGAAGTTGACACTGATGTTCATGTGTTTCCAAACCACACAACTCCTCAAAAAACAGACTCTTTCTTTAACCCGAAAATGAAACCTAACAGGTGATGTATTGTCTGTTACTCTAACAATGAATTAGGCAGGGTAGCTTCAGCTTGCCCATTGGCTCATCACCACTGCCGATTATTGGTGCAGATTTATTTTGTCCTTTTAACTACTGTATGTAGACAGTACAGTACACGCCATCCCCAGGTTAAGGTTGCCTAATATATGGGCACCCCTACATAATATGGAGTTACCAAAATATTACAAAATCCAAAAGTCCAACGAACATCCGTACCATATGTTCTTTTCTATGAACGGCAGAGGTGGTTTCCACTCTACTTTTACGAATTGTTCTCGTCAGTCTTATGTACTTTGATGCCATTCGTTACAATACTGTGCAGTTGCCATAATGAGGATTTTGTGTGCTTTCTGACCTATGGACAAAATTGATTTATGGGTATCTGTAAACAAATAAAACTTGTCTCTTACCTGGAAACTGGCTTGTACTTCCCACAGAATAAATCATCTTTATCAAGTGAACTGATCAGATTGATGACTGAAGTAAATTTCTTTTGACTTTTCTACTTAACTAGTATTTTCAAATTAATGTGGTTTATTGTTTGCAGTAGATTAACCTGCTTTGAATTATCCTTTTTTGGGGAAAAAAAATGCATATTTCAAGCTTACAATTTTTTTGGCTTTTAAACAATTATTTCCCACCCTTTTTATGTCAGTTGTAGTCGTAGTGAAGATCCCTATCAAACTAAAATTACTTGGACTTACTTTTGTTTTTTAATCTATTATAGACAATTGATATTCTGCACTCTTGCTGTGCTGGCTCAGGAGCGCAAGCCGCTGGAATGTTTAGACGCTTTTGGAGCTACAGGTTTGTAATGACTGTAATAGTTCACTTTGTGCTTGATTGTTCTATGTTAAGATCAATAAAAAGGCCTTTCTGACATTTTTATCAACACTTAACTCTGGATTTTTGGTCTGTCCACACCAGTTACCACAGTGATTATTTCAGATCTTTTTGTTGAAATAAGAGCTGGTAGGTAGCCCATTCTCCATTCTGTTCTTTTATAATTTGATTGGTCTTGAAGTTGGAATAACTGGCACAATTAGTCGGAATATTTTGATGGTTTCCTTTTTGTAATATTCTCTGATAGCTTTTAAAATATTATTTCTAATGTAAATTAAAAGAAAATCAAATTGCTCTAATCTCAACTGCATACAGTACATATTCGTTTTTCAATTCCAAGATGCATAGGTGCCTTGGGAGAAAGAAAAGGTGATGTTGAAAATATCAGGAAATTAAATCCTCCAAGTTGATAGTATACATTGGGTGTTTTGTGTTCAAGCAGTTACATTTAAATAAGATGTTATTACCAACCAAAGTTATACTGACTCAAATTTTAAAGGGACCTTAGCTTTTAATATTTGATATCCTTTCAGATTGTCTGTGCAAATTTATGAAATTCTTGCTAAGTTGCCAATGATCTTGTAGTTCTCATGCTGTGTTTCTCATGTTTTCTTTTATTGGTTTGTTGAAATGTGTTTATGGTTAGTTTTGTGATTTTTTTTTGCTGGTATGGAATTGGTATCACAAACTAGAGAGCACAGAATCAGCACTGACACTTGCAATGCTTCACATTCTGAAGTGCTGTCCTTGAGAAGTCAAAGCCCCATCTACCCTCTCAGAATGATGCAAACATTTCCATAGCCTTACTTTAAAGAAAAACTGGGGAGCTCTTCCTGTGTGCAGGCTAATACAGTGGATTCCAGTTAATTGGGACACATCAGAGCCAGTACATTTTGGCTCAATTAAGTGGCTGTCCCTATTAGCCGAAGGTTCATGGAAATAGCTAAAAGGCAACAAAGACAAACTACCATTTAACTGAGTAACAAATTATTATTTAAATAAAATACAGAACAAATTAGAACACTACCAATACTACTACTACTACTACAGTATTATAAAACTGTATTAGTTCCTAATAGTTATCAATGGAAGAATTCATTTCTGTCATGTTCTTTGAATAGACTGTAAATGAACAAAATCAATGCAACACCTATTACAGATAATGGACTATCTTCACTGCCTTTCTGCACAAACTCAAAATAAAAAAAATAAAATGATCAAAATTGGCTGCTTTTTGAGTCTGTGTCTATCAGCCCACATAGACAATATAACAGAAGCACTCTCAACTGACGCTATTTAAAAACTGTTCGCCCCGTAATATCTGACAGCTATTTTTGGCATCTCCAAGCCTGAATGCTTGAAACCACAGTGAACAAAACAAGTCTGAATTGTCTTGCTAGTTATTTCTCGCCAACTATCAGTGACAAACATCACTGCTTTTTGAACACAAGCACACACAACCGAAGCTATTTAAAAACTCTTCACCCTAAGCACGGTGTAGTGCCTAATGGCCACACAAGTGCACGCAACTGACACTTGTGTGAAACTGTTTGGCAACAGTCTTCTGTATCAATTAACTTGCAGAGTATTCCAAAATAAACAAAGAAAAACCCAACTATTTTCTCTATTTTTGTTCTTTAAGAGTTGTCCCAAGTAAGCAGCTGCCCCAATTAACCAATGGCCCAATTAGCTGAAATCCACTGCATATCATTTCACCAACGTCACTACAGCAGATTATTACGTTAATATTTTTGCCTATTTGTGAGATCTACTGTTTGCTGATTGCTGCCATTTTATGTTGGTGACAAGGGGGCCTTTATTGCCCCAATTGTAATTGCTCTTGAATAGAATGGTTATCTGGGCTATTTAAGAAACAATTAAGAATCTATTCCTTTGGTTTTGGTCTTCAGTCATGCACAGACCAGGTAAATATGACAAAGTCCTTTGAAAAAAATTAGTGAATCAGATGAGATTTTAACTTATGGTCTTATCATCACCACTTTAGTTAAATAACTGAAATCCTCCAACGTTCAAATTCATGCCACTATTATTAGCCCAGGTTTCTGAATTACTCCTCCATTAACAAAGCTGTTGGCATTTCCTACTTTATAATGATAACCAGGATTTAAAAGCATTTCAACTATTGTAAGGTACTGAGGACACCGTGAAGTTTTGAAAGGAGCTACTTGATCTTGTTCGCCCATCTTTCCTATGGATGTGATCACTGGCAAAGCAGCATGATGGGCTTTGTTTCTGATGGTAAAGTCCCAACACATGAAGGGGATTGTATACCTGTAGTTTTCATTATTAATCCACTAGGTTTGTATAAAATTTTAAAAGCATACAATATTCTTGGATTAAAGGTAGTCAGCTGACTCAATGTAAAACAGGTCTTTGTGGACACTGCTGAAATTTCCATTTAGGAATTGGCTTCCAATTTGAAAAAAATCTGTGTAACATTAAAAGGTAAATTTAAATGATGGAGAATTTATCTCCAGCAGCGACTTTGTGATTTGATTACTAGGGCTGTCCATTAATATGAACTTAGTACACTGGATGAAAATCAGTGATCTAAAGCTCTTCAAGACTACAAAGAAGAAAGAATGGTCATTATTTATCAACAAGAGAAAATCTGCAGATGCAGGAAATCTAAGCAAATCTAATCTCTGGTGCTTCCCCCCCCCCCACCTTTTTTTTGTCCATGGCCTCTGTCCTCTCCCATCAGATCTGCCCCCCCCCAGCCTTGTATCTCTTTCACCAATCAACTTCCCAAGCTCTTTACTTTACCCTTCCCCCTCCCTGTTTCACCTAATGTTTTTCTCTCTCCCCTCCCATCTTTTAAATCTGCTCATCTTTTTTTCTCTAGTCCTACCAAAGGGTCTTGACCCAATACATCGACTGTCCTCTTTTCCATAGATGCTGCCTGGCCTGCTGACTTACTCCACCATCTTGTGTGTGTTGCTCATTATTTATTATTATTTTTACTTATTTAGAGATACAGGACAGGCCCTTCCAGCCCAATGAGCCACACCACCCAGCACTCCACCTATTTAACACCAGCCTAATCATAGGACAATTTATAATGACCAATTATCCTACTAACCGAGCACTCTTTGGACTGCGAGAGGAAATCAGAGCACTCAGAGGGAAGCCATGTCATCACGGGGAAAACGTACAAAATCATTAACAGGCAGTGATGGAATTGAACTCTGCCCCCAGCTGTAAAAGCATCATGCTAAACACTATGCTACTGTGGCAGTTTTATATAAAGAGCTTGTATTCATATGGTGTCTCCCACCTCCTGTAGTCATCCTACAACTCCTAATGCCCAAAGTTGTATTGCAACTTAAGTACTTGTTATGACTGATCATGGCTGATCCATTTTCCCTCTTAGTCCCATCTCCTGCCTTCTCCCAGTATCCTTTCATGCCCTGACCAATCAAGAATCTATCAACCTCTGCCTTAAAGGCTTGGCTTCCACAGCTGTCAGTAGCAAAACTTCCACAGATTCACCACTCTCTAACTAAAGAAATTCCTCCTCCTCTCCATTCTAAAAGGGCACCCCTCTATTTTGAGGTTGTGTCCTCTGATTTTAGATGCTCCCACCATAAGAAACATCCTCTCCACATCCACTTTATTAAGGCCTTGCACCATTCAATTAGATTTCAGCTCACTGGGGCAGCTGCTTACTTGGGACAACTCTTAAAGAACAAAAACTAATTGAGAAAATAGCTGGGTTTTCCTTCATTTATTTGGAATACTATGCAAGTTAATTGATACAGAAGACTGTTGCCAAACAGTTTCACACTAGCATCAGTTGCGTGCACTTGTGTGGCCATTAGACACTACACCATGCTTGGGGTGAACAGTTTTTAAATAGTGTCAACTGTTGTGCTTACGTTCAAAAAGCAGTGATGTTTGTCACTGATAGTTGGTGAGAAATAATTAACAAGAAAAATCATTGACATATAATGTAAGAAGAATTGGTCCCAACACTGACACCTGCGGAACACCACTAGTTACTGGTAGCTAACCAGAAAATACTCCCTTTATTCCCACTCTCTGCCTCCTGCCAGTCAGCCACTGCTTTATCCATGATAGAATATTTCCTGTAATACCATAGGCTAGTAACTTGTTAAGCAGCCTCATGTGTGACACTTCGTCGCAGGCCTTCTGAAAATCCAGGTGCACAACATCAACCAATTCTCTTTTGTCTATCCCGCTAGTTATTTCTTCAAAGAATTCAAACAGATTTGTCAGGCAAGATATTCCCTTGTGGAAACCACGCTGACTACAGCCTATTTTATCATGTGCCTCCATGTACCCCAAAATTACATCCTTAACAATCGACTCCATCATCTTCCCAACCACTGAGGTCAGACTAACTGGCCTATAATTTCCTTCCTTCTGCCTCTCTCCCTTCTTGAAGAGTGGAGTGACATTTGCAATTTTCCAGTCCTTTGGAACCATTCGGGAATCTAGTGATTCTTGAAGGATCATTACTAATGCCTCCACAATCTCTTCAGCCACCTATTTCAGAACCCTGATCTGACATGTTGATATACTGTACTAGGGAGGGTTTCATGAACAAATACATATGGGTTGTATAAGGTATGTAGCTGGGTGATCACCTGAAGTTGGAAAGGGAATAGGTAGACAGAGTAGGGTACCCTGTGGCCATTCTCCTCAATAACAAGTATACTATTTTAGATGGTGTTTGGGGGGGATTGTTCCACCTGGGGGATGCCACAGTGGTCAGGACTTGAGCATGGAGTTTAGCACTTTGGCCGAGAAAGGAAGGGGGAGAAGAGGTGAGTGGTAGTGATAGGAGTTTCATTGGTTAAGGAACCAATCAGTAGGCTCTGTGGGAAAAAAAAACGAGACTCCCGGATGATATGTTGCCTCTTAGCTTCTAGGATCAGAGATCTTAGACTGAATCTGTAGCATTCTTATGGGGGAGGGTGAGCAGCAAGAGGTTGTGAAGAGCATGATGTAGTTAGGAAAAGTGACGAGTTCCTGCAAAGTGGAATTCAGGCAGTTGTCTGCTAAGTTAAAAGATGGGACCTCCAGGATGGCAATCTCGGGAATGCTCCCTGTGCCATGAGCTAGTAAGGCAAAAAATAGGAAGCTAATACGGTCTAAGATGTAGTTGAGGAGATGGTACAGAAGGGAGGCCTTCTGATTTTTAGATCATTGGACTCTCTCACAGGGCATGTGGGACAATTTGCAGTTGAACTGGAGGGGGACCAATATCCTTGCAGGGAAGTTTGCTAGCACTGTTTCAGAGGGGTAGTGATTTAAATTAGAGTTCTAGAGAGATGGGAGCTGGGGTTACTTGTGGGGTAAAAAGATGTTAAGCATACATACAAATATAGGGATCAAAACATTGAGCATGGTGGGACTAATGTTCTGAGTTGCATCCACTTCAATGCAAGTATTGTAGGTAAGGCAGATGAACTTAGAGCATGGATCCAAATGTGGAATAATAATTTTGTCGCCATTAGTGAGACTTGGTTGCAGGAGAGGCAGGACTGGCAGCACAATGTTCCAGGGTCTGTTGGTTTTAGACATGATAGAGGGGAAGTATTAAAGGGGAAGGGGTGGTATTATTAGGGAAAATGTCACGGTAGTGCAGAGAGGACATATCGGAGGGCTCGTCCACTGAAGCAGTTTGGGTGGAACTGAGGAAGAAAAGAATGACCGTGTTAAAGGGACTGTGTTATAGACCTCCCAGTAGTCAATGGGATTTAGAGGAGCACTTTTGTAGAAAGACAATAGACGTTGCAGGAAATATGAAGTTGTGATAGTAAGTGATTTTAATTTTCCCCATATTGACTGTGACTTCCATACTGTAAAAAGAGTAGATTAGGTGGGGTTGTGTTCTGGAAAGTTTCCTTAATCAATATGTAGAGATCCCAACTTGAGGAGAGCACGATTTTGGATCTCCTCTTAAAAAATGAGACGGGGCACGTGACAGAAGTGCGTATAGGGGAACACTTTTTATCTAGTGATAGTAATTCCATTAGTTTCAAGATAATGGACTATCTGGACCAGATGGAATGCACCCGCGTGTTCTGAAGGAAGTAGCTGTGGAGATTGCGGAGGCATTAGCGATGATCTTTCAAAAGTGGATAGATTCTGGCATGGTTCCGGAGGACTGGAAGATTGCAAATGTCACTCCGCTATTTAAGAAGGGGGCAAGGAAGCAAAAAGGAAATTATAGACCTGTTAGCTTGACATCGGTGGTTGGGAAGTTGTTGGAGTCGATTGTCAAGGATGAGGTTACAGAGTACCTGGAGGCATACGACAAGATAGGCAGAACTCAGCATAGATTCCTTAAAGGAAAATCCTGCCTGACAAACCTGTTACAATTTTTTGAGGAAATTAGCAGTAGGCTAGACAAGGGAGATGCAGTGGATGTTGTATATTTGGATTTTCAGAAGGCCTTTGACAAGGTGCCACACATGAGGCTACTTAACAAGATAAGAGCCCATGGAATTACAGGAAAGTTACATACGTGGATAGAGCGTTGGCTGATCGGCAGGAAACAGAGAGTGGGAATAAAGGGATTCTAGTCTGGTTGGCTGCCGGTTACCAGTGGTGTTCCACAGGGGTCAGTGTTGGGGGCCGCTTCTTTTTACATTGTACATCAACGATTTAGATTACAGAATAGATGGCTTTGTGGCTAAGTTTGCTGATGATACAAAGATAGGTGGAGGGGCCGGTAGTGCTGAGGAAATGGAGAGTCTGCAGAGAGACTTGGATAGATTGGAAGAATGGGCAGAGAAGTGGCAAATGAAGTATAATGTTGGAAAGTGTATGGTTATGCACTTTGGTAGAAAAAATAAACGGGCAGATTATTATTTAAATGGGGAAAGAATTGAAAGTTCTGAGATGCAATGGGACTTGGGAGTCCTCGTACAGGATACCCTTAAAGTTAACCTCCAGGTTGAGTCAGTAGTGAAGAAGGCGAATGCAATGTTGGCATTCATTTCTAGAGGAATAGAGTATAGGAGCAGGGATGTGATGTTGAGGCTCTATAAGGCGCTGGTGAGACCTCACTTGGAGTACTGTGGGCAGTTTTGGTCTCCTTATTTAAGAAAGTATGTGCTGACGTTGGAGAGGGTACAGAGAAGATTCACTAGAATGATTCCGGGAATGAGCGGGTTAACATATGAGGAATGTTTGTCCGCTCTTGGACTGTATTCCTTGCAGTTTAGAAGAATGAGGGGAGACCTCATAGAAACATTTCGAAAGTTGAAAGGCATGGACAGAGTGGATGTGGCAAAGTTGTTTCCCATGATAGGCGAGTCTAGTACGAGAGGGCATGACTTAAGGATTGAAGGGCGCCCATTCAAAACAGAAATGCAAAGAAATTTTTTTAGTCAGAGGGTGGTGAATCTATAGAATTTGTTGCCACGGGCAGCAGTGGAGGCCAAGTCATTGGGTGTATTTAAGGCAGAGATTGATAGGTATCTGAGTAGCCAGGGCATCAAAGGTTATGGTGAGAAGGCAGGGGAGTGGGACTAAATAGGAGAATGGATCGGCTCATGATAAAATGGCGGAGCAGACTCGATGGGCCGAATGGCCGACTTCTGCTCCTTTGTCTTATGGTCTTATAATAATGAAGGCGGCTAGGACTGGTCCTCAGGTTAGGATTCTAAACTGGAGAAAGGCCAATTTTGAAGACTTCTAAAGGGATCAGGCAGGCATGGATTGGGGTAGGTTGTTTTCTGGCAAAGGAATGTTTGGTAAGTGGAAGGCCTTCAAAAGTGAAATATTGGGAGTACAGAATCTATATGTTTCTGCTAGAATAAAAGTCAAGACTAACAGTTTAAGGGAATCTTGATTATCAAAGGATATTGAGGCACTGGTAAAGAAAAAGAAGGAGGTATTTTACAGGTGCAAGTATGTAGTATTAAATGAGACGTGTGAGGACATTAAGAAATGCGAGAGAACACGAGAGAAATCAGGAGTGCTAAAGGAAGACATGAGGTTGCTTTGGCACACAAGGTAAAAAAAGAATCCTAAGGTCTTCTATAGCTATATTAAGAGAAAATTGGTCCTCTTTAAGATCATTATGGTCATCTATGCATGGAGTCGATAAAGATGTGGAGATCTTAAATGCAATTTTTACGTCTATATTTACTTGCGAGATACAGAGCCTATCAGAGTGAGACAAAACAGCAGCGAGGTCATGAGCAATATCTGGATTACAGAAGAGGACGTGCTTACTGTTTTTAAGCAAATTAAGGTGGATAAATTCCTATGGTTCCCTTGGACCTTCTCGGAGGTTGGTGCAGAAATTGCAGAGGCCCTGTCAGAGATATTTAAAGTGTCCTTTGTTACTGGTGTGATGCCAGAGAACTGGAAGGTAGGTTCTGTTGTTCCATAATTTAAGTAAGGTCTTAAGAATAAACCTGGAAGTTATAGGCTGATGAGCCCGATGTCAGTCATAAGTAGGTTACTGTAACATATTATAAGGGACAGGGTATATAAGTATTTGGATTGATTAGGGATAGTGAACGTGGCTTTGTGCATGACAGGTCTTACAGTTTTTTGAGGAGGTACTAAGAAGGTTGATGAAGGGAGGCTGATGCACTTTAGCAAGGCCTTTGATAAAATCCCACGGGGAGGCTGGCATTAGGAGGAGGTAGTCAATTGGATTCAACACTGGCTTCGAGGGAGGAGACTGTGAACGATATGGATGGTTGTTTCTCTGACTGGAGGCCTGTAACTAGTGTTGTGCCTTAGAGATTGGTACTAGATCCGTTGTTGTTTATCATCTGTGTGAATGATTTGGATGATAATGTAAATTGCATCAGCAAATGTGCAGATGACATCAAGATCGGGGGCAAAGTGGATAATGGAGAAGGCTTGCAACATGATCTGGACCAGCAGGGAAAGTGAGTTGAAAAATAGTAGATGAATTTAATACCGATTAATGTGGGGTGTTACTCTTTGAGATGACAGACTAGGGTAGGATTTACACAGTGAATGGTAATGCACTGAAGTGCCGTATTTTTTGCAAGTGGCATCACAGGTAGGTAGGTTATAAAGAGAACTTTTGGCACATTGTCCTTTCTAAATCAGGGCACTGAGCACATGAGTTATGATGTTACGTGGAAGTTACGAAAGACATTGGTAAGACTAAATTCAGAGTACTGTGTGCAGTTCTGGTCACCTACCTATAAGAAAAATATGAATAAGCTTGAAAGAGTGCAGAGAAAATTTACAAGGATGTTTCTGGGACTTGAACACCAGAATTATAGGGAAAGGATGATTAGGGTAGGAGTTTATTCGCAAAAGCACAAGAAGATCAGTAGAAATCTTACAGAGTTATACAAAATTTTTGAAGGGTATAGATAGGATGAATGCAGGTAGTTCCTTTTCCTGCTCAGATTTAATGCGACTAGAACAGAGGTCATAGACTTAGCGTGAAAGGTGAAATATTTACAGGGAATCTGAGGGGAAGCTGCTTCACTCAGTGTGGTGTAAGTGCGGAATGAGCTGTTAGGGAATGTCATAGTTGTGGGTTCAATTGAAACATTTAAGAGAAGCTTAAATATTACGTTACAGATGGTACATCAATGAGACAGGAATGGAAGGCTGTGGTATGGGTACGGATAGATGATACCAGTCAGAAAACAAGGCCAACATGAACTAGCGTGGCCAAGGGCCCTGCTTCTCTACTGTAAGACACTATGACTCTAAAAGCAACTGAGCTGGTTTAGCCTCCTCCTAAGCTGGTCAAAAATGTCCAGCCCACAGTCTCCATCATCATGGCATAATCAGACTGCTCAACAATACAATTGTTATCTCTTCTGAAATACTTGTGGATTATTCTTTTATTTTTGCAGGAATTATGGGGTTGCAGTGGGCAAAGCACCTGAGAGATGCAGTGAAAGTCACGATAAATGACATAAATGAGGGATCTGTGAAGATGATTGGAGAAAATTGTCTTCTAAATCGAATGAAGGTGGTAAAGAACATAAAAGAGGAGGAAGAGGACGAAGATGAGGTTGAGGAAAATGAGGATACTTTAGGTATTATTGAGGTCACACAAATGGATGCCAATGTACTCATGCATTTGAGAGCATTTGACTTCATGTGAGTGAAATGCATCATAATATCAATACTTAGGAAAATAGTATGATTTTGTTTTCTCTTCACATACCTGAATAAATTTTAAACTTTAATTTTTCTTTAAAGTGTCCAATAGTCTGTACTTGCTAGACAAGATATTTCTTTCTTTAGTAATAGTTGGATTTTGCAACAAAATTGTTGCTACAAAATACTGGGGCTGCAATATATCTTTTTCTGTAGCTTGTAATAAAGCATGTGCTGAGCAACATTGTGAGCTAAATTTAGGAAGTAGCCCAATTTGGTACCAAGTGATCTTGGATCACAAATTGTTGTCATAGAATTCTTTGAATTCCTTCAAGGAAATGTTGGTAGAAAATGAAATACTATTCATATTGGAGGAACCTTAGGAAGGTGGAAGAAAATATGGGCTGATTCCAGTACTGAAAGATCCAACTCGAAAGAAGTATTTTAGCTATATTCATGGTGGTCTTATATATCCAGTCAGAGGGACAAACTGTTCTAAGTCTGCTTTAGTCAACCTGTTGTATTTCATTTTTTTTCCCTGGTTTCCTGCTGAAAAGTAATTCTGACTGCACATCCCTGAAGAGTGGTCAGGGGTAGAAACTTACTGCCTGTCTCTAAAGAAAATTTTAAGATTGTGCGACCTCATAATTTGCAAAAGATTGCAATAGCCATACATGTGGAAAAAGTTATCATTGTTATTTAGACAGTATTGCAAATGAACCATGGTCTAAAGCATTTAGCAAGTCTTAGAATACAGAAAAAAAATCATCTGTATATAGTTAAATATTCAGACAAACATTAGTTATTGGAGAGGTCTATTTCCCAAATTGTGTGATTTGACAAACGCTGTGGAAAATCTCTGTTGATGAAGTGGCTGTAGAGGAAGAAAAAATGTTCTTATTGCAGGCAGATGTAGCCTATTTTGGATCTGCCCATAATTTTCATGTGTATTTCACTCTGCCTTGTTGAGCTCAGAGAAGGTTAACTACATTGATTACTATCAGTACTTCCATTCTGGTTATTCATGGAATCTAAACAAAATTATACTTTGAGAAGGTAGTACTGTAAATATGTTCTTTTTTTTCCTGGTTGTGTTCAAAGTGATGTAAGCTTTGTAGATCAGCAATTTTTCAGTTAGTAGAACTGGGATTTTGGAACTTTGAGAATTCTTGCTGCATCAGTCTTTAATGACATAGCAGGAGTAATCTACTGGATCTGCCAACTGTCTTACTGTCCTTTAAAAACAAATGAAACAGGGTACATGCTGAGTTCTTATGCCATGTGGAAACTAAAATTCTCCCCAATGGGTCTGAAATGTTTTAAAGACTTTCAGCTCAAACTAGGCTGAAGGCAAACCTTTTAGTGTCTGTATCACCAATTCCTTGCTGAGGAGCTGTGTGTTCTATTGGCCAGGAGTAGGTAGAAGTGGAATTACTGGAGACACAAGATCCTTGTTTCTTTGCTTTGGGGTTTTGACGATTTAATTGCTGGTGTTGCATTACAATTGACTAGGCCCTGTTTTCACTTTAAATTAGTTTACTGAACCTCTGCACTCTTCTGAGCCTTTACTTTTTTACCCTTGTGTCTTTGCCAGCAAAATATTTTCATTGTTACTTCTTGTTCTTCGGCATCCATATGCGCTGAATCAAGAGCAACATCAATGTGTGTTGATTAAAAGTTGCTTTACATTTGTAAGTTTCTATGGCAGGAATAATGAACTTATGGCACGCAAGAATTTTGTTGGCGCATGGCATCCAGTGCCACCCCTTGATTCTTTAAACCCCAACCATAATAAAAAGATACATCTTAATCTCTTTACTGCCAAATGAAGCAGCGAATGATTCTTTACAAGCCAAAAGCAGTGAGCTGTTTTCACAGAAAATGTCTCACACTGGCTTGGCGCCAGCCAGATGGTTCTCAGAACATATGACATTGGATGATACATTTTGAAATCCTCACAGACCTGGTACACACATCAATATTTAGATTGTAAAAGGTTGGGCCAATTGACATTGGTTTTGCTCTGCTTATGTATTTTTTTCATCTGTTGTTTGTGAGTCAACACTGGATATTCAGTGATAATAATGGGAAATACTGGTATGTAGCTTACCACTTCCATAAATATTCAAGTGAATCATTGTTTTCAATAATGAACTTGGTCAAGTCTAATTATAGGTGTAGACTTACAGCTGAAACTAGTGCTGAATGCATAGCTCTCAAAACAACCAAATACAATCCAGATGTTAAATATTTCTCATCATCCATGCAGCAACACAAGTCACACTGAGAATAAAGTGCGAATTTTTTCCTTTATTTGATCTTTTATGAATATGCACCAAAGTTTATAGTTTCACATTCTCGTTTCTTATGTTATATAAAAATATTATTTAGAAATGATGTTTTTTAAAAAAAAAAGACAATTGAAAAATTTGATATTTTTGGGCATGTTTTCTAAAGTGCTTCATTTGTTTCAATCTGTCCCTGTTATACATGTAAATGCCCTTTTTTTCTTAAGATATACACAATTATTGATCAATGCTAATCTCTGCTTAAATGTGTGAATTTTTAAAGAAAATTATCACCAGTTTTGTCACACGCTCTCAAACAAAGAGCCCTGTAGGAATGCCCCTGCAGAAATCTGTCCTGACCTACCTCCCATCTGGAAGATGGAGTATATTGGGGAGAACTACTGAAATAATATGCTGTGTAAAACATAATGCAAAATATTTTTCTTCTGCCTTTGTTCAGTAATGAATATGGCAGATATTACAATTGCAGCTATCTGATTGTGTTTACTTTTGTCTTGGGATAGACACCTTGACCCATTTGGAACAGCAATAAATTACTTTGATGCTGCCTTCAGAAATGTGAGGAATCTTGGAATTGTTTCTGTGACATCCACTGACATCAGCACATTGTACTGCAAGGCCTTGAATGTCACCATGCGCCACTATGGGTGTCACATTGTCCGGACAGAATACTATAAAGAAGTGGCAGCCAGAATGGTCATCGCTTCAATGGCAAGGTAATGTGTTCACTAATATCTCTTGTAAAAATGCAAGGTTTTTGGAGAGTACCTCCTTAGTAGCTTAACAAGTTCAGGAAATGATTATCAGTTCCATACTATACTTTTGAAGAACAAGTCCTTTCAAGTCAAGACGTTTTAAAATTTGCTGTTATTTAAGTGAATGTAATAATGTAATATCAAAGATGTATGCACCCTCTGTTACTAAAATATAAAATAGTTAACTACCTTCTTTTTGAGTAACCTCTATGGCCACAGATGGAAATACATTCACTGTGAGATGACAGTACTGAATCAAAGCTCAATATTTGCACCAGCAGTAACCCTGTTACTCAAGTTTGAAGTTTCTTCTTGTGGGTATGTTTAACTTCCAGGGCTGACGTTTCTTTGGTCCAGCCAATTGTTATGGTGGGGACTGGGAGGCAGGGGCCCTGCTTGATAAAATCCAGCTCATTAATGAAACATAGTTGCAATAATGGAGTTGTTAGCATCTTGAGCTTTTTTCTGCCGTTTGTAGCCAAACACTATTCTTCCCCTTACCCATACAATTTAATTGCAATATATATCTATCATTCTCAGATAGGAAATGTTTTTGAGATAGCATCTATTAGTCTTTTCAGAAAGAAGTTTCATTTGCCTCTTAAGGTGTTGGCTCTGACTGCCAACCAATGTGAAGAATAGTGCACATTGACCACTATGTGGTTCTTCAATAGATTGTAGATTTTAATCCAATTTATGTCCTAAACATTCAAGTTCTAGGAAATACAACACACTTTTGTAATCCTTATTAAAACACTTGGTATCCAGATGTCATTCTGGTATCTTTTAGGCTAGGGGTCACCAGCCCGTTGATCGTGATCGACTGATCGATCTTTGACACTTTCCCAGTGGATCCTGAAGAAAAATCAAAAATAAATACAAAAGTACTGTTGTAATGTGAGCATTATAAAAGTAATACTAATTAGGATAATGTTAATATAGCAATACTTTTGCTAAAAAGCTGTTTGTAAAGAGAGATTGTTTCCGGGTTGCGGGGGTTTAGTTCCGTTCTTTCTGCCCAGTGCGCATGTGTGTAGCTCTCCCGCCATGCACCGAGTTTTCAGCGTAGCCTGTGCTGCATCAAAGTGACCAATCAGATTAGGTAAGAGTACAGACTGTCGCAAACATCGATATACGGCAGTGTCCCCAACCTCCGGGCCGCGAAGCAAGCAGTGGTGCAGCGGTAGTCCAGATGCACACAGCACATCCTTAAGGAAAAAAGCCGAAATAAGCCAGCTAATTAATTAGGTGCCACCTGGCATGTAAATGTCGGCTCAGATCAGAGGCGACGCAATCGGCAATTGCTCGTGATATTCTGATAGCGTGGCGGATGCTCCACAAAAAAAGGCGAAAACGTACAAATTCCATCCAGAATGGGAAGAGGAATTTCTATTTACCTTGGTGAAAGACAAGTGTGTATGTATGTTGTGCCACCAAACACAAGCACTGACTAAAGGAGGGAATCTGGAGCGGCACCACAACACCAACCACCAGAAATTTAAAGACACCTACCCCCCAAAGAGCGCAATTCGTGCCAGGAAAGTTGAGGAGCTGAAATCGGAGTTGAAGGCCCAGCAATCGTTTTTCACAAAACATGCTGCTCAAAATAAGGCTGCTATTGAAGCATCATTTCGTGTAAGTCACCTTTTGGCTAAACACAAGAAGCCTTTTACAGATGGCGATTTATTCAAGGAAGCAATGGTCATTACCACAGAGACGGTTTTTAATGACTTTAAAAACAAAAACGGCATCACAACCGCAATACGTAATATACTGCTTGGCCCTGCAACAGTGACAAGGAGGGTAGTGTCACCGTCAGAGGATGTGAATATTCTTCACTACAGTTCAATGAATCCCTGGATGTAATGCAAACAGCTCAGCATGTTGTATTTGTCAGAATGGCTTTCCAGGATTTTACAACAAAGGATTTTACTTCCTCACTCTTTTGCAATTAAAGGAGAGAACGAGAGGTGAGGATATTTACAATGAGTTTAAAAAATATGTCCGTGAAAATGACAACCCCATTCATAAACTGATTGCAATTACTCCTGATGGCGCCCCAGCAATGTGCGGTGTGCACGTTGGTTTTATACCACTAAAAGTCAGTGCCTACTTCGGGTCAACTTATCTATGTGAAATTGCATTTTCTCAGATGAAAATTATTAAATCTAAGTACAGCAGCTGACTTACTGACAGACACTTCACTAGGGTTGCCAACTTTCTCACTCCCAAATAGAGACTCATTCCACCGAGATGCAACACTGAGCATCATAGGAAGTCATTCCTGCCTGTGGCCATCAAACTTTACAACTCCTCCCTTGGAGGGTCAGACACCCTGAGCCAATAGGCTGGTCCTGGACTTATTTCCTGGCATAATTTACATATTACTATTTAACTATTTATGGTTTTATTACTATTTAATTATTTATGGTGCAACTGTAACGAAATCCAATTTCCCCCAGGATCAATAAAGTATGACTATGACTATAACGGACAAAAGTAGCAGTCAAAATCCCGGGACATTTGTGTTTATCCCAAGAAAGACTACCATGACCATGAAGCCTTGCGCAGGCGCCTGTGTGTGCATGCGTGATGTGCCGATTTTTTTTTTTAACCCCATGAATCGGTTTTGGCTTAATCTTCATTATTTCTACTTTATATAGGCTGTGTATTATCATCTCATTCCTGCTTTTACTATATGTTAGTGTTATTTGGTATGATTTGGTAGGTTAATTCTTTGGGTCTGGGAACGCTGAAAATTTTTTTCCATATAAATTGCTTCATTGGCATAAAGCATTCCGGCACGAAAGATTTCATAGGAACGTTCTACCTTAGCGGGGGAATACGGGACAGTTGGCAACCCTACACCTCACAGACTGTCTCAGACTGGTTGTCTGTAGTTATGAGCCAAATTTCAGGGAACTAGCAGAAACTATTCAGCCCCAGTCATCACACTGAGTGCAACAGTCAATTTTTATTCATTTATTTTTCGTATTGAAATAAAATTAAATAATGAAACTTAGAATTAAAGGTGTGAAGTATTGTAATATTCTTAAAGAAAGACAGCTATGGCCTGTTTGATATGCTAGTTACAGTGTTTTCTTGTTTGAATTAATTTGAAAGTTTGACAAAAGTATTTTGTGTAATTCAAATACAATTCACCCAAATAAAAGGCCTCAAATTGGAAGTACTATCTGAGCTGTTTTTTGCTCTAAACGATTTAGTAGGTAGATCTTGCCTTTCACTGAGGTCGAGGTAGGGGATCTTGGGCTTAAAAAGGTTGGTGACCACTATTTTAGGCAATGTGTGGCAGAATACTAAATGCACCAGATTTGCCACTATGGTGCAGGTTTAGTTAAACCAGCACTTTCTAAAGCTTTTAGCTATATTATCTTTAATCCTCTCAATCCTGTGTCCAGAATTTCTTTAGTTTTATTTTGATTACATTTTGCAACTTCAACATTACTAACTCTTCATCCTACATAACAGAACATAAGCCCACAACGTTGTGCCGACTTGCATTAACCTTGCATCAATCCAACCCTTCCCTCCAACATAGCCCATAACCTTCCAACTTCTTACATCCGTGTGCTAATCTAAAAGTCTCTTAATTGTCCCTATTGGATCAGCCTCTGTGACCAGCCCCGGCAGTGGGTTCCAGGTCCTCTCTGTGGTTTAAGAAAAAAAACTACCTCTGACAGCTCCCCTAAACTGTCCAGCACTCACCTTAAACTGATACTCTCTTGTCTTGGTCATTGCCACCCTGGACAAAAGGTGCTGCTGTACACTCTACCCACGTGTCTCATCATCTTCTGCACCTCTATCAAGTCCCTTCTCATCCTGCTCTGTTCCAAGGAGGAAAGTCCCTAGCTCGCTGAATCTCTTCTGTTTTCACAATGACATTTTTTACAATAGCAATTGATTTTTAAGTTTGTAACAATAGCTTTTGGGACAGCGTGGGGAGTTAGGTGTTAGGGACAGGGATGAGAAAGAGTTGGAGGTCAGGGGTAGGAGCCAGTGTTCAAGCCAAGATGGCACTGAGCTGCAATGTCTATCTATGTCATGGTGCAGACTTAGTTGCTTTGTAGGTTCATAAGGAAGATATGGGCGACAGTGCAGGGAATTAGGAGTCAGGTGAGGTTTTAGTAACAGAGATGAAGGAGAAAGAGAGATCAGGACAGGAGCCTGTGTTTGGAGTACAGGCCACTGGGATCAGAGGGCCGTACTATTCCTGAAGTCAACCCTAGGGTGCTCCGTGGTCGAAGGTCAGAGGTCCGGGAGGTCAGGTCATTTGAGGCCTGGAGGTCAAACCCATGATTGGCGACTCCTTAGGTCGATACCCAGAGATCGATGAAGTCCTGCAGTCAAAGTTGAGTGCTTGGTGAGTCTGGAGGTAGAGAGCCCAAAGGGTCAAAGACCGAATTTGGTTAGTCCAAAGGTAGAGGCTTGAAGATCAAGTCTTTGTGTTCAGACCAGAGACTGGAGGTTGGAGGCCCGATGCCTGTGAGTTTGAGAGTCTGGGTCCAGGGTCTGGAGGTGACCTCTGCTGGTGAGGATGTCTTGTTCTATTGTTGGTACTGCTGCTTCTATTGTTCCATGTTGATTGTTGTATTGTTGTTTTGAACATTGTGGGCATGCTATGTTGGCACTGGAATGTGTGCCCCCGGCACACCCTTTGGTATGTTGGTTGTTAACTCAGACAACACATTTCACTGTGTGATTTGATGTACATTTGATGAATCTGAATCTGAATTTTCTGTTACAGATATTCATTTATCACAGTTTTGCTTATTCACACAATATCTCTGTAATTTAGTGCTGCCATCTGCAGTGCTCACAAGTTTGTGCCACAGGTAAAATTGGACATGTGGCTTTCCTTCCAGCTGTTTAAGTACTGAGTCAAAATTTGTGAGATTGGAGGGTCACTTTAAGTTCAGCGTGGAAGGCTAACGACCAAACTTATCTGTGGATCTTCTGTGTGTGTAATTGACAGCATGAAGGCCATTAGGCACCTGAAACAATCTACTGTTTGTGGTTGCTTGCAAAAAATTTTCCTGATGTGCCTAGCCTATGAGAACGTGTAACCCTAAAAGGATGTAGTCTACTTCTGCATTACTACAAAGACTTTATTCTGCCTGGGCCACTGATGGATGCACCAAAGTGTCCATTTCCTCCAGGTGGATGTATCCTTCCATTTCCTCCATTACTGATTACTCATACGCCAACCCCACGATATATCCAACTGGTATAATATCTGTACACCTAACCCCACTTGCCAGTTCACCACCCATATGCTACCTCCTCACCCAAACAAATATCCAAAACAAATTCTCCTGGTGATTTTCCTTTCCAAATCTCTGAGCAGAATGCTTCCTGTTCCCGCAGTCAGTTGTACTTGGAAACGGCTGCTTAATATTTTAAGCAACATTTGTACTGTATGAAAAATCTTTTGTGTTCCCTTCTTTTCACATGCCAACTTCCTTTCCTCATGAATGTATAAAATAAACCGTCTGAATTGTGATTAATTTGTGCAAAGCAAATACATAGCATGAACATCATTAACCTAAGGCATATGCAACTAAACACAAAAATGCTATTTGCTACTGAACCCAGGATTAAAAATGTTATCCTTGTGCGTGACTGAAAAGATTAAGCATTATGTTTACAACCATAATACTATCTGTCAAAGTCGACCATACTGAAGTTATTCAGAATGAGAGTCAAATTGTGAAAAGGGAGATTGGTCCGCACGTCATCAGAACAACTTCTTATAATAAGTACACATTAGATTAACATTAGCTGAACCAGAAGTTGCTGCAGACATTCTGCAACCACTGTTTAGTATAATCTGGGAAAAGGGACATACCCAAGAGCTAGACAAAGGGAGTTATTGTTAAGATCCCCAAGAAAGGAGTGCTAAGTGATTGCAACAACTGGTGTGGCATCACACTTTTGTCAGTGCCCAGCAAAATGCTTGTCAAAGTCATTTTCAATGGATTATAGATGCTGTCAATGTGTGCTTGAGGAAAGGGCAAGCTGGCTTCAGGAGAAACAGAGGCTGTGTCGACCAGATCTTCACGCTGCGTAACATCATAGAACAGTGGCAGAGACAACTGTATGTGAATTTCGTGGACTTTGAAAATGCTTTTGATAGCATCTACAAATTCTCAGATCATATGGGATCTCTTCCAAAATTGTCCAGCTTATGGTTACTTCACCTGCATAGATGAGGACCGCAACTTGAGCTTTGAAGTCAAGACAGGAGTCAGGCAAGGCTGTGTGATGTTGGTGATATTATTTAACCTGGTGATTGACTGGCTTATGAGGCAAACAATGATAGATAACCAGAGACATATTATGTGGACTCTATTCTCTACTTTAGAAGAGCTTGGTTTTGCAGGTGACCTCTCATTACTATCACATACATACCAGCACCTGTGTGCCTTTGGTGGACAGGTTAGACTCAGAGTCAGCCAGAGAAAGACGGAGACCAGGACCCTCACTGTAGAGTCTCCTCTCACATCAAGGCATATGACGTCAACACACTGACCCGGGCAGCATCACTTGGCAGGATGGTGGCACCATGGCCGACATCCAGTGCAGGCTCAACAAAGCTGGAAGCATCTTCAGATCAATGAGCAACATACGAGGATCAACCAAGTGCGGTGTCCACACCAAGGTGAAGTTGTACCAGAGCTGTGTTCTGTCCACACACTTGTACGGGTCAGAATGCTAGTGCATGACAGAGGGCGACCTTTCCAAGCTCTCGTCATTTCACACTATGAGCCTCCAGAAGATCCTTTGTATTTTCTGGCCAAGAAAGATCTCCAACCACACCTTACTCCTTCAGTGTCACCAAGAGTACATGGCCACAATCATCAAGTGGAAATGCTGGAGATGGATTGGGTACATGATGAAAAGAGAAGCCAACTCTATCATCAAGGCAGCACTTCATTAGGACTCTGAAGGACAGAGGAAACGCAGAAGACCAAAGACAATTTAGCACCATACCGTAGAGGCAGAAGTGAAGATGCTGAGCCACACCTGGGGCACCATAGAGAAGATGGCCAAGGACAGACAGAGATGGAGGACCTTCATTGCTGCCCTAAACACCAACAGTGTAATAGGCAGTAACTAACTAGACTGACATTGGGCTCCATTAATGAAACAACATATTCAAAGTCCATGTTCAATATTTAAAAAAAGGAAATTGTCTCGTATACCTGGAACTTTAATTTTTCAGCAATGTACAACTGAAAATTGATTTTTATGTTGAGTGAAGTGCAGTAACAATCATTTCCAGGGCATTTACCTCACTCTGGATAATCAGCTGGGTAATTCCTCACGCTCCTGAATGGAATTCTGTGGTTGGAGTACACATGATAATGCTATTGCATGTAGAATTTTTATTTTAACATTGCAGAAGGACTTTGATTTTGTTATTCTGAGACAACCTTGTCTTTGCAGTACAGCCTCCTAGGCAGTTAAATTCATTATTTTCCATTGTCCTTTCATCCCTCCAGAACTATGGTGAGCTTATTCCTGAAATGTAATTCACAGAAAATGTTTGTTGTGATGCGTCTAGTATGGTAGCATAGTAGGTAGTGCTTGTCGCTCTCACTTTCTGCTTCCAGCACTGGCTAGCAGTCTTGTGAAAAGGAGAGCTGAATGTGTAAGTCTCTTTCTGCCAGTACATAGCATCTCCAACTGCAAGCCTCGTGTAGTGCCTTCTCGCTGGCGACATATGGAAACTGAACTCCTTTCGGACTCGGGCTGAATTACAGAGGACGGGGAGGAGGTCTGGCCCCTGCACACGTGGTACAGGCACACCATTGTGTGGACATGCCCTGGTGCTCTTGAAACAGATCCCCAGCTATGGGTAAATAGCTGCACTGCCTTGTGGGCAGCCTCGGGGGAGACGAAGACTACGGGAGTAAACCCGGACAACAAATCTGGAGTGAATCCCCTAAGGTGGCTGGATGTCATTGAACATCCTTCCGGCAGTCAGGCTGGTGCCAAGCGTATTGCTTCATAAGCTTTCCTTTGGACTACACTGGTGAAGCCGAGAAGAGGACCTTGACAACTGGGCATCTTAGGATCTCGAGACCATTTGCCCAGGCTTGTGATGATGATCATCATCTCCCATTGTCCTTTGAGAAAGACAGGTGCCAACCAACCAACCAATTCAATGAGCTCCAGGTCACAGACCACTGGCCTCAACCTCCAATTATCACCCTGCTCAGGCATTCCAATTGTCTTTTTCTCTCTTCCCCAATCCCTTCCAGTTAGACATATAGAACAGTACAGGTCCTTCAGCCCATGATGTTGTGCCAAACTTTCAAGTTACTCCAAGATCAATCTAGCGCTTCCTTTCTGCATGGCCCTCCATTTTTCTTTCATCCGTGTGCTTAAGAGTCTCTTAAATATCTGCCTCTATCACCACCCCTGGCAGCGCATACCACAAATCCACTACTCTGTGTAAAGAAACATACCTGAGATATCCTCCCCCCATACTTCCCACCCATCACCTGAAATATTATGGCCTCTTGTATTAGCCATTTCAGCTCTGGGAAAAAGGTGCCAGCTGTCCACACGATGAATGCCTCTCATCACTTCACACACCTCTATCAAGTCACCTCTCATCCTCCTTCACTCCCAACACCCCCAATCACCAGCAGTAGCCAAATTATTACACTCCAATTACCATAAAATCTCATTAAAAATTATTGTAGCTGTAGGTCCCTGAATCTCTTTTTAATTTCTCTTAATCTTTAACTTCTAATTTTTATTGTTATTCCAGTGCTTATTATAGCAGTAAATCATTTTACATTTGAAAGTCTGTATTTACTGGGTCAAGCTCAGTTAAAGTTGGGTTTCCGATACAACTTTGGCTATCATCTCATTGGAGTAAAACTAATATAGTCTTTGTGGTTTTGGTGAAGGATCTTTAACTTGAAAGGACCCTCGTCTGAGGGTTTCCAGTATTTGATTTCATGATTATAAAAAGACTATTATAAATGTTGTCAACTTTTAGCTTGATCCCTTAAGTAAGGCACATTTTAATAAAACACATGTATTGATCTGGTGAACTTCAGGGCATGTTAATCAAATTTTGGTTACATAAATTTAGTCCAAGTTTTATCCAGTATATGGAATAAGCTACCATATGGAAGTGGTGGACATAGGTTCAATTGGATCAGCACATAGGTAGGAGGGATGTGGAGGCTGATGGGACAAGTTCAGCAAGGACTATATGGGCCAGAGGGCCTGTTTCTGCACCGTATGCTGTATGACTCTCTGCCATGACCAGAATAAGTTACCCATTTTTCTGTGATAACTTATCAATAGATGGCCTGTTAAATTTCAAGTTTAGTGTGAAAAGGTCCTGAATGCCTTGAATTTGTTGATGATTCTTGAGAAGCTCTGATTAATATTGACTGATGAATATTAGAATCAAAAAGGAACTTCCAATCATACACTGCAAAGCCTTCGATGAAATTGTATATGATTTTATGTCTCTTTTTTGATCCAAATTTCAACGGAAGAAGAAATTAGATTTCAGAGAATTCTCTATCATTTCAACACACACAGAATGTTAGAGGAACTCAGCAAGTCAGGCAGCATCAATGGAAGGGAATAAGTAGTTAACATATCAGGGCTTTTGGAAGGTCTTGGCCCGAAACATCGACTGTTTATTCATTCCCATAGATGTTGCCTAACCTGCTGAGTTCCAGCATTTTGTCTGTTGCTTTGGATTTCCAGTATCTGCAGAATTTCTTGTGTTTATTATTATCGTTTTTCATCTTTCATATTAAAATTGTGTTTGGAAACACGAGGAATAAAACATATGGAATTTGGCTTTACTTCACTAAATTTGTCAGTCTTAGAGTTAGAGCAGTAATTTTCAATATAGTACCTTCACATTGTAACTGCAAGACATTTCTCAAACTTTTGATGCATTTTCTCTAACTGTTCTAAGAAAATGGGGTCTGGTGTCCCTTTTGGCTTGGTGGTGTCTTCTGATACACTGCCTTTGCTGGGCTGTTGCATGCAACAGTGCAGTCTTGTCAGTGTGAGGTTGTCATTGTACCATACATCTTTAGTGAACTTTATCCTGGAAATCAGTTACATGGATAAATCTTAGATCCAATTATGATTCTTATAATTGAGGTAGTAGTACCTTTCTCTTTGTCCTTAGTTAAATGGAACAGCATCTGAAAGTTGTTTTTATTCCCCTCATTGTTCAACTGTGTTACCTTGTGTTTTCTGATATTTCCCTGCAGGGCTGCAGCACGCTGCAATAAGGGGATTGAGGTCCTATTCGCTGTAGCTCTGGAACACTTTGTTCTGGTGGTGGTACGGGTGCTTCGAGGTCCTTCCCAGGCGGATGAAAGCCTGAAGAAAATCCGACGCCTGATCCATTGTCAGTGGTGTGAAGAGCGGGTCTTCTACAAGAAGTGCCATATGCTAGAAGGTAAACCCCACTCAACAACGGTCTATGCAGCCAGTGGTTAAATATATTTAGCTGTTTGCCTTCACCTGAAAAGGGGGATCAGTGAACTGCTGCAGTGTTTGTCAATCTGCTGTTGATTACTTGTCTACTCCCAATGCTCTTTAAGCTCCCTGTACTTTAGCATTTTATACTATATTATAGTACAGGGGTCCCCAACCTGTTTTGCACTGTGGACTGGTCTAATATGGACAATATTCTTGCGGACCAGCCGACCGGGGTGGGGGGGTGGGGGGGGGGTGTTCAACTAGAGTTGAACTCACCTCAGCATGTCTTTTACAGTTAGGATTGCCAACTTTCTCACTCCCAAATAAGGGGCAGAAGTAGCAGTCAAATACGGGACAGTGTTTGCTCCGAGAAAGACTACCATGACCATGAAGCCTTGCGCGGACACCTGTGTGCACATGCGCGTACGTGCTGATTTTTTTTGCCACAAATCGGTTTTGACTTAATCTTCCCGACTACAATGCACATACATTATTTCTACTTTATATAGGCTGTGTATTTATCATATCATTCCTGCTTTAACTATATGTTACTGTTATTTTAGGTTTTATGTGTTATTTAGTATGATTTAGTAGGTTCTTTTTTGGGTCTGGGAACGCTCAAAAATTTTTCCCATATAAATTAATGGTAATTGCTTCTGCGCTTTACGCCATTTTGGCACGAAAGGTTTCATAGGAACGCTGTACCTTAGCGGGGGAAATACGGGACAAGGGCGGTCCCGTATGGGACAAACCAATTTAGCCCAATATACAGGATGTCCCGGCAATACAGGACAGATGGTAACCCTACGTTCAAGTTCAACAGTGCGTGACAGGGAATGAGGAAAAATGCAGCTGACTGATATCGTTTCCTCTCAGCCCGGTAGCACATGCTTTGCGGGCCGGTACCAGTCCGCGGCCCAGTGGTTGGGGACCACTGTTATAGTAATATCCCTGTAATATTTGATATCTGGCTCCTCTTTCATATGCCATTGTTAGCCACCTTAAATGGCAGAAAGTTTTGTGTCACATACTTGCTGAATCTGTTGTAGATTTTGACCAACTGGTAAGTATATTTGAAATTCCCTAGTGGTTAAAGTTAATGATTTCCCTTCGAGCAAAATTTCAAGTAATACAAGTGGTATTACAGTTTCCTCATTCTTCTAAGCACCAGAGATTTATGTATTTTATTTTGCAGCTAACATGGAATATAAGAACCAGATATGTTAAGTATTTCTCTTCATGTGAATTCTAATATATTGAAACATTTACTGAATATGGTCTTATGGTTTTAAGTTTGGAGTCAGCACCATACAATACAAACACTGTCATAGCCTTGAAAATTGATGTGCAACAATGCTTTATGTTTAGTGACAAACAACCAGTCTATTTTCAAACAGATTTTCTGTTGTTATTTCAGAAAGTGCATACCGTCAGCTGCCATGTGATTGTCATGGAAGTATGCCAGGAAAAACTGCTGTAGAGCTTGGACCATTGTGGTAGGTTGCTGCTAAAAGTTAAGGATTTGGAATAAAATTCTAAGTTATTGTTTGACCTCATGTTGAGTCCTGAATGTCCAGCATTCCTAGTTTTAGGCATAATTTTCTTTTTACTCAAGCAAGGAGTTTGGCCAATGTTATTGAAGTGTTCTACAGTCTAACACTTGGTTTTCTTGTGGCTGTTGTATCAAGTGTCCTAATAAATGAAAGAGTTGCCAGCAATATTTTTTAGTCAACGCCTGCTGATTTGAAATTGTGCCCACTCCTAATGGACAAGTTCCTAATATGTTCTGCAAAAACACTGGTTCAGCACTTGTCTGTGCCACATGTGGGTGGGTTTAGGAGATGACAAAACCACATACTTCAAAGGTGATCAAGCTCTTCATTGCAGAGGCCTGTATTAGACTTTCAATGTTGTGTTTTAGTTTATTGTCAAAAGCACAAGTACGTATATCCACAGATGGTATGAAAAATTTACTTGCAGCAGTATCATGGGCACTTAACTTTCACAAGAAAAGCACACATTCAATATTTGTTTTTGCAAGAAAGACACAATTAGAACAAACTAAGGTCCATTATAGTACAGAGTGGTCATAGTGTTGCTATACTGAGGTAGTGATTAGGGTTGTGCAGATTGGTTCAAAAGCCAAGTGTTTGAAGAGAAGTAGCTGTTCTTGAACCTGATGTTGTGGGGAACTCTGGCTTCTGTACCTCTTGGTCAATGGTAGCTGTGAGAAGATGGCATTGCCTGGTTGGTGGAGATCTTTGAAAATGGATGTTACAGTGCCTCATGTAGGTACTTTTGATGGTGGGGTACAATGTGCCCTTATCTCCACTAGTCTGCAGCTTTTCGCTTTCCTGAGCATTAAGATTGTCGAAATAGACTATAATGCAACGAGTCAGTATACTTTCAACAGTACATCGGTAGACGTTTATTAGAGCATTCGGTAACATTCGAAACCTCCTTGACAAAATCTAAACAAGACAAATCAACTAAAAGGAATTGAATGCAAATGAGGTTGAGTTTCCCTGGGTTTTAAGGACATAAAAATCTGAGTCTATAATCATAAATAATATAGATGCTGTAGGCTTGCATAATAGTTCTACAGAATATCTTTTTCAAGTGTGAAATTATATAAAGGGACATCCTAATGTTTTACAGTTAGTGACGTATTTGAAGAGTCGGCATTGCATTACCATAGGAAAATAGCAAAGGAAAATGCATCCAGATTGCACAAACCTCAATATGATAATGATCAGAATGTTGCTTTTGTAATATTGATCAGGAAGCCAAAATAATTCTCCTGCTCATCACACTGTTATTAAAAGAAGTTGTGCTATAAGGTTTTTATACCTAATTGAGAGCACAGAAGGGGCCTCAGTTTAATACCTTAATCAAACAATGGTATTGCAGCGCTCCCTCAATACCACTTCAGCCTTGCTTTACATTGTCCAAGAGCCAAAGAAACCCAAAGGTACCACTGCTGGATATTAGTATGTAGAAGCAGAAACCTGACAATGTTTGATGGACCTCTGCTTCATATCGTTGAGCTTAGTTGTCATCTTTTTTCCTTCACTCCTTTCAAGAAGTTAATTTTCATAATCCAAATTCTTCCCAGTCTATTTCTGCTGGAGCCTCCTGGTCTCATGGCGCCATCAAATAGATCAAATGCATAGAGATTCTTTTGAGATTTTGCCACCTCACTTTTCTTGCTGTGTCATGGAAATATTCTTCCAAAGCATTCTCATGACTTGATATAAATCAGCATTATACACCAAAATTCCGGCATTAAACCAGGAAGCATTCTACAGCTTTGCAATATTTCCAAGGGATTATTATGGATAATTAATACTAAAGAGCTTGAAAGATTTAATGTTCCATTCACTGGGAACATTTAGGAAACATAAAAGAAATTAGTGAAATGGATAGGGTTTGTTATGAAGCAACATTCTAATTTACTTCAGCAAGATACTCTAGACCACTTCCTCACCCTTACTATGGCATAATGAATGGACCAGAATACGGTGTCTGGTTTTGTGCATCTGACACTTCTTTTGAAAAATATAGCCAACAGGTGAAGACTTCAATTAGCTTTCTCCTTTTCATAATTCCCAAGCAGGATTTCAAAAATTACTTTTCTGTATTTTCTAATCCCTTACTCACTCTTCCTTCAGTTAGTCCTGACGAAGGGTCTCGGCCTGAAACGTCGACTGCGCCTCTTCCTATAGATGCTGCTTGGCCTGCTGCGTTCACCAGCAACTTTGATGTATGTTGCTTGAATTTCCAGCATCTGCAGAATTCCTGTTGTTTTCTGTATTTGGCTTGCTATGCCTCAAATTGACTACTGCAGCATTGAAGTATTATGTTGGCCTTGAATATTTTTTTTTCAATTTATAACCTACTAGTGTTTATTTGTATAATATCTACTTTTTTGACATTTTGTATTTACATTTTTTAAGTTCATTATAGAACTTGTGTACAAATAAAATTTGTACAGCTGTGACAGATTTTGTACTTGGCTTTGCCCTACTTTGTATCCTTGTAAGTTTTAATTTGTCTGATTAATACTTTACTGAGAGGAAACCAGTCCAGTGAAAGCACTGATATATCCATTTGACCTTAACGTGCTTTTTAGTCATGTGCATCTGAAGGCGGCTCTATTCATAGGAGATATTGTACACAAAAGCAGAAGGTTTGTTATGTGTACCACAGACGAGTGCTCTTTGTACACATGTTCAGGTTTAACTACAAATGGCAAGCAGAGGAAATTTTCCATTTGAGTTGGAAAAACTGAAACTCCACCTCAGTGTTATATCGAGCACCTTTTTGCTATATTTTATAACAAACAACAATTAACTCAGAGTGGATCAATCATAAGCCCATTTATTTTACTTGCAGCAAGGGAAGACTAGCACTACACAAGAGCCAGTGATAGCTTCGAGAAAACAGACAGCATAGTCACTCCTTTGTATACAAGGCTCTGTTCAAAGACAGGGTGCATTCTGTTTATCTGCTTAATCAGTGTTCGTGGCATTCTTCCTGTAACTGAATCCACTTGTCTTTCTGCAGTTTGTCATTAATTCAGGTTCCATTTTGTTACAGACAAAAATCCTGTTTTGTTAGTACAAGTATATTTTCACATTCCCTCCTTTTTATCATTTCATGATAATACTGCATTTCAGTAAATACAGTAATTGAAATATGCATATACTGTATAAGTACATAAAGCAATGATGCATTTTCAAAGCCTAACCCCAAAATTCCCTTTTCATCTGTCCACTTCAACAAGTATCCATTCCTTTCGTTAATGTCCTCCCTTTCATCCTGTTATTTCACACAAAAATCATAAAAGAATAACAGCCATTTTTTTATGAATACAGAATAGTTGCCCCCCATTCTCCTGGCACCCCGAATGGCCACCAGCCACCTCCTGGAGTGTAATAGTTGTGATACTGATCCTCTACATTCCTCATCTCTTTGGTAGCTTCTGGGATGTGATTTGCCAAATGAGTTATATTTTCTGATTCGTCAAGTATGTAAGTACAGCAACACAAGTGCCCCCTTTTTCTGATAGAATACAATTCAAAGCCATTCTGTTTTGTAATGCTACTGTACAAACAGCCATCAGTTCTGCCAACAACTTGCTAATGCTTGTTGGGTTTGATCAAAGGCATATGTGGTTTCATTCCACAAGCCAATGCCATATTAATCAATTCCTGGGACAATCTCACTGTCCCATATCCTTTCGTATCCGCCTCCACCACCGTCGCTGATCTCAGCCCATTCCACGCACTCACCACTCTCAGGGTTAAAAAAAAAACAACTTAACCCTGACATCTCCTCTGTACCTACTTCCAAGCACCTTAAACTGTGCCCTATCATATTTGCCATTTCAGCCCTGGGAGAAAGCGTCTGACTATCCACATGATCAATGCCTCTCATCATCTTATACACTTCTATCAGGTCACCTCTCATCCTCCGTCGCTGCAAGGAGAAAAGGCCGATTTCACTCAACCTATTCTCATAAGGCATGCTTCCCAATCCAGGCAACATCCTTGTAAATCTCCTCTGCACCCTTTCTATAGTTTCCACATCCTTCTTTTAGTGAGGTGACCAGAACTGAGCACAGTACTCCAAGTGGGGTCTGACCAGGGTCCTATATAGCTGCAGTATTACCTCTCGGCTCTTAAACTCAATCCCATGATTGATGAAGGCCAATGCACCGTATGCCTTCTTATCTACAGAGTCAACCTGTGCAGCAGCTTTGAGTGTACTATGGACTCGGACCCCAAGATCTCTCTGATCCTCCACACTGCCAAGTGTCTTACCATTAATACTATATTCTGCCATCATATTTGACCTACCAAAATGAACCACCTCACACTTAACTGGGTTGAACTGCACCTGCCACTTCTCAACCCAGTTTTGCATCCTAATGATGACCCACTGTAACCTCTGACAGCCCTCCACACTATCCACAACACCCCCAACCTTTGTGCCATCAGCAAATTTACTAACCCATCCCTCCACTTCCTCATCCAGGTCTTTTATAAAAAGCACAAAGAAAAGGGGACCCAGAACAGATCCCTGAGTCACACCACTTGTCTCTGACCTCCATGCAGAATATGACCCATCTACAGTCACTCTTTGCCTTCTGTGGGCAAGCCAATTCTGGATCCACAAAGCAGGGTCCCCTTGGATCCCATGCCTCCTTACTCTCTCAATAAGTCTCGCATTGGGTACCTTATCAGATGCCTTGCTGAAATCCATATACTGTTCTGTCTTCATCAATGTGTTTAGTCACATCCTCAAAAAATTTCAATCAGGCTCATAAGGCACAACCTGCCTTTGACAAAGACATGCTGACTGTTCCTAATCATATTATGCCTCTCCAAGTGTTTATAAATACGGCCTCTCAAGATCTTTTCCATCAACTTACCAACCACTGAAGTAAGACTCACTGGTCTATAATTTCCTGGGCTCCCTCTACTCCCTTTCCTGAATAAGGGAGCAATATATGCAACCTTTCAATCCTCCGGAACCTCTCCCGTCTCCATTGATGATGCAAAATTCATTGCCTCCCACCATAGCCTGGGTTACATCTTGTCCAGTCCCGGTGACTTACCCAACTTGATGCTCTCCAAAAGCTCCAGCACATCCTCTTTCTTAATGTCTGTATGCTCAAGCCTTTTAGTTCACTGTAAGTCATCCCTACAATCGCCAAGATCCTTTTCCGTAGTGAATACTGAGGCAAAGTATTCATTAAGTACGTCTGCTATCTCCTCCGGTTCCACACACACTTTTCCACTGTGATGGTTGATTGGTCCTATTCTCTCACGTCTTACTTGTAGAATGCCTTGGGGTCTTCCTTAATCCTGCTTGCCAAGGCCTTCTCATGGCCCCTTCTGGCTTTCCTAATTTCATTCTTAAGCTCCTTCCTGCTAACTTGTCTGTTCCTATCCCTCTCCAATGCTGTGGTAAAGGAGAGAGAATTGTGATCACTATTTCCAAAATTCTCTCCCACTGAGAGACCGGACTCCTGACCAGGTTCATTTCCCAATACGGATCAAGTACAGCCTCTCCTCTTGTAGGTTTATCTACATATTGTGCCAGGAAACCTTCCTGAACACACCTAACAAACTCCACCCCATCTAAGCCCCTTGCTCTAGGGAGATGCCAATCAATATTTGGGAAATTAAAATCTCCCACCACGACAACCCTGTTATTATTACACTTTTCCAGAATCTTTCTCCCTATCTGCTCCTGGATGTCCCTGTTACTATATTTGTGGTCTATAAAAAAGCACCCAGTAGAGTTATTGACCCCTTCCTGTTCCTAACTTCCACCCACAGAGACTCAGAAGACAATCCCTCCATGACTTCCTCCTTTTCTGCAGCCGTGACACTATCTCTGATCAGCAGTGCCACGCCCCCACCTCTTTTGCCTCCCTCCCTGTCCCTTCTGAAACATCTAAAGCCTGGCACTCTTCAGTAACCATTCCTGCCCCTGAGCCATCTAAGTCTCTGTAATGGCCACAACATCATAACTCCAAGTACTGATCCATGCTCTAAGCTCATCTGCTTTGTTCATGATACTCTTCTGTTGGTTTTTTTGAAGTTTTCTAATCCTCTAACTGCCCACTAATTTTTGCTGTATTGTATGCCCTTTCTTTGGCTTTTATGTTATTACCAATTTCTAATCTCTCTTCCTCACCGTACTTACTGTAGTTTCTCTTTCTTTTATTCACTACAGTGTGCTGTAGGGATTAAATTTATAAGCTCAAATTCCACAGATCCCACTCTTACTCTTTTTATCAATGTGTCCTTACTGCCAGATTTTGAGTGTTCCTTCCACTCTTATCGTACAGATTTCGTGCATCACTGACGCCGGGAATGTTCCTGACACCCTTACTGGTCAAATCTAATCATTGATACCCGTATGTTTCTGGATGCCTTGCTGAAAATATTGGAATCGCGGTGAGAGAAACTGATCCATTCAATAGACGGTACCACAGATCGCGGAGTATAGAACAGGAGTAGGGCAGAACCCGGTATTTGCCACACAGAGCAGAAAGCAAACATTTTCATGTTCATTCCTCCACGGAGTCTCCCCAGGAGCATTCAGTCACCAGAATCCCTCTTGGTCTGCTCCCACTCCTAAACATGTGATCTCAGTGGGACCTCTGAGTTCTGTCAAGCACCCTTTCACTACCTCTTGTAAAAACAACAATTAACTCAAGTGGATCAATCATAAGTGTGTTCTTTTTACTTGCTGCAAGGGAAGACTAGCACCACACAAGAGCCAGTGATATCTTTGAAAAAGCAGACAGCATAGTCACTTCTTTATACACAAGTGTTGGCTCAGTTCTAGGACAGAGTGCATTCTGTTCATCTGCTTAATCAGTGTATGTAGCATCCTTCCAGTAACCGAATGCACTTGTCTTTCTGCAATTTGTACCCTGGTTCATTGCATAACATTGCACGTATGCTATTAGCAAAGCACTCTGATACACTGCAGGTTCCATTTGGCTACAGTCAAAATGCCATTTTATTACTACAAGTAAAATACAGTTCCACAGCTACTATAGGATTATATCAAAACCTCGTGATTCTTTGCCTCTTGGTTGCCAATATTTGGCATTTAAAATAAAGGCAATGTATGTTTCATATTCTGGTTGGTAGCACTGCTAAGCATAAGATTTTTTTCAATGTGCAAAAATATTATGGGTTTACTAAGTGCTTAAAATTTAAAGCTGCACTCTGGATCAACAGTGAATAATTAATCATATGTTATTCACATACACTCTTTTCTATGGTATGATTGGGTGCTGGCATGTCCTTTTTTCTGAAAAGAGGATCTAAACATGGTATATGTGCATGTTTCTTTTGTAACCAACAGCACAGGGTAGCTTATGAAAAGCAATTGTTGCAATGAAGATGCTGGGTCTTCAGTATTTCGATCTTTATTGGCATTGGTGGAAAATAAATTTAATATCTAAGTGCAGATTGAAGTCAGACAATTTTTTTGGGTCCTGGGTTAATTATTTTGATCACGAGATGGGTTGGACTGCTACCAGTCATTGTCAGTGGCCCTGCAGCTGGTGGAAAATTGAAATAAAAATATTGGAAATGCTTATCAAGCCAGCTGGAGAAGAGTATTATGGTGTCTGTTGTTAGGTGATATTGTTTAGTTTATTGGTTGGCAAAGTATGCATACATATTTATCTTACAAGTAAAAGTAATAAATTGTCTTCTTCCAATCAGAAATAATCACACTGTACTGTTAAAACACTTATTTTCAATTCATTGTGGTCTTTTGTTGCAGCGCTGCCAAGTTACAGCTGAGCGTTCACCTATTTATGGGCAGTATTATCTCTCACTTTGCATTGTGTCAATTTGAAACTCTCCTTTCACCTTCTATTTCTACATGGCTTATGAAGACCTGAAGAGAGAAACACAGGACTTATTTTAAACTATTGTTTCTACACCATACAAACATATAAGTTAGAGATGCGTTGATAGATGACGAACAACAATAGAACTTTTATGCAATTTTCAAAATCATGTGTTGCTGTCCAGTGAGGTCTATATTCTTTAACTCAGTTGTGGCTAACTAAACTCAAAGACATACTGTTCCATTACTTCTCTATTACAATTTCTTTCAGTATTTATCTGCTGAGTTGCTTGATCCTAATGTCTGTACAAATTTAATACATCTTATTGTTTAAGTTAGTCTGCTCGACCTAAATTGTGTACTGTTATTGTCTTCAAAGCAAAAGAAATCGTACTCACTAATGTAACTTCAGTTTCTTGACTTCTATTCAACTTTAAGGTCAGGGTCATTGTTTAACACGGGCTTCTTGCGGAGAATGCTGTTCGAAGCTGTCCAACATGGAATAGAAGACATTCAGCCTCTGCTAAAGAACCTTATCTGTGAATCTGAATGCACGACACTGAAGCATCATTCAATATTTGGGCCAATGAGTCACAGCAGTCAAGGTCGGTTTGCTCACGGCTGCAATTTTAGTAATGATTTTGAAAGTGGATTTATAAAGCAATTTACAGGCTCCTGCTAGAAAAAGTTGCCATCACTGCCAGATAAAGTTATTAAAGTGAGGTTTAGTTCATAAAAGAGTGCATTAGTAAACTGCACAGGCTTGAAGGCTGATTTCTGATATGTTAGATAATGTTAGCCAAGGCATTATTTACAAAACCACATCTGGCATTAATGCACTTCAAACAAAAATTACAAGTTCTTGTTTTTTTGGGGGTAAAGCAAGATTGGGTTGTGTACCATGGCTACCATGGAGCAAGGCAACAGTGGCTTTTCTAAGCTCAGTCAATGAGAAATTGTCAATTTTATTCATAGCAGAAATTGAAAGGGGCTTTTGGACCAAACTCCAGCTCTTCACCAGGAAAGAACAAATATTGCAGGGACGAGCATAATTTACTTTGCTAAAACTGTATTTCTCATCGATCTCCTTTCCGTTTTGAATCTAGAGAATCTAGGCTGGCAAAGTGCAGAGTGTACTGATATTGCAATGATTGTTTGAAAACATGAATCATTCAGTGTGAGTGCGATAATCTATCAGCCCAATTGAGTGGATTAGTTATCTATACCACTGCTAGCAAAGAAAGACAATGAACGCTGAAAAAACAATATATCCTAAATTTGATTGATGAGCTAAGAACCAAACCAACCAATGAGTCACAGTGATTTAAAGACTAAACTTATCACAGTATTTAGCAAATGGATTTTTTTAAAAATCACCATTGTTTGAACACTAGTATCATGAATAAATCGTTCTTTTTTCCAAAATTGTCTTTGAGTTCAGAATTACTTCTATATTGGCCTTCCCATTGTGTATAAATAGCACAAAGGTCAGTGACAGCCTTATTTAATATCTTACACTACATGATACCCTAAAAGTTTCATTTTACCAATCCCAATATCAGCATAGAATTTGAGATAGAATTTAAATGAGAAATTATACATTCCTTTCATTTTCTTGATGCATTTGATGGTATATTTTTTCTTCCAGTTTAATTTTACTCAATGTCACATATATTTTTAGATTTTGTATCGATATAATCCTTTCTTCCTTTTTTTATGGGAAACGTCTAGCCTTGTTTTAGCTCAGCTATTGCCAGACCAACACCTGTTCTATCGCAGTTCTGCCGCGGCAAGGTGATTCTTTTACAACATCTTCCAGGTTCAAACCAACTGCAGGTTTTTGGGCACGTGGTCTAAAAGAGACACTTCAACAGTACAATGAAACAGCTTCATTGTTGCAGATACTGGCTTTCTAAAGAAACATCTTGTTATAAAAGATTCCATCATACAATTAGAACATCCAGAAATAAGCAGCATATCCCTCTGCTAACTCCAGAGATGTTGCAACACACACAAAATGCTGGAGGAACTCAGCGGGTCAGGCAACATCTATGGGGGCAGAAATGCAGTCGACGTTTCGGCCTGAGACCCTTCGGCAGGGCTAAGAGAAAAAGATATGTAGTTGTATGTAAAGTTGTGGGAAGGGGAGAGAAAAACACAAGGTGATAGGTGAAACTGGGAGGGGGAGGGATGAAGTAGGGAGCTGGGAAGCTGATTGGTGAAAGTGATACAGGGCTGGAGAAGGGGGGACTCTAATAGAAGACTCAGTCCGAGTTTGCCTTTACATTTTGAAATCATCCTCAAAAATTATTTCTTGTTTAGGGTTATGTTGACCCTCAAAGAAATAAAGGATATTATAATGGTGCCAATTCAGGCATAGAGTATATTTTTTTCTTTGATGCCTTCCTCAGTGTACAGCCAGGCTGGATGCTGAATTGACCATTATTCCATAGCCATTTTAGTTTATACAAGAGCACAAGAAATAGGAGAGACGTCTGGCTTGTTCTGCTATTCAGTAATATCATGGTTGATCTATTACCCCCGTGCCATCTAGTCAACTGACCCCCATAGCCCCGATTTCCTTTATCTAAAGAACAATCAATTTCTATTCCAAATATATTCAGCAAGTAAGCTTCCACAGCCCCGTGAAATAGAGAATTTCAAAGATTCAATATCTTCTCAAGATATTTATGCTCATCAGTCCAGAATCTTGAGGCCTTATTTCAGTTCTAGACATGCCAGCCCTGGAAAATATCAACTCTGTGCCTCATGTTTTTTTTAGTGTTTCAATGAGGTTGCCACTCATTCCTCTAAACTCAAGGTATCTATTGTTGCTAGTCTGCTTAATCTGTTCTTGCTCAACAAACCTGCCATTTCCAGGAATCAGTCTGCAGTCCTTTTATTACAAGCATATTTCTCTTTGAATGGACCCATACACCACTTTCCACAAGTTTATATAACTGGAACAAGGCGCTGGTATAATGCTACTTGAATCCTCATGTAGTAAAGAGCAACATATAGCTTGGTTTCCAAATTGTTTGCTGAACCTGCATGTTGACTTTCAGTGACCTGTGTGCAAGAGACATAGGTCCTCTGAAATCCATTGTGTCAAATTTTAACTTTCTTCCTAAAGTTAATCATTTGCTCTGTAAGGCAGGTATGGAGATTTTATTAATGCCAATAAAATTAATATGGTCAAATAGGCTGTCCATTTTTATCATGGCAATTGAAGATCGCCAGCATACACACAACAATGAGGAAGGACTTTTTTTTCAGTGTCATAATGCTATGAACTTACTAGTCGTATGAGATCTGGCAATGGCATTGTACAGTGCGAGGGTTCTGTTTGGTGCTCCACTCTTTACGACACTTTTTTGGTCATGGTTCAGTTGGTAGAATTCCTGCTCCTGAGGTAAAAGCCCTGCTCAAAAGGTGAGCATAGAAGTCTGTATCAAAGTGCCAGCTGTGTACAGACAGAATGCCGGGCTCTCGGATATCTTACTTTTCACATTAAGGACCTTTGGTGTTTAATGGAAGGGGGGTATAAGAAAATCCATCATTCTAAAACAGGGCCGTTATCCCCAGTATACCAGTTATTTATCCATGATACAATACAAAGTAATTGTTTATCTGGTCATCATCACATTACTGTTTGTGGAAATTGGTGTGTGCAAATTGGCTGCCACTTATCTAACAATGACTAGAAATCATATGTGCCTAATCAGTTTAAGCTGTTTGGTTAGTGCAGCAGATTTGATCAGTTAGGGGATGTCACACTATGCAACCCCCAGTGGGCACCAAGGTGGTAAGCCTATTAATATAGGAGAAATATGTGACAAAAATGGTTTTAAAACAAGTCGTTGACTCCCATTGTGTTTTTTGCCCACAGAGGAAAGTGGAGTTGTTATTAAAACCTTGACCTCTCATAAATCTGGAGCTGAGGAGACAAGTTCAACATCATTTTCTGGACAAGGTAAGAAATCATTTTATCGAGTAAGATTTCCATGACAAGATGATGCTAATGGCATACATCATCTGCTTCTCCATTTATTTCATGCTCTGAATATTATGAAATTTGGGTTATCTTGCTAAAAAGACATACAGAAATCCTGGATTCAGTCTAAACACAAAAATTGAGATTGATCTCTAGTATCAGAGAACTGAGCTACAACGTTTTATAAAACATACTGAGACTCCTTAGCTCTCATGGATTATGGTTATAATACTATGCTGTATGGAACAGCAAACATCATTTAGAATAAAATAGACAGGAGTACTGAGAGATTATAATTTTGAATGATGTCAAGAAGGATTTTAGCATTTCTACACCATATGACCAGTGGTGTGGGGAAAGCACTGGACCACTTAAATGGAGTGGTGTGGCTTCCTTTTCTTGAATAGATAAGCTAAGATTAGTCATTGCCCCGTCGTTCATTATACCTAAGTAAATTTATTATCGTCACGTGTACTGAAGTTTAGTGGACAGTCTTGTCTATACAGATGAGTTCATTGCAACAAATTCAGAATATGGAATAAATTGTTGCAGTTAAAGGGAAAGTGCAGTGCAGGTGGGCAGTAAAGTCAAAGGCCTTAACGTGGAAGAGTCCATCTTATCATACTAAAGGACCGATCAGTAGTCTTATAACAACAGGTTAGAAGTTGCAAGAGATTCTGCAGTTGCTGGCAATCATGAGTAACACACACAAAAAACTGGAGGAACTCAGCAGGCCAGACAGCAGCTATGGAGAGAAATAAACAGTTAACATTTTGGGCTGAAACTCTTCAACAGGACAGGAAAGGCAGGGAGCAGAAGTCAGAATAAAAAGGTAGGGGAGGGCAGGAGCACAAGCAAGGGGGTGGTAGGTGAGAAGGGGAAGACAGGTGTGTGGGGGGGGGTGAAAGGAAATTATGTGAGAATCTAGGAAGTGATAGGTTAAAGAGACAAAAGACTGAATAAGAAGAAGGGATCGATAGAAGAGTTCAGTGGACCATGAAATAAAGGAGGAGAGGTGGGGAACCAGTGGGAGATGATGGGCAGGTCATGAGGGTAGGGGAGGCAAAGAGAAAGGGTAAGAGAACCACAAGAATAAGAGAAAACAGTGGGGGGCGGGAGAGGAACGGAGGGGAACGATTACTGGAAGTTAGAAAAATTCATGACGTTCATGTGTCACACTGGAAACAACCAAGACAGAATATGAGGAGTTGCTCCTCCAACCTGCGTCTGGCCTCATTGTAACACTAGAGGAGGCCATAGACAGACATGGGAAGTGGAATTGAAATGTGTGGCCACTGGGAAGGTGTAGCACTTAGCTGGGTTGCAGGGATAAGTGTCAGGAAAGGCAGGTGTCCATCAGTATGGACAGATGATGAAGTAGGCTGGGGCAGGATGGGCGGACTAAGTGGTTACAGAGTCATCGTCCTAGAGCATTACTGCACAGGTACAGGTCCATCAACCCATCTGATCCATCCCAAGCTATTAATCTGCCTGGTCCCATTGACCTGCAAAATATTAAATGTTTCAGTTTCCATCTGTGTTCACCAGCTTCCTCTGGACAAGTCTTCTGAAAAGTCAAACTCTCCACATCCACTGACTTTTCCCTCACCTATTTCACTGGATATATCCTCAAAGTGACTTCTCTGTCATCGTTTGTGTCGTCTTTGCTCAGTATTATTATTTCCTATGTCCCTGGAATATCACATTCTTTTCCCTTACATTCACTCATTTTTTCCTCTCACAGAAGTCAGCGACCCTCCAATATGAAGGAACCATTCCAGGATTTATAGAATTTTGAAAGATGATAACTAAAGCATTCTCTGTCTGTAGGGTCTCCTCTTCTAATAGTCATGGAGAGAGAAATCCCTGCGGAGAGTGGGGTAGGGAATTGTGCTTGGTAGTGGGATCCCATTGGGAATGGCATGTCACAGAGAATAATGTGTTGGTTGCAAAGGCTCCTGAAGAGATGTAGATGAGGAAGGGGGGAGCCCTATCCTTGTAAAGTTGGGGAGGGGGTGTCTGGGGTGAGGTCAGACATGCAGGAAATGGAGGAGGTATGGCTGAGGGCAGCATCAATACTGGTGGAAGGGAAACCCTGTTGTCTGAATAAAGTTAAATTTCACCACACATGATTCTGATTTCGAAGACAACATCTCAGATGATATGGAATGGAAAGAGTCATCATGGAAACAGAGGCAGTGAAGAAACTGAGAAGGGAATACCATTTTTACAAGTGACCGGGTAGGATAAGGTATAGTCAGGGTAACTGTGGGTCTCAGTGGGTTTGTAAAAAGATTGGTGGTTAATTTTTCTCCAGAGATGGATACAAAGAAATCAGGAAAGTGGAGAGAGGTGTTAGAGATGGACCAAGTAAATTTGAGGGCAAAGTAGAAGTTGATGAAATTGACGAGCTCAGCATAGGTGCATGAAATAGCACCAATGCCGTCATCAGTGTAGCAGAGAAAGAGTTGGGAAGTGTTATTACTGTAGGCTTGGAACTTGGACATTTCCATGTAGCCAACAAAAAGGCAAATACTGCAAAATATATATAAGATTCAAGATGGTGACTTATTAATTTTATTTCAATTTATAATTGTGAGGTTGGAAAGGCTGTCATTATAAAATGTAAGATATCAAACATAGAACAATATACTGTGCCAAACTAATTAAGCTAGTAATTAAATACCCGATAACCTAATCCCGTTTATCTGCACAATGTCCATATCCTTCCATTTCCTCAGAATCAGGTTTATTATCACTGGCATGTGACGTGAAATCTGTTAACTTAGCAGCAGCAGTTCAATGCAATACATAATCTAGCAGAGAGAAAAAAAAATAAAATAAAAAATAATAATAAATAAACAAGTAAATCAGTTACGTATATTGAATAGATTTTTTAAAAGTGCAAAAACAGAAATACTGTATATTTTTTTAAAAAGTGAGGTAGTGTCCAAAGATTCGACGTCCATTTAGAAATCAGATGGCAGAGGGGAGGAAGCTGTTCCTGAATCACTGAGCATATGCCTTCAGGCTTCTGTACCTCCTACATGATGGTAACAGTGAGAAAAGGGCACACCCCTGGGCACTGGAGGACCTTAATAATGGACACTGCCTTTCTGAGACACCGCTTCCTAAAGATGTCCTGGGTACGCTGTAGACCAGTGCCCAAGATGGAGCTGACTAGATTTACAACCTACTGCAGCTTCTTTCGATCCTGTGCAGTAGCCCCTCCATTCAGCCTGTCAGAATGCTCTCCATGGTACAACTATAGAAGTTTTTGAGTGTATTTGTTGACATGCCAAATCTCTTCAAACTCCTAATAAAGTATAGCCGCTGTCTTGCCTTCTTTATAACTACAGCAATATGTTGGGACCAGGTTAGATCCTCAGAGATCTTGATACCCAGGTACTTGAAACTGCTCACTCTCTCCACTTCTGATCCCTCTATGAGGATTGGTATGTGTTCCTTCATCTTGCACTTCCTGAAGTCCACAATCAGCTCTTCCGTCTTACTGATGTTGAGTGCCAGGTTGTTGCTACGGCACCACTCCACTAGTTGGCCTTTCTCACTCCTGTACACCCTCTCGTCATCACCTGAGATGCTACCAATAATGGTTAGATCATCAGCAAATGTATAGATGGTATTTGAGCTATGCCTAGCCACACAGTCATGTGTATATAGAGAGTAGAGGAGTGGGCTAATCACACACCCCTGAGGTGCGCCAGTGTTGATCGTCAGTGAGGAGGGTATGTTATCACCAGTCTGCACAGATTGTGGTCTTCCCGTTAGGAAGTCGAGGATCCAATTGCAGAGGGAGGTACAGAGGCCCAGTTTCTGCAACTTCTCAATCAGGATTGTGGGAATGATGGTATTAAATGCTGAGCTATAGTCGATGAACAGCATCTTGACATAGGTGTTTGTGTTGTCCAGGTAGTCTAAAGCCATGTGGAGAGCCATTGAGATTGTGTCTGCCGTTGACCTATTGTGGCAATAGGCAAATTGCAGTGGGTCCAGCTCTTTGCAGAGGCAGGAGTTCAGTCTAGTTATAACCAACCTCTCAAAGCATTTCATCACTGTCGATGTGCCTATCTCAGAACCTTTCGAACACCTCTGTTGTATTTGCCCCAGGAGGCATATTCCAGGCACCCACCACTCTGTTTTAAAAAAACATCTTTTGCCCCATACATTTCTTTTGAACTTACCCTCTCTCACCTAAAATGCAAATGTGTGACCTCTGGTATTAGACAATACAGCCCTGGGGAGAACAAAAAAAAGTACTGGCTGTCTATTTTATCTATGATAAACTTATAAACATCTATCAGATCTCCTCTCAGCCTCCATCAATACAGAGAAAACAACCCAAGTTTGTTAAGACTCAGTTTAAAAAGTGAAATTTGTTGAACTAATTAGGTCTGTACCCTGCGTAAATAACAGGAGTGCTTTGCTTTAGTGTTACATTGCTCATGTTCTGTTAGCTGTCTGTACAATGAATGGTTCGAAACTCTGAAGGCCCACAGAAAGAAAGGTGAGCTCAATGAAACATAAGATTTGAGAACAGGTTAGATGTAATGAAGGCATTTCCCAGATACGTATCTCCCTTGGTGCCTTCAGAACTTAAAAAACATGATCAAGAGTGATGGACAGACACTTTAAACAAATGAGGAGAACTTCTTAGAACATGTGTGGAATTTTGTCGTGCAGAAGGTACTGGGTGCATAGAGAGATTCTTGGACTTGGGAGAAGTTGAGGGTTATGAGAACCAGACGGGAAATAGGAGAAGACCAGAGAATGAAATTAGCCATGATCTTTGGCTGAGAAGGCTTTGAAAGGCCACACAACCATCACATGCTTCAGTTTCTTCAGTTCCTATGTTCATTTTCCATTTTCGCAGAGAAGCGGAAGGCCATTGAAGTGCCTGGAAATGCAACTAAACGTCAGAAAGGAGATATTCCTGCAGAGCATCCACCATTCTACTACAGTATCCATAGGCACAGTATTCGAGGAATGAACATCCCAAAGTAAGAATTGAAGTTCTCTTTCTATCTCTGCACTTTTTCCCAAAATCACTCAACTTAATGTAATGCTTGCTTTGCAGCTGCTCATAACATCAACTGTATTCAGGTGTATTGGCTTTCTTTAAAGATTAATGTCCCTTTTTTGGAGTCTAGCAATGCAGCACTTTGCTCAGATAGTCATTCTAAAAAAAATTTATCATGTGTGATTATATTGCGAACATATTCAAAATGGATTTTACATTTTATTTGACTGAATGCTATGCCACTAACAATAAATTGAAATGTGGTCTATTTATTTTTAATGTGCTTTTAGAATTTTCTTTTTTGACCATAGGGCCACAAGACAAAGGACCTAAATTAGACCACTTGGCTCTGAGTGTCTAATCCGCCATTCCATCAAGGTTGATTTATTATCTCTCTCAACCCCATTCTCCTGCCTTCATCCCATAACCTTTGATACTCTGATTAACCAAGAACTTTTCAAGCTCTGCTTTAAATATACTCAATGACTTGGTCTCCACAGCCATCCATGGCAATGAATTCTGCAGATTCACCACTCTCTGGCTAAAGAAATTCCTTCTCATCTCTGTTCTGAATGGATGTCCCTCTAATCAGGGAATGTGCCCTCTGGTCCTATTTGCACCCACTATAGGAAACATCCTTTCCACATCCACTCTGTCAAGGCCTTCAATATTCAAAAGGCTTCAAAGAGATTCTTCCCCCGCCCCAATTCTTCTAAACCAGAGAGTAGAGGCGGAATCATTCTTGTGAACCTTGACTGGACCCTCTCCAATCTCAGCACATCTCTTCTGAGATAAGAGGTCCAAAACTACTAACAATACTCTCAAGTACGGTCTGATCAATGTGTTATAAAGCCTTGGCATCATATCCTTGCTCTTTTATTCTAGTCCTCTTGAAATAAATGCTAATACTGCTTTTGACTTCCTTGCCTCCGACTCAACTTGTTTAGGGAATCCTGCACAGTACTCCCAAGTCCTTTTGTACCTCTGATTTTTGAAATTGCCCTCCATTTAGAAAATAATCTACAGGTTCATTCCCTCTACCAAAGTGCACAACCATACAGTTCCATACACTAATTTCCATCTGCCACATCTTTGCCTATTCTCCCAATCTGCCCCTCCACCTATCTTTGTATCGTCTGCAAACTTGGCCACCAAGCCATCAATTCCATCCTCCAGGTCGTTGACATATAATGTGAAAAGAAGCAGCCCCAAGACCGATCCCTGCAGAACACCAGCTCACCTGAATAAGCTGCCTTTATTCCCACTCTTTGCCTCCTACCGATTAGCAAATCTTCCTTGTATTTTCTATCTTTTCTATAATACCATTGACTTCTATCTAGTTAAACAGTCTCATGTGCAGCACCTTACAAAGGCCTTCTAAAACTCCAAGTAAACAACATCCACTGACTCTCCTTTATCTATCCTGCCTGTTATTTCTTCAAAGAATTCCAATAGATTTGTCAGGCAAGATTTCCCTTCAAGGAAACCATGCTGACTTTGACGTACTTTATCATGCACCTCCAAGTATGCCGAAACCAAGTCCTTAATAATGGACTCCAACATCGTTCCAACCACTGCAGTCAGGATAACTGGCCTATAATTTATTTCTTTTTTCCAACCTCACTTCTTAAAGAATGGAGTGACATTTGCAATTTTCCAGAATCTAGTGATACTTGCAAGATCATTACTAATGCTTCCACCATCTCTTCAGCTATCTCCTTTTGAACCCTGGGGTCTAGACCGTCTGGTCCAGGTGACCAATCTGCATTGGTAGATCCCAAGCACCTTCTCCTTAATAGTGGCAACTACACTCACTTCTGCTCCCTGACAATCGTGAATTTCTGCCATATTGCTAGCATTTTCCACAGTGAAGACTGATGAAAAATACTTAGTAAGTTTATCTGCTATGTTCTTTTTACCTTCTATTACCTCTTCTGCAGTGTCTTTTTCCAGTGGTCCAATATCCACTCTCACCTCTATTTTGCTCTTTACATATCCAAAAAAACCTTTGGTATCTCCTATGATATTTTCGGCTATCTTACCATTTCATCTTTTTACTACTTGTATATTTTTTTAGTTGTCTTCTGTTGCTTTTTAAATCCTTCCCAATCCTCTAACTTCCCAATCATCTCTTTAGAATACTTCTTCATCTTTGGGATGTATTTATCCTGTGTCTTCTGAATTGCCTCCAGAAACTCCAGCAATTGCTGTTTTGCTGTTTTCCCGTTTTCCCAGCAAATGTCCACTCCAGTCAGCTTTGGCCAGCACTTTTCGAATGCCTCTGTAATTCCCTTTACTCCAATGTAATCTGACTTCATCTTCGCCCTTTCAAAATGCAGCGTGAATTCCATCATATTACGATATCTGCCTCTCAAGTGTTCCTTTACCCTAAGTTCCCTGATCAAATTCTGGTTCATTACACAACAACCAATCCAGAATTGTCTTTCTCCTACTGGGCTCAATCACAAGCTGCTCTAAAAAGCCATCACAGAGGCATTCTTCAAATTATCCTCTCTTGGGATCCAGCACCAACCTGATTTTCCCAATCTACCTGCATATTGAAATCAGCCAATGACTATCATAACATTGCCTTTATTAAAAACCTTTTCTATTTCGTGTTGAAAATTGTATCCCTCATCTTGGCTACTGTACAGAAGCTTGTATATGGCTCCCATCAGGGTCCTTTTACCCTTGCAGTTTCTTAACTTTTCCCACAAGGATTCTACATCTTCTGATCCTATGCCATCTTTCTAAGGATTTGACTTCATTTTTTACCAACAGAGCCACTCCACCTTACCTGCAAAGCCAATGTTTACTTCAATTCACTACCTCATCTTGAATGCCGAGCAACTGAACCTTCTTGACCGACCTCCCATGTGGGACCTTGTCAAATGCCTTGCTAAAGTCCATGTAGACAACATCCACTGTCTTGCCTTCATCAACTTTCCTGGTAACTTCCTCAAAAAAATCTCTATAAAATTGGTCAGGCACAACCTACAATGCACAAAGCCATGCTAACTATCCCTGTCCATCCAAATACTCATATATCCAATCCCTTAGAATGGCTTCCAATAGCTTTCCCACTACTGATGTCAGACTCACTGGACTTAAAGCTCCTGGTTTATCCTTAGAGCCTTTCTTAAACGGCAGGACAACATTAGCTGTCCTCCAATCCTTTAGAACCTCACCTGTCACTAAGAATGATTTAACTATCTCTGCAAGGGTCCCTGCAATTTCTGCACTTGCCTCCCACAGGGTCCAAGGGGACACCTTGTCAGGCCCTGGGGATTCGTCCACACTGATTTGCCTCAAGGCAACAAACATCTCCTCCTCTGTCATCTGTGTAGGGTCCTTGACCTTGCTCCTGCTTTCTCACTTCTATAGACTCTGTGAGCATCTCCTAAGTTAGTATAGATGCAAAAATCCATTTAAGGTGTCCCCCATTTCTTTTGTCTCAATGCATGATTTACTATTCTGACATTCCAGAAGACCAATTTTGTCCCTTGCAGTCCTTCTGCTGTTAACATATATGTAGAAGCCATTAGGATTCTCCTTCACCTTGTCTGGTAGAGCAACCTCATGCCTTCTTTTAGCCCCCCGATTTCTTTCTGATGTGTTCTCTTGCATTTCTTATGCAGTACTCCATAAGCATCACATTCATTCCTATCTGCTTATACCTGCTCTACACCTCCATTTTTTTTCTTAACCAGGGTTTTAGTATCCCTCAAAAACCAAGGTTCCCTAACCCTGTTATCCTTGACTTTTGTTTTGACAAGCACATACAAGCTTTCTACTCTCAAAATTTCACTTCTGAAGTCCTCCCACTTATCAATTACACCTTTGCCAGAAAACACCCTGTCCCAGTCCACAGTTGTCAGATCCTTTCTGATACCATCAAAATTAGCCTTTCTCCAATTTAGAATCTCCAACCTGAAGATCAGACCTATCCATTTCCATAACTACCTTGAAACTAATGGCATTATGATCACTTGATGCAAAGTGTTCCCCTGCACAAGCTTCTGTCACCCCGTCTCATTCCTAATAGATCCAGTATTGCACACTCTCTCATTGGATTTTCTATGTACTGATTGAGAAAACTTTCCTGAGCACATTTGACCAACTCTATCCCATCTCGTCCTTTTACAGTCTAGGAGTCCCAGTCAATATGTGAAAGTTAAAATCACCTACTATCACAACCTTATGTTTTTTGCAACAATTTGCAATCTCTCTGCAAATTTGTTGCTCTCAATCCTGTGGACTGTTGGATAGTCTGTAATATAGCCTCACTAACATAGTCAAACCTTTCTTATTCCTCAGTTCCATCCATACAGCCTCAGTGACAAGTTCTCCAGTATGTCTTGACTTAGCACTACCATGACATTTTCCCTGACTAGTAACACCACCCCTTCCATTCCATTCCATTCTATCATGTCTTAAACAACGGAACCCCGGAACACTGAGCTGACAGTCCTGCCCATCCTGCATCCAAGTCTCAAAAATGGCTACAAAGTTGTAATTCCATGTGTTAATCCATGCCCTCAGCTATCTATCTTTCCTACAACACTCCTTCCACTGAAATATACACAACTCAGAAGATTAGTCTCATCATGCTCAACCTATTGATTCCTGACTTTGTCTGAGGTCTTAGCAACATCTGTCTCCACAACCACTCCACTATCTCTTCTGGTGCTCTAGTTCCCTTTCCCCCTGCAACTACAATATAACCCACCCCCACCTCCTGTGTGGTACTAGCAAACCTTCCCACTAGGATACTAGGCCCCATCCAGTTTAGATTCAAACTGTCTCTTCTATACAGGTCGCACCTTCCCTGGAAGAGAGCACAAGGATCCAGCAATCTGATCAATCTGATGCCCTCCCTCCTACACCAACTCCTTAGCCATGTGTTAAACTGTGTGATCTTCCTATTTCTGGTCTCACTAGCACATGGCACGGGTTACAATCCTGAGATCACAACCCTGGAGGTCCTGTCCTTTAACTTAACACCCAACTCCCTGAACTCACTTTGCAGAACCTCGTCCCTCTTCCTACCGCTGTCATAGATACCCATATGGACCAAGGATTCGATCCAAAATGTCCCAGACCCTGGCACCTGGGAGGCGACGTACCATACAGGAATCTCATTCTCGTCCACAGAACCTCCTTTCTGTTCCCCTAACAACTCCCCCTTATCACCACAGTTTGTCTCTTCTCCCCCCTTCCCTTCTGAGCCACAAAGCCAGGCTCAGTGCCAGAATCCTGAATGTTTTGACTTTCCTCCTCCACACCCCCCCCCCCAAACAGTATCCAAAGTGGTATAGCTGCTTTTGGGGGGGATGGCCACAGGGTGTTTAACCCCTTTTACCCTCATGACAGTCACTCAGTCACATGTTACGCTTCACTTCATCCCACTAACTGCAATATTTCCATATTTTAGCCAATATTTCATTTTAAGAAATGCTCCCTTCTCGACTGCTTCAAGTACATCTCCTCAGGACATGGATTTTTTTTTTATTCATTCTAATAAAGATGTATCATTTGTAATGTTTTAAGAGTAGTCCTGAAACACGTTGTTGCCTCCCACTGCTCTCTGATTGTATCCCTCCAGTGAGATTCTGGCCTTTCCCACAGCTTCAGAATAGTTTTGTCCAATGTAATCAATAACATACTTCACTCTGTAACCATGGTGAGTTATTACTCCTCAGCCTCTAGGCCACAGGTTTCCAACCTCCCAGACATGCCATTTAATATCTACCAGAATAAAATAGTAATTAAAAATTTAAATCACCTATCATGTCTAAGTATTTCCAAGAATGTATCTCAAATAAAGAATACAAAAATTAGTGATGCACACACAAAAACTCATTTTATTTCAGGATAATTGTTACAGGAAATTATGAACAACTTTGTGTATATCATTTTTAAAAAAACATTACGACCCTTAACTAAAGATTATTTTTAAAATTAGCTGAGATATTTGAACTTTTAAGATAACCTTGTAAATCCTCAAATATATATTATTGAGAAAGATGGTACATGATTCAATCTGCACCCTTTGTTTAGTAAACAACTTTTTTATTGTTGAACTATTGAACTAAGGAAAAAGCTGAATGTACTTTGAACACACGAATTATGAGTCAATTTTTGTAATGCTGTCCTTTGAACACTCCATCTGAAACATTAACTTGTATATAAATATTGGTCAATCACTGCCCAGCGATATATAGATTCAGGTTGTCAACTAGCACCATTTTCTGAGTGTTAGCTAGGATACTGATCTACAGTGCCCAAGTCATCATTTTCAATCTTCAAGGTTTGCTGAAAGATTAAAGAGTTTTTTTTTAATTGGTATAGATGTGGGATTCACAATCTATATCAGAAGTGTAGATTGAATAGTAAGCCTTTTTAGTAAATGGAATAACCATGAATGGCATTTTGAAAGATTCGTGCAGTATGCACACATGTAATTTGCAGAATTTCAAGGAACAAAACAGCAATTCATTTTATGTTTTTGCATGTCAATCTCATGCAGACAAAAGAAAAAAGATCATTTGCATTGGGAATGCTTAAAAGCTTAGAAAATACTTTTATATTTGCAAATACCCTTTTCTTTAATGATGATGATGTCATTGCTGGCACTATTGTTCAGGATATGTTCCTTTGCGACCATTTATTTCATGAATTGCCCTTGCTTTTTGTATTTTCCTAAAGAAACTTTCTTGTTTCTGCAGGATAAATAAATTTCTGCCCTACCTCACACAAGCTGGTTTCCGAGTCGGTCGTACTCATTTCGACCCAACAGGAATTCGCACGGATGCAACTTTAGCACAACTGAAAGCCATCCTGATGAAATACAGTGTGCCAACACACACTGACAATCAGCCTGGTGTTCAGAATCATGCTTCAACAGAACCCCTTTCAGAAACCGCACAAGATCCAACTCCAAAGCTACTTGAACTGGATCAGCCTGCTGAAGAAGTAAAACCTGAGTCTGGATAAACGTTACTGACTCTGCATTGACCAAATTGACTGTTGTAGCCCTCTGACCAGGTTGGATTTGCAGCAGGTCATTTGATTCTGCATTGATGAAGAATCAATAGGGGAGATTAATGCCATTTGCATAATACGCTGTAAAACTGATTATAACCTTTGTAAAGAAGAATCCACAGTGTATTATTCACCAATAAATCAATGGATTTGTACAGCTGACCTTGAATACCAAATAATAAAGAGGTCATTCTCCCTTTAGATAATTTGTTGGTTCTATGTAGCAGTTATGTACTTTCATTGCAGTGTTGTGGCATCCTTAACCTACACTGAATGTTTATTTTTATGTTTTGAGGCTTAATGGAAGAAGCTTTCAAATATTTTTTAAAATAATATATTGCACTGCATTATTTCATTTTACTTTTTTTCATTAAGCAATGATTCAAAACCACGAGCAATCGCACAAAAGAAAATTCCTATTGGAATTTAGCACTGCGCTGCCAGTAAACACCAACCCTATCTATGGAAATGTTTTAAGCTTCTAACTTAGACCTTGTATTTTCAAGGTAAAAGGGAAGTTGATCCACACTGAAACACAGAAATCAATTAGTTTCTTTTTTAATATGCAGTGGATTCTGGTTAATTAGGACACATTAGGACCAGTGCATTTTGGCCAAATTAAGCGATGCCCCAATTAGCCAAAGTTTCATGGAAATAGTTAAAAACATAAAAAAGACAAAGTATCATTTAAATAAGTAACTATAGACTGTATTAATTCCTAATATTTATTGACAAAGGAATTTATCCAGTGTACTCTGCCGCATTCTTTAGATTGACTGTAAAAGAACAAAATCCACACAGACTCCTAGTACAGATAATGGACTGCCTTCATACAATTCTTTCAATGATTGCATCCCCAAATCTTCCTTTTCGTTATAACATTCAAGACGATTGTTGACACCTTAAATTCTTCATAGATCCTAACTTAGTGAAGTAGTGAAATCATTTCATATTCACTCCCAACCATTTCTCGATTCTCCACACCTGAATGCTTGAAACCGCAGTGAGCAAAACAGTTCTAAATTTTCTTCTGCTTATTTCTCGCCAACTATCAGTGACAAAAATCACTGCTCTTTGAACACAAGCACATACAAATGAAGCTATTTTAAAAACTCTGTGCTTTAAGTATAGTGCAGTGTTTAATGGCCGCACAAGCGCACGTGAATGACACTAATTAAAAATTTTGGCAACTGTCTCCTGTCCCAATTAAAGCAACATAGTGTCTCAAATAAACTAATGGAATCCCAGCTATTTTCCTGAATTAGTTTTTCTTCTTTAAGAGTTGTTTCAAATAAGTGGCTGACCCGATTAACCGATGGCCCAGTTAACTAGAAACCACTGTATAGATCTATTTATCTGTTAAATTTGTAAATTGGTTGAAAAGCAAGATTTTAATTTTGCAGCCATCTTCAAAGCTTTAGGCTTAAGAAATCCTGCTTCAGAATTCAGTTGCTGGAGGAATACGTTTTGTACATTTGTGAATCGACCTTTCTGTCTGGATGTGAATTCTTTTCAGTTCTGTGAGATATTAGAATTCTCATTGGCCTCCCCAGTTAGGGCTTTAATGTGTTTGTCTGTCATTAAGAGCTGAGAATTCATGATACCAGTTGTGTTTGTGTTAAACTTTCTCAGAGTGAATAAAATATGAATACCAGAAAAAATGTGAAATCTGTAGTTGTTTTCTGCTCCTCAAGGTCACAAGGTTGATCCTTCTGATAGTTTGTGAAAATTCTGCTCTTTTGTGTGGCAAAATTGGGCTAAGGAAAACAAAGGGTCTTGTTTTATTGCAGAGAGGAGGATAAAAATATTTTATCATTTTACAGAAAGTGGTTGGTTGACCATCGTCACAAGCCTTGGCGGAAGGTATGGAGCATTATGAAGCATTACATTTGCCACCAGCTTGGCTGTAGGAGCTGCTGGAAGGATGTTCAATGACATTCAGCTGCCTTAGGACTCCACTCCAGATTTGCTGGCTGGGTTTACTCCCGTAGCCTTCGTCTGTCCCAAAGCTGCCCACAAGACAATGGGGCTATTTACCCGTAACTGGGGATCTGATTCATGAGCACCAGGGCATGTGCACACGCCAGTGGGCCTGCGTGCTACCTGTGCAGGGGCCAGACCTGCTCCTCATCCTCTGTAGTTCAGCCTGAGTCTGAACAGAATTCAGTTTCCTTGTCTCACCAGTAGGGAGGCTTGCTGTTGGGGAGGTTATGTACTGGCAGGGAGAGACTTACACATTCAGCTCTCATTTTAGCAAGAGTGCTAGCCAGCGGTGGAAGCTGAAAGTGAGAGAGGAGAGCACCACACACTACACTACCACATGCACCACAACAACCATTTCGACAGCACGAGAGCTATTAACTGATATAACCATCTCATGGGGAAATTAGGAACAAAGATCATCTTTGTATACAGTATTTCTTTATTACCTTAGAAATGAGAATCCAAGTTGCCCGTGAAAACTTGGAAATAAAAACCACTGGAACCTAAAGGAAAACAACTGTTTCTGAAACAAGTTCAGCAACAGGTGGAAGTTCTGAAGGTAAAAACCAGTTGCTGAGCTTTCACTGCTAAACAAAAAGCAATAGATCATATGCAGTTTCTATGTCTGAAGCACCAGTTCATCAGGCTCCCCACTGCTACTGCCTACTCTAGGTCTTTCTCTAATTTTCTGTTTTAATTTATATTTTTAAAAAACTTCTTGCTTGACTTTAATTTTGTGGGTTTTTTTGGCAACAGTGCATTTAGACTGTATGATAAATATCTGACAACTGAAGAGGTCTTCTGCTAGACTTCATGAGGATTTATTTGCATTGCACAAATCCAGGTAGTAATGCACTTTTACTAGTGACCCTATTGAGTCGTCTGGTGTTACATTTGAAGGATTCTGTTATCATCACATCCAAATCATTTAGTATTATAATAATATAAATTAGAATTGAATTGACTTTATTTCTTATATCCTTCACATGCAGGAGGAGTAAAATTCTTTATGTTACATCTCCGTCTAAATGTGCAATCATAGTAATTTATAATTTATAATAAATAGAACAGTCAATGTAACATAGAAATACACTCAAATCAGTGTGAGTTAATCATTCTGATGTCCTGGTGGAAGAAGCTGTCCCGGAGCCTGTTGGTCCTGACTTTTATGCTGAGGTGCTATTTCCCGGATGGCAGCAGCTGGAACAGTTTGTGGTTGGGGTGACTCGGGTCCCCAGTGATCCTTCGGGCCCTTTTTTCACACCTGTTTTTGTAAATGTCCTGAATCATGGGAAGTTCACATCTACAGATGCGCTGGGCTGTCTGCACCACTCTCTGCAGAGACCTGCGATTGAGGGAAGTACAGTTCCCATACCAGGCAGTAATGCAGCCAGTCAGGATGCTCTCAATTGTGCCCCTGTAGAAAGTTCTTGGGATTTGGGGGCCCATACCAAATTTCCTCAACTGTCTGAAGTGAAAATGGTGCTGTCGTGCCTTTTTCACCACACAGCTGGTGTGTACAGACCACGTGAGGTCCTCGGTGATGTGGATGCCAAGGAACTTAAAGCTGTTCACCCCCTCAACCCCAGATCCATTGATGTCAATAGGGGTTAGCCCGTCTCCATTCCTCCTGTAGTCCACAACCAGCTCCTTTGTTTTTGCGACATTGAGGGAGATATTGTTTCCTTGACATCGCTGTGTCAGAGAGATGACTTTCCTGTAGGCCACATCGTTATTGTTTGAGATAAGGCCAATCGATGTAGTGTCATCGGCAAATTTAATTAGCATATTGGAGCTGTTGGTGGTGACACAGTAATGGGTATATAGGGAGTAAAGGAGGGGACTTAGTACACAGCCCTGAGGGGCTCCTGTGTTGAGAGTCAGAGGGGTGGAGGTGAAGGAGCCCACTCTTACCACCTGCAGGCGATCTGACAGGGAATCCAGGATCCAGCTGCACAAGGCAGGGTCAAGGCCAAGGTCTCTGAGCTTCCTGTTGAGCCTGGAGGGAATTATGGTCTTGAATGCTCAAGAACAACATCCTCACATAAACCTTCTTCTCCAGATGTGTATGGATGCTACGTAGAGCGGTGGCTATTGCGTCGTCTGTCAATCGGTTGTGTCGGTAGGTTAATTGTAAGGGGTCCAGTGTGGGTGGTAGCAAGCCGCAAATGTAGTCCTTGACCAGCCTCTCAAAGCATTTGTTTATCATTGAGGTGAGTGTGACAGGACGCCAGTTTGTTACCCTTTCCTCCCTGGTGTTTCCCATCATATTTCATCAGCAATTAAATACTTTAAATGTGACACGTACCAACATAGTACAATCTGTGCAGCAAGCTCCTGTTAAAAAAGTGAATAATTCATAAATATTTAAATATAAATTTGTTTTTTTATTGTTAATAAATTAATGAGTAATGTGCAAATGCCTGGAAATGGAATACAATCTGTCCATGAGAAAATGTTTGTGATGCAACAGGGGTGAAACAATGGTGTATAAGTAACCTGAAAGAAATGACCTCTGAACTCTGGCCCAAGCTGTAATAGCGCCACGCTAATCGCTCCACTGCCATGGCGCCCAGTTGCCGAAGAGCATTGCCTTGCTCTTCATGGGGTTAATGCTGGCCCCTGATGCCAACTCAATCTGCAAACTGAGCTCAGGTCCGAGCAGAAGACAGTGATGTTGTCCACGTACAGGAAGGTTTTCACTTGGGGCCCTCCACTACCCAGCTACGTCACCCCTCTTATGCTCTTGTCCTTCTTGATGGCTTTGCAAAGGGTTCTATACATCACAAAAACAAGACAGGAGAGAGTGCACAACTCAGAAGTATGGATTGCTTCACAAGTGTGTGTGTCATCCTTCGGAAGAGGCCATGCTAATCTCTGTATCAATCCAATTTTAGCCCTTTTGAAAGATTTTCTTCTGTCAGCCTCCAAGACGGAGATCACGGGGTTACCAGATGTGGTAAGGATTTGCACAGCTGTGGTTTTATTGTTCCTTTCAATGTGTGCTCATGAATCATTCATGTGTTGTACATACACTGAGAAGGCACAGGATTCAGAGGCCTGTGGATCTGCCATGAGGTACAACTTCAAAAATGTTTATAAAATTTCAGAATAACTATGGAAAGGTAAAGCAGCTTCAGCTAATCTTTAATGACTACTGCATTGGAGTCATTCTTAATACTTTAATGGTATTAAGAATGACTCCAATATAGTAGTTCAATTAATAAATGATTCCAAATGATGGAGTAAAAGTGAAATTACCATAAAGTTGTTCTGCATTATTGTTTTGTGCTTCTCTGCAATTGAACAGCAGTGGTTAGCCAAATCTCATGTTTTGAACACTTAGCTGTAAAAAGTGTGTCTGATTGACCACAAGGTGCTATGTGTGCCTCAGTAGGTAGCAGTTGCTAAACTTCTGAAAGATGCAGTGCTGCAGTCATTCTTGTCTGCTGATTTGGTGTTAAATACTTGCAGCTGAGAACTATTTATTGTGTATTTATGGTGCCTTTGATCTTTGATGTTCATTGTAGTGGCAGTCGACAAGGCAAACTTTATTGAGATATATACATATACACACAGTATTGTAGATCGATTGTCAATGCATGAGAATAACTGTATTGACTGCAGGGAGTTTGTGATAAGGCTTGGTTATCATTAAGGTTATCAATAATGTATGTATTGTCAGTGGTGTTAATGTAACGTCAGTAGCTGTCAAAGTCAGCTTAGCCCTCCCGTTTTATCGCACGTTTGTCTCCACCGTCAAGTGCACAGTACGTTTGTAGCCTTAGTTAGTATTCTTTAATGCAGGAAATTGCCCCAGAGTGCTGCAGGAGAAGAAGGTAATGAGGTGGAGAGTGGGCTATTGAAGGCCTACAACCAAAGGCCAGGAAGCTGAGCAGAACTCCTGTAGTGCATCTATCTGGATTTAACAGCTTGATCAAAAGGAGAGGTTATAAAAAGAGCTTGGAAGCTGGAGGAAGTTAGGAAAAGAATCAGCTATTGGAAGGAAGGGTGGCATTGTGGGACCCAGGAAAGATGGAATTAGGGAATGAGGTTGAGGGGTGGGACCAGCCAAACAGGCAAGGATTTAAGTTTTCACAGATTCTGGTGACTCAGAGGATGGCGGAGTGATGGATCAGCAAGGATGAAGTGGTGTTTGGTATTTCAAAGTATACTGCAGGTTGAAGTGCAAGCTGCAGAATTACGGAGAAGCTGCAGTTCGATGTGATTGTGGGTTGATAACAAACTGGGAGGGTAAAAACAGGAGGAGACTGTGATACACTGGGTCTACAGTGGCCAGTTTTCAAAGGACAGATGCAAGTAGAGCCAAGTTGCAGACGAGCTTATCTACAACTTGGTCCATCCGGACTACGCATTCAGTGGGCAGATTCATTGGTAAACGCAAGAGATTCTGCAGATGCTGGAAATCCAGAGTAAAACACACAGAATGCTGGAGGAACCCAGCAGGATAGACCGAATCCATAGAAAGAAATAAAGAATCGACGTTTCAGGCCGAGACCCTTCATCGGGCCATTAATTCATTGGTAATTAGCTTTGGTGCCTCCAATGTTAATCTGGAAGATAGTTTGGTTTGTGCAGAAGTTCACAGTTACAAGCATTCTGAAGCTGAGCAAGGGAGATCCTGGAGAAGTGGCACAAAATGCCATTGACAGCCTGTCAGTGGTGATCTTATGTGTCTATTTTACATTGCACCTACGCATTTGTGTGCTTGTGTGTATGACAATAAACTCAACTTCGTTGTGCTTTGTTGAGTCTGTTCTTGTGCATGAATGTATTGGAAGAATAATTTCAAAGAAATTTTGCATCTTTGGTCCCAGCAAAATTGAGCTTGCTGCAGTAGGGGGCAGGTGCTATTCCTGCAGACTCTATGGCTACGACTGAACAGTTAACAGTTTAGCCATTTGTTGTCTGTTGCTTTTGATCACTAAGCATCCTCCAGTTTGAATATTTCTCAGAGGGAGACAGTCAGCATATATAAATTATTTTAAATGTTGGCCCATGAAGTCAGTGCTCTAGATGAAGGGCTAATTGAAAAAAAATTGCACATTGCAAAGAAAGTAGTTTAATCTATAAATTAGCAGTATAGGGGTGCAGTAAAATGTTTGTCTCATATTGTACCAAAAAAGAATCTTATTATAATCTGATACTGGCTAATATTTATAACCTTTTAAATGTAATGCCGAATTGAATTTGTGGTCACTTACCACCAGTGCTAGACAAAGTCAGCACTACCTTCCCTTCAAGGGTTCTGCCACAGGTATTTACAGGTGCTCCCACAGAGCAGACCAAAAGGGCCTAATACTGGTGATGGATGGTTTATTTGTCACAGCAGGGAAGATGAATGTCTCTTCTTACAATGATACCAGGCAAAATTAGAAAATACTTTACTTTGTGGCTTGGGCTGCCTTTCCCAACATGCTGAGTATCATTAACTATTCAAATAATATAATAAAGATTTAAATCAAATCGTTTAATTATCATTCAAACCATTCATAGAAGCAGCGTTCCGCTGGGACCAAGGTGCGAAACATTCAAAATAGGGAGCAAACATTCAAAAATGGTGAGTAACATAATTCAAAATATAGAGCAAAGATGCATATTCTCTCAGAAAAAAAATATATAGTCCAAGGCCCTGAGCAACAATGTCCAGCAATCAATAGCACAGTCTCCTGGCAGTGTACAGACGCACGTAATCCAGCCTGTCATTCCACCACTCAAACACTGGAGGGCAGCACTTACAGACGTGGTTAGGCCCCAGCCGAGCTCAACCATGCTGTAGCACTTCCATCTCGCTCACCTGCCCTGCAGCAGCAGGCAAGCCCAAGGCTTGAGGCCTAATTCTCACTACAACTGAGGCTACACGGCCGTAAATAACCCTTTTTTATATAAAAAAAGTGGGATGAAGTTCCCTTTGCACTGTCCAGTCACACAATCCCAGAGTAGACTTAAGCTGCTTCCATTTCATCCCAACATTCCTGTCATTGTTGCTGTTAGTATTTCCTATTTGAACAAAATGATCACTTGGAGCCAATTTTGGGATAGTTTCCCAATGCAGACCTGTGGAGCTAGGTTGTATCTACCCCAGACATCCAAGAAAACCCATCCAGTCATTAAAGAGAAGAATTGGCTCCATGTGGAACTGAGTTCAGGCCACTGATGTCCTGCCAGGATGCTTAACAACACATCAGTCACATTTGTGCAGATATTCAGTGACTGCAGTATATAAGTGTAATGTTGCTCATCGGTGAATATCCCAGTTCCTATACACAAAAGAGAAGAAGCAAATGTGAAAACTGTGAAAACACAATTACATTTTGAATTTCATTCTTCAGCTTCTGGGTCCATAAAACCATAAGACATAGCAATGGAACTGGGCCACTCTGCTCCACCATTCAATCATGGCTGGCGTATTTTCCTCTCAGCCTCATTATCCTGCCTTCTCCCCATGACTTTTTGATCCCTTTACCAATCAGGAACCTATTAACCTTCACTTTAAGTGTACCCAGTTATTTAGCCTCCATGGCCATCTGTAGCAGTGAATTCCACAGACTTGCCACCCTCAGGCTAAAGATGTTCTTCCTCATCTCTTTTCTTAGGGGAAGTCCTTCTATTCTGAGGCTGTGTCCTTTGGTACTGGACTCACCCACTATTGAAAACATCCTCTCCATGTCTACTCTATTTAGGCCTTTCAGTATTCAATAGGTTTCAATGAAATTCCACACCCCCCCCACCCTCCTTCTTCTAAATTTGAGTGAGTAAAGGCTCTGAGCTGTCAAATGCTCCTCGTATGTTAAGCCTTTCATTCCCAGGATCATTATCGTAAACCTCCTTTGGACCCTCTCCAATGTCAGCATGTTCTTTCTTAGATATGAAGCCCAAAACTACTCTCAATACTCCAAATATGATCTAAACAAGACTTTATAAACCCTCTGAATTACATCCTTGCTTTTTATATTCTAGACCTTTTGAAATGAATGCTAACATTGCATTTGCTCTCTTTACTACCTACTCAATCTGCAAGTTTATCTTTAGGGCAGCGGTTCCCAAAGTGGGCAACATCGCCCGCCTGGGGGCAATTTCTTAGGGGGTGGTGGGGGCGCTTGGTAGCAAGGGGGCAGCTGAGGGATTATGGCTTAATGTAAGAAACGAATTGCTTATTATAACCATTTGGTCCTCAGTGCCTCATAATTAATGACAATGATTATGCAGTCACCTCGTCTCTCGCTAACCCACCATTCTCTCAGACTGTGCTCGAAGCACGTTATAGTTGTTTAAAAGCAAACATAGCACTTCTGTATTTGGCACATCATGAGAAATCTTGACTGAAAGAACCACATTATTTTAGGTCCAGCTTGCACATTATTACCATTCATTACTGTAGTGCGGTGTTAGCTAGTACAATTCCCATACTCTTGTCACAGAGAAATGCAATTACGGTGAATTAGGGTATGGTGTTCATAGGGTAAGGTTCAGAATCTGTGCTTTCAAATGGTTTTGACTGCATTTCTCTAGTCCATTGCCCAACTGAGATATCGCTGCACCTTCAGGCAGAGAGCCTGGCTTTGCCTGAGCTATAACATTCCCCTTTATTGATCGCAGTGCACGAGCAATAGGTGATTGATCATAGTTGTTAATCCGTAATGAAAATGGGAGAAGCAGACCAAACAAAAGAGAAGTGTAAACAATTTTGTGTGGAGTATCTAAAAAATAGATTTACATATACCGGCAGCAAGTAGCCGATGTGTCAGTTGTGTTAAAAAGGATTTTGTTAAATGAGGCAATGAAACCACCCAGGCTCCTTGAACATTTGAAGAGAATACACTCTGATAAAGCAAGCAATAACTTGACACATCAAAGTTGCTGGTGAACGCAGCAGGCCAGGCAGCATCTGTAGGAAGAGGTGCAGTCGACGTTTCAGGCCGAGACCCTTCGTCAGGACCCTTCGAAGGGTCTCGGCCTGAAACGTCGACTGCACCTCTTCCTACAGATGCTGCCTGGCCTGCTGCGTTCACCAGCAACTTTGATGTGTGTTGTTTGAATTTCCAGCATCTGCAGAATTCCTGTTGTGAAGCAATAACTTTCCTTATTTTCAGTCACTCAGTGAAAACCTGGGTGAGCTGCGTAAATGTATGTCAACGAGATTTCAGGAACATCTCTTGATCCAAATTGCAGTTCAGGTAATAAAGCCATTCCTGAACACTTGTAATATTGAAATAACAGGAAGGATGGATGAAGAAATAATCTCACTACAAAATAACTTTGAGCCGAAGCTGAGGTTCAAAAAATCATATCAAATCTTTTGGTTGCAGAAAGAAATCTCTGAACACTATCTTGCACTGTGGAAAAAGGTCATATACTGTATGTTGTGCAGTGCAGTTTCAGTGCAGTTGTCCAACTTCTTTCAAAGCAACAAAACAGACTGTAAATTATTGAATGTGGGGGTCTGAGGCTGCTTCTGAAGGAACACACACCAGTTCTCATAGAGAGATCAGAGGTGGAGAGAATGAACAGTCTCAAATTCCTGGGTGTCAAGATCTCTGAGGATCTGACCTGGTCCCAACATATCGATGTAGTTGTAAAGAAGGCAAGACAGCAGCTATACTTTATTAGGAGTTTGAAGAGATTTGGCATGTCAACAAGTACACTCAAAACTTCTATAGATGTATCGTGGAGGGCATTCTGACAGGCTGCATCACTGTCTGGTATGGAGGGGCTACTGCACAGGATTGAAAGAAGCTGCAGAGGGTTGTAAATTTAGTCAGCTCAATCTTGGGCACTAGCCTTCAAAGTACCCAGGACCCCTTCAAGGAGCGGTGTCTCAGAAAGGCAGCATCCATTATTAAGGACCTCTAGCACCCAGGGCATGCCCTTTCCTCACTGTTACCATCAGATAGGAGGTACAGAAGCCTGAAGGCACACACTCAGTGATTCAGGAACAGCTTCTTCCCCTCTGCAATCCGATTTCTAAATGGACATTGAACCCTTGGACACTACCTCACTTTTTTTAAGATATAGTATTTCTGTCTTTTGCACGATTTTTAATCTATTCAATATACATATACTGTATAAAATATACCGAATAAGAATTACTTATTTATTTACTCTTATTATTTTCTTCTTCTATATTATGTATTGCATTGAACTGATACTGCTAAGTTAACAAATTTCACGTCACATGCCAGTGATAATAAACTTGGTTCTGATTCTGATTCTAGGTGACATTCAGCCTGACGTCAAGAAGGTGATAAAACTGCACCAAGCCCATCCATCTCAGTGAAACACAAACAAGCAATGAAGTAGTGAATAGTTGGAATACTAATGTATGCTCTAAAATTGTTGAGGAAGATTATTTTTTAACTATAATTAAGTAAATAGTTTTATTTGTAGCTTTAAATTGATTTGAATAATTTTGCAATTATTTGTCACTGCTTTGAATTTGCAGTTCCAATATTCTTTGACTATGCATTGTAAATCAACAATCTTTATAGCTTTTATGTAACAGCCAGAAAGGGAGAGGGGGCACTGGGGATCCGGTCTGGCAGCCAAGGAGATCAGAAATCAAAATAAAATGTTGGGAACCACTGCTTTAGAGAATCCTGCACTCGGACTCTCAAATTCCTTTGCATCTTCTGCTTCTGAATTTGCTTCCTGTTTAGAAAATAGTCGACGCCTTTATTCCTTCTACTAAAGTGCGTGACTGTACACTTCCCAACACTGTATTCCATGTAGAGAGTGCAGGGTCAGTGGGTTGTTTCAGGGTGAATGGGTCATGCCCGGCTGCGCAGGGTCTGGGTAGATCACCCTGTCTGAACTCCCCACATCTCGAAGCTGCCTGATAATTTAGAGATAGTGGGCAGCAATGAAACAAATGAGCCTCAAGAGTGAAATGAAGCAAACCAGCGTAATGGCTGGATGAGTCATTCAGCAAACCAAGGACATGGTAATAAAACACTTCAGGCAACTGGATGGAAACCTGTCCAACTATCAGAAGACAAAGGAGCAGAATTAGACCATTCAGCACATTGAGACTGCTCAGCCATTCCATCATGGCTGATTTATTATCTCTGTCAACCCCATACTCCTGCCTTGTCCCTGTACCCTTTGATGCCCTGACTAATCAAGAACCTCTCAACTCCCACTTTCAATATTCTCAGTGGCGGACTCCACAGCCATATATGGTCATAAATTACGCAGATTCAACAGTCATCTGGCTTAAGAAATTCCTCCTTGTTTTTGCTGTAAATGGATGTCCCTCTATTCTGAGGCTGTGCCCTCTGGCCCTAGACTCCCTCACTATAGCAAACATCCTGTCCATATACACTCTATCTAGGCCTTTCAACATTCAAAAGGTTTCAATGAGATTCACCCTCATTCTTCTAAACTCTAGCAAGTACGGGCCCAGAGCCATCAAACACTCCTCATACATTAACATTTTCCCAGAATTATTGGCATTAACCTCCCCTGGATCCTTTTTAATGCTAACACATCTTTTGTTAGATAAGGGGCCCAAAACTGCTCATAATACTCCAAGTGCTGTCTGGTCAATGCGTTACAAAGTTTCAGCATCACATCTGTGCTCTTTTGTTCTAGTCTTCATTGAAACATAGAAATCTACAGCATATTACAGGACCTCAGCCCACAATGTTGTGCCGATCATGTGACCTACTCTAGAAACTGCCTAGAATTTCTCTACTGCATAGCCCTCCATTTTTTTAAGCTCCATGTACCTATCTAAGATTATCTTAAAAGACCCTATTGTATCCGCCTCTACCACTGTCACTGGCAGTGCATTCCATACACCCACCATTCTCTGTGTAAAAAAACTTACCTCTGACATCCCTTTGTACCTACTTTCAAGCACCTTAAAACTATGCCCCCTCATGTTAGCCATTTCAGCCCTGGGAAAAAGCTTCTGGCTATCCACATGATCAATGCCTCTCATCATCTTATACACCTCTATCAGGTCATCTCTCATCCTCTGTCGCTCCAAGGAGAAAAGGCCAAGTTCACTCAACCTATTCTCATAAGGCATGTTCTCCAATCCAGGCAATATCCTTGTAAGTCTCCTCCGCACTCTCTCTGTGGTATCCACATCCTTCCTATAATGAGGTGACCAGAACTGAACACAGTACTCCAAGTGTGGTCTGACTAAGGTCTTATATAGCTGTAACATTACCTCACAGCTCTTGAACTCAATCCCACGGTTGATGAAGGCTAACACACCATACGCCTTCTTAGCAACACTGTCAACCTGTGCAGCAGCTTTGAGTGTCCTATAGACACAGACCCCAAGATCTTGCTGATCCTCCACACTGCTGAGTCATACCATTAAATTAATTACCATCTTCTTGAAATGAACGCTAACATTACATTTGCCTTCTTTACCACAACTCAACCTGCAAGTTAACCATTAGTGAGTCCTGCACAAGAACTCCCAATTCGATTTGGACCTCTGATTTTTGAATTTTCTTCTCATTTAAAGAGCAGTGTATGGCTTTATTCCTTCTACCAAAGTGTATGACCATACACTTCCCTTCACTGTCTTCCATCTGACACTTCTTTACCCATTCTCTAAAACATCTGCAGTTCTTCTGCAGATTCCATTCTTCCTCAACACTGTCTGCTCTTCCAACTATTTTCATATCATCTGCAAACCTGGTCACAAAGCCATCAATTCCATCATCCAAATCATTGATATATAACGTAAAAAAGAAGCACTCCTAACACTGACCCCTGTAGAACACCACTAGTCATAGGCAGCCATCCATAATAGGCCCCTTTTCTTCCCAATTTTTGCCTCCTGCCAGTCAACCAATCTTCTATCCTTGCTAGTATCTTCCCTGTAATACTATGGCTCTTTTGTTAATTAGTCTCAGGTGCGGCACCTTGTCAAAGGGCTTCTGAAAATCCAAATAAACAACATCCACTGACTCTCATTTGTCTATCCTGCCTGTTATTGCCTCTAAGAAATTCCGGAAGATTTGCCAGGCCAGATTTCCCCTTAAGGAAACCATGCTGACTTTGCCTTATTTGTCATGTGCCTCCAAGCATCCCAAAGCCTCATGCTTAATAAAGGACCCCAACATCTTCCCAACCATTGAAGTCAGGCCTATAAATTCCTTTCTTCCGCCTACTTCCCTTCATAAAAAGTGGATTGACATTTGCAATTTTTCAGTCCTCCAGAACCATTTCAGAATCTAGTGATTCCTGAAAGATCATGACTAATGTCTCCACAATCTCTTCTGCTACTTCTTTCAGAACCCTGCGGTGTAGTCCATTTGGTCCAGGTGACATCTACGTTTCAGGCTTTCAACTTCCCAAGCACCTTCTCCTTAGTAATAGTAACTACACTCACTTCTGCCCCCCGATACTCTGAAATATCTAGCATAATGCTAGTGTCTTCCACGGTGAAGATTGACACAAAATACTTATGAAGTTCATCTGCCATTTCTTTTACCCCAATACAAATTCTCCAGCATCATTTTCCCATGGTCTAATATCCACTACACAAAATACACTACAGATGCTGGGGTCAAAGCGACACTCACAACACGCTGAAGGAACTCAACAGGTTGGGCAGCATCCGTGGAAACGATCAGTCAACGTTTCCGGCTGGAACCCTTCATCAGGACTGAAGAGGGAAGGGGCAGAGACCCTATAAAGAAGGTGAAACCCGACGCAGATTGGAGGACCTCTTCGTTGAGCACCTCCACTCCGTCGGCCACAACAGACAGGATCTCCCGGTTGCCACCCACTTCAACTCTGCTTCACATTCCCATTTGGATATGTCCATACATGGCCTCCTCTATTGCCATGATGAGGCTAAACTCAGGTTGGAGTAGCAACACCTCATATACCATCTGGGATGTCTCCAGCCCCTTGGTATGAACATTGAATTCTCCAACTTCTGGTAATTCCCTCCCCCTCACTTCCCCTATCCCAGTTTCACTCTGCCCCCTCCCCCAGCTGCCTACTACCTCCCTCATGGTTCTGCCTCCTTTTACTACCCATTGTGCTTTTCCCTATTCCTTCTTCACCTTTCCTGACTATCTCCTCCCTGCTTCCCCTCCCCCACCCCTTTATCTTTCCCCTTACTGGTTTTTCACCTGGAACCTACCAGCCTTCTCCTTCCCACCCTCCCCCCACCTTCTTTATAGGGCCTCTGCCCCTTCCCTCTACGGTCCTGACGAAGGGTTCCGGCCCGAAACATTGACAGATTGTTTCCACGGATGCTGCCCAACCTGCTGAGTTCCTCCAGTGTGTTGTGAGTGTCTAATATCCACTCTCGCCTATCCTTTACTCTTTATATATCTGAAAAAATGTAACTATCTGCTTTTATATTATTGGTTACCTTAACTTCGTATTTTATCTTTTTTCTCCGTATGTTTTTAGTTGCCTTCTGTTAGTTTTTAAAAGCTTTCCAATCCCTCTAATTTCCCACTAATTTTTGTTATATTATAAGCCCCCTCTTTTGCCTTTATGCTGTCATTGACGTCCCTATCAGCCAAAGTTCTCTCATCCTCCCTCAGAATTCTTCGAAGTTGTCCGCAGAAACTCCAGCCATTGCTGTGCTGTCATCATCCCTGCTGGTGTCCCCTTCAATCAACTTTGACCAGCTGCTTTCTCATGCTTCTGAAATTCCTGTTACTCCAATATAATACTGATACATCTGACTTTATCTGCTCCCTCTCAACCCATAGAGTGAATTCTATTATATTATGATCACTGGTCCCTAAGGGTTCCTTTACCTTAAGCTCCCTAACCAACTCTGGTTCATAGCTTAACACCCAATCCAGAACTGCCTTTCACCTAGTGGGTTCAAGCACATGCTGCTCAAAAAAGCCATCTCAGAGGCATACTGAAATTCCCCATTGCCCCTTTTACATGCTTTTTCTATCTCCCATTGCTACTTGTATCCCACATCCTGGCTACAGTTTGGGGCCTGTATATAACTCCCAATAGAGTCTTTTTACCCTTGCAGTTTCTTAACTCTACCCACAAAGATTCTACATCTTCCAATCCTATGTCGTCTCTTTCTAAGGTTATGATTTTAATTTTTTACCAACAGAGCCACCCCACCTCCTCTGCCTACCTGCCTGTCCTCTTGATACAATCCTTGGACGTTAAGATCCTATCTACAATCCTCTTTCAGCCACAACACAGTGATGCCCACAGCATCATGCTTGCCAATCTCTAACTGCACTACAAGACATTTCCTTATTCTGTATACTACGTTCATTCAAATGTAACACCTTTAGTCCTGTATTCATCGCCTGTTTCAATTTTGCCACTTCAACTCATCCCAATCATCAGTTTTGCCTTACCTTCTGCCTGTCCTTCTTCACAATCTCTCTACTTAAGTACCAACTGTCCCATCCTCAGATGGGAACTCCAGTTCCCATCGCCTTGTGATATTGATTTAAAAGGTAGGTGGAGAGGCAGGTAGTTTTGTAGAGAGGCTTAGACAGATTAGGAGAATGGGCAAAGAAATGGCAGATGGATTATAGTGTCGGGAAGTGTATGGTCAAGCACTTTTGTAGAAGAAATGAATGGGTTGACTATTTTCTAAATGGAGAGAATATACAAAGAACTGAGGTGCAAAGGGACTTATGAGTCCTTGTGCAGGATGCTCTAAAAGATAATTTGCAGGTTGAGTCTGTGGTGAGGAAGGCAAATGCAATGTTAGCATTCTTTTCAAGAGGACTAGAATATAAAAGCCAGGATACAATGTTGAAACTTTATAAAGCACTGGTGAGGCCTCGCTTGGAGTATTGTGAGCAGTTTTGGGCCCCTTATCTTAGAAAGGATGTGCTGAAACTGGAGAGGGTTCAAAAGAGGTTCATGAAAATGATTCCAGGATTGAATGGCTTGTTAAATGAAGAGCGTTTGATGACTTTGGGCCTGTATTCACTAGAATTCAGAAGAATGAGGAGTGACCTCTTTGAATCCTATCGAATAGTGAAAGGCCTTGATAGAGTGGATGTGGAGAGGATGTTTCCTATGGTGGGAGAGTCTACGACCAGAGGACACTGCCTCAGAGTAGAGGGGTGTCCGTAAGAACGGAGATGAGGAGGAATTTCTTTAGCCAGAGTGTGTTAAGTCTGTGGAATTCTTTGCCACAGGCAGCTGTGGAAGCCAAGTCTTTATGGATATTTAAGGCAGAAGTTGATAGGTTCTTGATTAGTCAGGGCACGAAGGGATAGGGGAAAAGGCAGGAGATTGAGGATGAGGGGAAAATGGGATCAGCCACGATGAAATGGTGGAGCAGACTCGATGGGCCAAATGGCCTAACTCTATTCCTTTATCTCATGGTCTTATAGTCAAACAGCTGTAGCAAAACTATCTGCCAGGATATTGTTCCCCCTCTGGTTCAGGTGTAACCTGTCCTTTTTGTGCAGGTCATACTTCCCCAGAAGAGATCTCAATGATCCAGAAATCTGAAACCCTACTCCTGCACCAGTTCCTCACACACACACATTCGTCTGACCCTGACCCTGGCATTTGGTAGGCAAAACATCATCCGGGTGTTTTTTTATCTATCCAGAGAATCTGCTGTTTGCACCTCTAACACTGGAATCCCCTCTCACTACTGTCCTCCTCTTATCCGCTGTTCCCTTCTGAGCCACAGAGCCAGACTCAGTGCCAGAGACCTGGTCAGTGTAGCTTCCCCCCCCCCATAGGTTGTTCCACCCAACAGTATCCAAAGTGATTTGAGGGAACAACCACAGGTGTATCCTGCATGAGCTGCCTATTCCCTTTCCTTCTCCAAACAGCCTCCCCTAACTTTGGGGTGACTACCTCTCTGTAGCTCCTATCTATCACCTCATTTTCCTGTAAGAACCGACTGTCAAGCTACTGCTCCAGTTCTTAACCTGGTCTTTAAGGAGCTGCAGCTTGGCGTACGTCATGCAGATGTAGTTATCAGGGTTCTCACACAAAGAACATACCACTAACTCTGGACCCATTCTCAGCACGCTAGTCATAGACTAATAGACAAAGAAAGAGAAAAAAATTCCTAGAAACTTACTTAGAACCTCTGCCTGTGCTTGCCCAAGCGTATTGGACCAAAGCCTTCCACTCTAACATTGGTCCACACCAAAAATGGCTGATCTGCTTACATGTCCCTTATTTTTATTGGGTTAGATAAAACTCGCTCCCGACGAGACTTGTTCTTTTCAAGTGGGTCCCACCCTGTAACAATGTCTCTTTCCCACTCACTACTTCAATTTATCAGTGCTGTTTTCAGTGGGAGTTCTGTCTATTTTCAGCATCAATCCAGATTTTACTGCTCTTCAGAACTAAAAAGCCACTTCAACTTGCAATCAAAATTAGGAGGAACAGAAAATTAAGACGTGATAATAGCACAACCCAATGGTAAACTGGGATAAAATGGCAATGTACATTCCCCTGTATACCAACAGTATTTACTTTTCCTCTTTGCAATTCTATGCCTCGCCATCCTTGTGATCTTGGGAAGGCAACTCAGAGTAGTGATGTGATGGCTGAGAAGCTCTTCATTGAAATCAGCAGTTTGGAATTTGCTCAGGCCCCAGCAAAGCCCGCCGAGTCTGTATAGGATGCAGACTTGGCCACTGAAACGCAGGGCTCATGTGGGGGGGGGGGGATTATGTGGTGTTGAACGTCTTTCAGCTGAGTTCCCACATTTATATTAGAGACTTCATAGAATTGTTAGAATCTTGTGGGTGTGAAGTCATGCTTTCACCCCATTAAATGGACACTTGTCTTTGTTTATTAAAGTTGATTTGGCAACTCAAAGGTCATAATTTTAATGTAACCAGAGCAAAGTATAGGTGGTGTGTCAGAGGTAACTTCTTTCCCAGAGTGGTGAGTGTGTGGAATGTCCTGCCAGGGGTCGTGGTAGAAGCAGATATATTAGGGGCATTTAAGAAACACTTAGATAGGCGTATGGGAAATGCAAAAAGAAAGTGCTAGGTTGATCATTCAGTAGGTTAAAAGGTCAGCACAATATCGTGCGCCAAAGGGCTTGGACTCTGCTGTAATGTTCTATATTCTAACTAATTGAAAACTGAAAGTTATGATATGTATGTTAAAGACAGTGCTAAATGTTTCCTTGTGAAATAATTTACCGTCTATCAGCTTCAGTCATGGAATAAATATACACTTGCAGGGTGGCACCCAGTGTTCCTTTTGTGATGCCACACAGTTAGTTTAAAACAGGAACATACCATGTTCATGGCATAGTTAGCCAAATGCATTCTGCTAGGCTTCCCAGAGTAGAAAACAACATAGACTATTTTGCATTTATTCAAAATGCATCAATTTTAAAGATAGACAGCAGGCACTGTCCAATTTTCAATTTTAGTTTACCACTGGAAGCTGGAGTCTGGGCTAAATAACAACAATCCTTTCTACTCTGAATTTTAAAACTCGAGTAAGATACAGCCCTATTCCCCTAGGTGGTGAATCTGATCTACTGCAGTGTTTAATCCCTAAAGTCTCAGCATTTGCTCCGATTAGCTCAGAAAGAAGCATTTTAACTGCAGTTAATAATCCATTTTTGTTAGATTTTTAAGTATAAATTGTCTGGGGTCTCTTACAGGACACTGACAGTTTATATTAATTCAATCCTTCTGAATATGCAGTTAATTGCAAAAATGGAAATGTATGAGCATTAAAGATGATATTAAGTTAATATGCATTAAAGTGAGCTCTAGCTATAAATATTTATATCCTTGTCCAAATTGCAAGTAATTTATTTATACTGGATTTCCAAATTATCTGCTTGTAATAACCAGGAATGACATTATTGAGATGGGAAGATAAAGATTGGTGATATTTGAATCCAGTTCAAATATTTCATATTTAATCTATTTTGTTTGCAGGAGTTAACATTGCTTACGGTGATTATTGTAATAATTGTTCTTGGTAATTGTTTTAGATTCACTACAGCCTGTGTTTTTGGCCTTGTTTGCTTTGCTCTACATAATAATCATGCTGGTTTGATATGTTTCATCTTCATTTGCATTGCATATGTAAAAGTCTTGCTTCTTCCTAAAAGGCCTTTTTTAAATGCTCTGATAAATGTATTTTTCTCAAGTTTCCATACCTGGCTGTGCACAAATATCATTTGTCAGGATTATTGATTCCATGTAAATTTTGCCTCAGACTTAGATTCACTTCGTGTATTTGTCCTGCATACCTTTTACTATACCTTTACCTCTGCCCCTATTACATATCTGCTTCTCTGGAATGAAATCATTGGAAGTAAAAACATAAATATACACACATCAAAGAATGCACTGTGCAATGGTGGAGTTACCTTGGCTGCAATTTATCATGCTCTGCGTATGATTTCAGCTACTTGTATTTTAAATTATGGGGAGCTTCAAGAAAATGAAGGAGATACTTTGTGCATTAGAAATGCTTAAGGAGTGTGTGATAGGTATTCCAAGCTGTACTTTAGTCCGTCCTTTTCAAGGTGGTTAGTCCACCTTTGGTCCCCACCTGGCACTCAGCTCTCACCTGTGGCTCCCCGTAGCTGTTTGCATGCGACAGCGGCCACACCCCGGGCAATGGCTTCGACAAGCTGGCTAAACCAGGTGAGGGTAGCCGACGGGTCTCAAACCCTTGGTGTGATAAAGAGTTGTCTATCCCAGCATGTGAAGACAGACTCCGGCGGATTGAGCGGATGAGACCAATGGAAGGTCCAACGGTCAAGAAGGCAGTCTCTGCAAGCGTCGTGGAACGTGTAGAGCAGGACAAGACACAGAAGACGTCCTGGTCATCCACTGCGCCCAGTCCCATCTCCAGCCATCTAGACTCTGTCTTGCCACTGGATCCAGATGGGAATTGGGAAGAGAGAGTGAGGCTGACGCTGCGCAACTCTCCCTCACTTAAATCCAAATCACGCGCTAGTCTCGACACCATCATAATGGTGTCGAGGTCCTCATCGATGTCAATGATGGACGAACAACTTTAGTCCGACATGTCAGAGGATCAAACTCCTATAATGCAGAGTGGGAAACTGCAGCTCAGCACCCCGGACCTTTGCTGCACAACTCATCTTGTTGGGAAAATCCATTGTACTCAGCCACCAAGTATGAAAAGCTAGCCAAATATCTAGAACTGATGTAGTAGAATGCAGAACACAGTGTCAGGGTGGTATTGGCAGCAGCTAAATCTCACCTTGGTTAGAAAATTAGACCATCCTGAAGAACATGTGCAGTTTATTTATCTGAAAGTTTAAGCTACAAAAATAAAAACTGACTAATTTATCAACCACAGAATGAATAAGTGAGGATTTGAATTCTGATTTGAGGTTGTAGTTAGATTCCTGCTGTACTTTACAGAACCATATCATTTGAAGGATGGGAAGAAAATGGGAAAGAGATCTGCTGACATTTTGATGTCATAAGGTCTTTTCTAAAGTTTCCCTTGAATGACTCTTGACCTCACAATTTACCTCAGTAAGTTCTTGCATCTTACAGCACTTTCTCAAGAGCTGTCAACTTCTATTATTGTTTTACCCTGCACCACTCCAGTTCACTGTGTAATGAATTGATCTATTTGAATGGTATGCAAGACTAGTTTTTCCACTATCCTGTGGTGCATGTGACAATAATATTCAAATTCCCTATTGTATGAGCTGTGTCTGCTCTGTCATACCGGAATGACAGCACCCACCTTGAAAGCTTCCATACACCTGAGCTCATAGCCTTCACCACAAATACAAGGCAAACCTTCCAGAGAGTGAACCCACGGAAAGCATCAGGCCTGGATGGTGGCCCCGCCACGTCTTTAGATCCTGTGCAGATCATCTGGCTGGGGGATTTACAGACATTTTTACCTCTCCCTACTTCAGTCTGAGGTTCCCACCTGTTTTGAAAAGACCACATTCTTTCTGGTGAAAGTGCAACAAAGTAACGTACCTTAATGACTACTAGCCGGTCGCTTGGACATCCACCATCGTCCATCATCGTGAAGTTCTGTAATGGCACAAATCATCTCCAGCCTTCCAGATAACTTCAACCCACTGCAATTCAAGTTCAAGTTTACTGTCATTCAACCATACACGTGCATACCACCAAACGAAACAATGTTCCTCTGGGTCAGGTGCACAACACAGTACACATAACTCACACACATAACACAAAGTACTTGTAAATTAACGAATAATAAGGTGCATATCTGACAAGCTATAAAACAAACAGTATAATGCTACTGCCACTTCATGCGTGATGAGACCTGGGTGGTGGCAGGGAGATCAGCAGTCATACAGCCTGGGGGAAGAAGCTCTTTCCCATCCCAACAGTTCTTGTCCTTATGCTATGGTACCTCCTGCCTGATGGTAGGGGGACAAAGAGATTGTTGGTCAAATGGGAGGGATTATTGAAAATGCCAAGGGTGCTGTGTACACAACACACCTGATAAATATCTCTGATGGGTGGAAGAGAGATCTTGATGATCCTCTCAGCAGTCCTCACAATCGTTTGTAAGGACTTGCAGTCAGATGCCTTGCAATTCCCGTACCAGATGGCGATGCAGCTAGTTAGGGCCCCCTGCAATTTGCCAACCAACACAACCAATCAACAGGTGACACAATAGCCACTGGTCTACACACCATCCCTACACATCTGGAGAGGAGGGATGCTTATGTGAGAATGCTGTTCTTGGACTACAGTTCAGCATTCAACACCATTAATTCCCTCCAGGCTCGACAGGAAGCTCACACTGATTTGAGTGCATTTCATTAATATTGACTGTTCTATTTATTAATAAATTACTATGATTACACATTGCACATTTAGACAGAGGCGTAACGTGAATATTTTTACTCCTCATGTATGTGAAAGATGTAAGAAATAAAGTCAACTGGAGTAATGGCAGGGGCCGCAATAAAGTCAATTCAATTCTCGATGGTGCTCTTACAAAATTTGGTTAGAATGTGGAGGGTGGGGAGCCTTCACTTTATACCAAAACTTCTAGAGTAAACACCATCTCCCTAGTTCTACACTCATCTCTGGAGCATCTGGACATTATTAGACTATTGACTATAGCTCTGCTTTCAATACTATAATTCCAAGCAAACTCATCTCCAAAATTCAAGATCCTTTGCAAATGAATCCTTGACTTCCTGACCAACACACTGCAATCTGTAAGGATAGGTAGCAACCTTCTACCAGGATTGTCCTCAACACTGGTGTGCCAGAAATCTGCGTCCTCAGCACCTTCCTCTGCTACCTGTACACTCAGGACTGTAGCCAGGTTCTGTTCTAGTTCCATCTGCAAGTTTGTAGACAATATTACTGTAGGGTGCCATATCTCAAGTAACGAATCTCACCAACTTTTATTGATGCACCATAGAAAGCATTCCTTCTGGATGCATCACGGTTTGATATGGCGACTGCTCAGGCTGAAACTGCAGCGTTGTGGACACAGCTCAGCACATCATGGAAGCCAGACTCCCCTCCATGAACTGTCTACACTTCTTGCTGCTTTGATAAAACTGCCAGCGTAATCAAAGACCCCCACTCACACTGGATATTCTGTCTTCGCTCCCCTCCCATCAAACAGAAAATACAAAGCCTGAAAGCAGGTACCCTCAGGCTCAAGGAAGGCACCTATCCTGCTGTTATAAGACTATTGAATGATAAGATGGATTCCTAACTACACAATCTACCTTGTTACGGTATTTAACCCCATTGACTACCTGCACTGCACTTTCCTTGTCAGTTTATTCAGCACTGTTATTATTTTACCTTGTACTATCTCAGAGCACAGTTGCAATGGACTGATCTGTATGAATGGTATACAAGCTTTTCACGGTACATGTGACAATAATAAACCAATTTACAATGTCAAAAGCAGTGTTGTCTATTCTCAGGTGCAGTTGATAAACCGGGTTTCTTATATAGGACCCAGAATGCAGAAGTGAGGAGGAAATGTATTGTGACCAAGCTTTTTCTAATATTTCTATTGTTAGAAAACATTTTAAGTGTCAACCTCAGTGCTTCTTGCAAACAGTGCTCAACATTGCAGGTAGCAAATTGCAAGAGGGTCAAACTTGGTCTGGAGTCACAAGAAAGCAAAGTTCCTTCTCTGAAGAATGTTAGTGCATTCCATGTGACTTTAATACCAAAATTTAGCAGATGTTTGCCATTACTGATACTAGCTTTTAAGTTTCAGTTTATTTAATTAAATTCCCCTAGTACCACAAGGGAATATGAATCATCATCTTTTGGCTCACCAACACAAAGAAAAACCTTGCTTATTGAGCACTGTTGTAAATCAAATCCTAAACTCCTCCTTGATTAATCAACCAATGTGTGAATGAGGTGCCAACAATTGCCTGTGTTCTCCAATAAATGCCAAAACTATTATTCAAGTAAAGAAACAATTATTTAATTTCATTTTTTTAAGTGTACAAATAATTAGTAGATGCCCAGATACAGCATAGTTTCACGGTATAACTACCAGAACTTGATTGACAACATAAATACTCATTTTACATTTCACATGAAAAACTGATTTTTTAAAAATCAAAAGACACTGAAAATATATTTATCTGTGTTTGCAATGCACTGGTGTCCTGTAGTACTTCAGCTTGGAATAGTAGAAGTTTGTTTGAAAACATAGCTTTGCAATGTTAAAAAGGACACTTGCCTTCAAAGAAAATAATAATTTAGTTTTCCTCCCACGAACGTTGTGGGTTAATACACTGCATAGAATGGCCCCAGATTCAATTCCCAGAACATGATTATTCCAACTGGAACACAGCTCGATCCACAACAATTAGCCTTAATACCTTCAGGTATGAGAGAAATCAACTGAATTCATATCTTTGATTGCTCTGCAGGGGCTTCTACTAGAAGTGGCAGAAGCAAAAGATTGAACTTGGCTGCAATATTCCCTTCACCTATTGTCAAAAGTGAAGGAATTAAATTGAAGGAATACAGTGGTGCTATGGTGTCAATACAGAGTACGCAGAGCCAACTGGGAGATACATGAACAGAAGAAAATAATTTCACAACAAAATCTTATTGTAAAAATTAGGACTTTTACAATAAATTTGCAAATTTGTTAGTGACAAAGAAAATTGATCCCTTGTACTGTTATGTATTCCATAAACCAAGAAACAGAAATGCAGCACGCTACAAACTTCTACTTCCTGGATTCAAGTTGGTGTCCACAATATCACGACAAGGTAAAAGAACCCTTTGGGAAACTGTCCTCTTGCCCATGATTATTCAGTTGTGATTTGCATGCCACAGATCTGTATATCTGAACATGTGACAGGCTTTTATTCAACAGAACATCTCTTGATAGTGGTTGCTGTTGCATGGAAGACAAACAAGTCACTACCATCAAAAGCACCATTTCCATTTATCTGACATGGACCTCATGCTGTCATCTACTTGTGTTCCTTGGTTGGTGCGTAATACAGTTCCATTGGCTTGTTGACCTTCCAGTATTTCTCACTAACAAGCTCGAGAGAGAAGGAGCCATTCAGGAGCTGGAAGAAATATGACAGAAGTTACTTTCATCAATTTTTCCAAAGGACTACAATCATGGCTAGTGACAATCTCAATGGTAATTACCTCAGATCCTTTGTCAAACAAATACATCTGCTTATGTTTACCTTTTGGTCCTTTCTTGTTTCAAAGAAAATCTTTTTTTCTGATCCCATTGCAGAGTTTTGTAAGATCCAATTCTGGAACAGTGATTTAGAGACGTACCCAGAGATCGGCATCATCACCAAGACCCTTTTGGATAACAAAAGTTAACACGTTCTTCCCATGACCATGTAGGTTTCCTCCAGGTGCTCCAGTTTCCTCCCAAATACAGTTAGAATCAGTGAGTTGTGATTATGTTACTTCGGAGCTGGAAAATTGGTGAAGCTTGCAGGCTATCCCCCAGCACAATGCTTGGACTGTGATGGTCGTTCACACAAGATGCATTTTACTGTATGTTTTGATGTTTCAATGTCCATGTGACAAATAAAGCTAATCTTCATCTTACCTTAACTGCAACATACACTAGAAATCATCATCAACTGAAGTGTCTGGCACAAATGCTTACTAAACTAATAAACCAAGAGGTGATAATAACGATGAACCCAAAGTCATTTCCTTTTCTCAGTTCCCCTGTCTCTGCCACATAATGAAGCTTTCCTTTCCAGAACATCCTCCTTCAAAGAACGGGGTTTCCCTTCCACTACTGGTTATGGTGCCCTCACCCGCATCTCCTCTATTTTCTGGACACCACCCTCATACCTCATCTTCCCACCAGCTTAACAGGGGTAGAGTTCCTCTTGCCCTTACCTACCATACCATGAACTTACGAATCCTGCACGTCACTCTCCACAATTTCTGCCATCTTCAACAGGATCCTACCACCAAACATATCTTTGCCTCTTCCCCACTTTCTGCATCCACCCCTCCCCACGAATCTCCCTTTTGGCACTTATCCATGCAAGCGGAAGTACACCTGCTTATTCACTTCCTCCCTCACCACCATTTAGAGCCCCCAGTCCTTCTAGCTGAGGCAACACTTCACCCACGTTGGGGTTGGGGTTATCTACTGTATCTGGTGCTCCTGGTGTGGCCTCCTCTAATCAGTGAGACACTAAGCGGATTGAAGGATCGTTCTGTCAAGCACATTTGCACCGCCTGCAACAAATAGGATTTCTCAGTGACCAACCGTTTTAATTCCACTGCCCATTTCCATTCCAACTTGTTGGTCCATGGCCTTCTCCATTGCCACGATGAGGCAAAACATCTAATTCCATCTGGGTTGCCTCCAACCTGATGGCATGAACATCGATTTCTTGAACTTTTGGTAATTTCTCCACCCTCCCCATGCTCTCATTTTCCATTCCAGCTTTTCCCTTACCCCTTCTTTTCTCCTCACCTGCCTATCACCTCCCTCTGATGCCCCTCCTTTCCCCTATGGTTCATTCTCCTCTCCTATCAGATACGATCCTCCTTCAGCCCTTCACCTTTTCCGCCATCACCTCCCAGCTTCTCACTTTGTACCCCCTCCCCTACCCACCTATCTTCCTCCTTACCTCACTTCACCCATTACCTTCTGGCTTGTACTCATTCCCCTCCCCCCACCCTCTTGCTCTGGCTTCTTCCCCATCCCTTTCCAGTCCTGAAAGGTCTCAGACCAAAACATTAATTCTGTATTCTTTTCCATAAAAATGCTGTCCGAGCTGCTGAATTCGTCCAGCATTTTGTGTGTGTTGCTCTGCATTTCCAGCATCTGCAGAATCTCTCATGTTCATTTATTCAGATTCTAGGTCTGTAGTGTTAAGAGGCCTCAGAGGAATCTTTAATCTGTATTAAATCAACAGTATGGGCTCACTAATGTTTTTTTTTGCCTCAGACGATCCCATGTCTTGGTTTTGGTAGCCATTAATTACGTCCCATTGTACAGATCTTGAAAATTTAATCTCAAATGACTTTTTAACACAACCTGAATTTCTTTTAATTTTTTTTCCTTTCTTGAAGTGAATGGCAACAAGTTACTATCCTCTATTGCTATGATACAAATTCCCAGTCTTCAACTACAGTATAACGATTAGTGTCTTTCCTATCTCCTCCCCTACATTCAAGCTGACATAACACTTTACCATACGCTTCCAACAATGATCACTGGTTGCAGTGTTTCCTCAGACCTCCTAGAATCACCTTACAGGCTTACTTCCAATTTCTGCGAGGAAAAGCAAGGCAAAACATTTAAGGAAGTGGTTGACCTTATAATGTGGCTTTAAATCTGATCGACTGACTTACTGTTACAGTATGGCTCAAATACCTATAAAAATGAAGAAACTGCAGCTAGTGGGGTCAGAAAAGTAAATCCCAGCTACTTGATTTGTCAGCCAGGACACCATCAGTTAGCTGTTATAAAACAGGTATTCAGTGGATGTGACACTGTTCAAAGAAACTAGTCCCATGATATGTTACCATCAGGGTAACTGGGCCTTCTTAGCTGTGACTATGAGCAATTTCTGATATTAGCTTGCAATTCTCCATTCTCATCTCAGTTAAAGCAATACTTCCATGTTTTCTCTGGCATGTTTATGTCAAAGACCAGACCACCTTTATGAGACTTACAATAATGGCATATGACTAGACTTTTGACCCAGCAATAAAGTTTCTATTTTCACTAACCTTTTCCAACTTTCACATCCACTTAGGGTTTTGCCTAGCAGTAACTATTCTTGGCATGATTCATAACTGGGATTAGTATTGTTTTCCACACTGGATTTATGAAAAAACAACTTTTTCTTTTACCTCCTAAATTATCTGACAGTACATTCTTTCCCTCTCTGCCTATGAAATTGTAAACTCACATCTATTCACTTGAAGACTGGGATTCTCCAATGTCGTACTTGTCACCTGCTTTCACTCTCCTTTCAGAATGTTTCTGTTCACTTTCTCTCCCACCTTCATCCTAGTTCCAATCACCAATCTGAAATTTTAATATCTGTGTTCACTTTCAAACCCTGCAACTTCTAAACTTCTCACATCCATTTCTAACAGCAATATCTTCCCCAGCCATGCATTGCTGTATCCTTCCAGCTCACAGTCATAAGACATAAAACATGATCTTTGGCTGACAACATCCGTGTTGACTATTGCTCCTGGAACACCAGCCTACCTCTCGTTCTCCACTCCATAAGCACCACCGCTCGCACTCCACCAACAAAGCTCCCCAAAAGATTTCACAAGTTCACAAGACAAAGGAGCAGAAGTAGGCCATTCGGCCCATCGAGTCTGCTCCACAGCTCCCCCCTGAGCTAAACTATTCACCGATCTAGTTCCAATTTCCGGCTTTTTCCCCATATCCCTTGATACCCTGACTAATTAGATACCTGTCAATCTCCTCCTTAAACATCCTCAATGATCGGGCCTCCACAGCCGTATGTGGCAACAAATTCCACAAATCCACGACCCTCTGGCTAAAAAAAATTTCTCCTCATCTCTGTTTTAACTGGGTACCCTCTAATTCTAAGACTATGGCCTCTTGTCCTGGACTCACCCCTCCTCATGTCATGTCTTGTCTTCCTCTACTAAAACCAGGTTTTCAGCTTCTCCCTGTTCTTCTCCAAGAGGTGCAAGGTGGTTAGAAATCAAGTGGAATGAATTTAAGGTTAACGATTGTTTAGGAAGTGCCCAATAGTGCAGTTGTTCTCAGACTACAGGGGATGAGGAAATGACTGCACTGCCATGTTTTTTCAAGCATTGTACAACAAAGGATAGAAAACCTCAAGCAAAATTAGTAATGGTGATAGGTACGTATCACCTTATTCCTTCTCACCTGCTCCCCTCTCCAACTCTTCTACAACAGGGTATTATCAGGGACACATTCTAAATCCAAGCCAAATGGAAATGGAAATATCTTAAGAGTTGGAAGTTGCACAGAACAGTAACTTATTTTTCAGGCCTCAAAATCATCAGCAATTACTGTCAATTGTGATGTCACTTAATGGAATTGCAACCATCAGGTGTTATTTGTAATTTATATTTGAAAGTTTATCTTTTCTTGAAAACTAAAATCAAGCATATGAAATTTCAATCATCCATCTGTGATATTGGCTCAGCGTATTTGTTTCATGCATGTCTTCCTGTAATGAACTTCACAACTCCCACATTTTTTTGTCTATGTTCTCCATCTGCACCCCTTTGCCTCTTGCACAGGTAACCCTGTTTATCCCTCAGCCACATGAATTTAACTTGATCAGAGATATCCCGCCCTCTCTGCAGCCCCACGAGATTCTTTACTCTCCTTCCCAGTTCTGACAAAGGGTCTTTCACCCAAAACATTAACTGTTTCCTCTTCCCACAGATGGAGAGTGACCTTCTGAGTATTTCCAGCATTTTCTGTTTTTATCCTTCCAATGACAACAAACTCTCCCCAGATTTTATAATAAGTGAGATTTTCCATTGATCTGAAATAAACTGCAGGTGACCCACTGTTGAAAAGCAGGTCAGATACTTACAGTGAACTGGCCATTCACCGTTGCAATGTATATGGTGTACTGCTTCTCACTGACAGTCTCCACATTCATTGGGTTTGCTTCTTCATTTTTCCTGAGCTCTTCCAAGGCTAATCTCATTGCCAGATACTTGGACAGGTGGTCAACTGTAGCATTTCCTGTTGTCTTTATGTACCTTTTTAAACCAAACAAAGAAAAAAAATAGGAGAAATGAAATGTGCACCCTCACTACCTCAAATTCCAAATGTTAGTTATGAAAGCTAACTGTAACACTGGTTCCACTACCTTACATTTCAACCAGAGTGCCTAGTCTCGGCAACATTGAGGGCAGGTGACAATCTGATGCATGACAGTTGTGGCAGGGTTTGCAGGCACTACTTCCTACAAGGCAAAACCTAACTGGCTGCAACACTTCACTCCCCGATAAGCTCAACACCTTTTATGTGCTGTTTGAAACGGAGAGTAAAACTACAACTGTGCAAATCTCCATAGCACCCGGTGGTCCTGTGATCGTTGTCTCACAGGAAGAATTCAGAACTTCCTCCAAGAGGGCAAACCCTTACAAGTCCTCAGGCTCTGATGGTGTACCTGGCAGGTACTGAAAAACCTGAGCAGAACGAGCTGCCTCTGTGACTATCGCCTGACAGCACTCACTTCTACTGTGATGGAAGTACTTTGCGAGGTTGATTATGGCTAGAATTAACTCCTACAGCAGGTCCTGAACCCGCTGCAGTTTGCCTACCACCACAACAGGTCCACAGCGGACGCAATCTCCCTCACTCTCCGCCCAGCCTTGGACCACCTAGACAACAGCAATACCCACATCGGGCTGCTGTCCATTGGTTACAGTACAGCGATCAACACCCGTCAGCCCCTCAGTGTTAATCAACAAGCTTCAAGACCTGGACCTCTGTACTTCCCTTTGCAACTGGATCCCTGACTTCCAGATCAGGAGATCACAGTCAGTGCAGATTAGTAGTAACATCTCCTCGCAGACAATCAACACAGACTCAACTCAATGACGCACGCTTAGCAAGTTGCTCTACTTTCTACACCCTTTGCGTGGCTCGACACAGCTCAAATGCCATCTATAAATTCGCTGATGACACCACTGCTGTTGGCAAAATCTCAGATGGTGACAGGGAGGCAGACAGGAGTGAGAGAGATCAGCTGGTTGAGTGGTGTCACAACAACAACGTTGCACTCAATGTCAGCAAGACCAAGGAACTGATTGTGGACTTCGGGAACGGGAAGTCAGGAGAACACACCAGTCCTCAGTGAGGGGTCAACCATTGGAAAGAGCGAGCAGCTTCAAGTTTCTGCACACAATCATCTCAGAGGATATATTCAGGGCCTAACATATTGATGCAATCACCAAAGAGGGGCACAAGCAGCTACACTTCATTAGGAGTTTGAAGAGACTTATGTTACCAAATACTCTAGCAAATGTACTCTGGAGAGCATTCTAAATGATTTGATGTTCCAATGCAAGGATGTGCAAGAGGCTGCAGACAGTTGTAGACTCAGCATTAAGGGTACAAACCTATTAAAAGGAAAAAAGTTTTTAAAGTGTTCCGGAGACTTAAAGCACAAATTTTATTTTTACAAGAGACCCATGTACGGAGGGGGGACAGACTACGTTTTTTCAAATTTTGGAAGGGACAACAATTTCATTCGAACTCCAATGCTAAGATTCGAGGCGTCTCTATTTTTATAGACTCCTCAGTTACTTTTATACAACAGGATATTATCTCTGATCCGAATGGTAGATTTTTATTGGTTAGTGGTTTATTATTTAATAAAAAAGTAGTTTTGGTTAATGTTTATGCTCCTAATATGGATTGTCCGGAATTTTATAAATCATTGTTTGATCAGTTTCCGAATTTGAACGAGTTTTCATTGATTTGGGGCGGAGATCTTAATACCTGTTTATCTCCAGCTTTGGACCGTTCGGCTCCTTTACGGACTTTACCTAATAAATCTGCAAATTTGATTAATTTTTTCCTTTCTGATTCTGGGTCGACGGACATTTGGCGTTTTCTGCATCCTCAGGAAAAAGATTTTTCCTTCTTTTCACATGTTCATCATTCCTATTCAAGAATTGATTATTTTTTCATTGATTCTCGTCTCATTCCTTCAGTGATTAAATGTGATTATGATTCTATAACCATTTCGGATCATGCTCCACTTAAGCTTTCTATTAAAATTATGGCCAATATACCAAACAATAGACAATGGCGTTTTAATTCGCTGTTGCTTCAGGACTCGGACTTTGTTAATTTTATGAATGAACAGATTGAGCTTTTTTTTACAATTAACCATACAGAAGATATTTCGGTTAACACTCTTTGGGACACTTTTAAAGCCTATATTCGGGGTCAGATTATTTCGTATTCCGTTGCTTTGAGGAAGAAACAGAAGCAGGAGGAGATGGTAATTGTGGACAAGATTAAAGAAATTGATAAGAAATATGTTATGGCTCCTTCTGAGGAGCTATACAAACAAAGAACTGAACTTCAAATGGAACACAGTTTACTACTCTCGTCCTCGATTGTAAACCAATTAAAGAAAACAAGAAGTGATTTTTATGTTCACAGTGATAAAATTGGCAAGCTGCTGGCTAATCAATTGAAATCTAATTATGTTAAATCTCAAATCAATCAGATTTATAACCAAAATGATCGATTGATATTGGATCATGTGGGGATTAATCAAACCTTTTGTGATTTTTATTCTTCTTTATACCAATCAGAGTCTCCTCGAGATTCTAAATATATGAATGATTTTTTAGATAAGTTAGACTTCCCTCTGATTTCACAGGATATGTCTTCTTTATTAGATACTTCCATTACAATGGATGAGATTAAGAATGTTATTTTTTCTATGAATCTGGGGAAAGCTCCTGGCCCTGATGGGTTTACCGTTGAATTTTATAAATGTTTTGCTTCTTTATTGATTCCTTGGCTCTATAAGGTTTTTGAGGCTTCTTTGAAACTTGGTAAACTTCCGGAATCTTTTAATAGAGCATCAATTTCTTTAATACTAAAGAAGGATAAAGACCCTGCTCAATGTGCATCTTATAGACCAATATCTTTATTAAATGTTGATTCTAAAGTTTTTTCTAAGTTATTAGCAAATAGACTAGAAAAAGTACTTCCTTCTATTATTTCGGAAGACCAAACGGGTTTTATTAAAGGTCGTTACTCTTTTTATAATATTCGTACATTGTTAAATATCGTTTATACTCCCTCACAAAATGTTCCTGAGTGTGTTATTTCTTTAGATGCCGAGAAAGCTTTTGATAGAGTAGAATGGCCTTATTTATTTAAGGTGCTTGAAATGTTTAATTTTAGCTTGAAATTTATATCCTGGATTAAACTGTTATATTACTCCCCTGTAGCCTCGGTTCGTACTAACTCCTTAAACTCACCTTTTTTTCCTCTCTTTCGTGGTACTCGACAAGGCTGTCCTCTTAGTCCCCTATTATTTGATATTGCATTAGAACCTCTTGCAATTGCTATTCGAGAATCTTTAAATATTACTGGGATAACTCAGGGATTAAAGTCCCATAAATTATCACTCTATGCTGATGATTTACTTTTATATATTTCTAATCCTGAGAGATCCATTCCTGCTGTTTTAGAGTTATTAGCACAATTTGGTCTTTTCTCAGGTTATAAATTAAATCTTAGTAAGAGTGAACTTTTTCCGATTAATAAACATCTTCCCTTATATTATAAATTTCCATTTAAATTGATTAATAATTACTTTTCATATCTTGGGATTAAAATTACTTGTAAACATAAAGATTTATTTAAGACTAACTTTTTACCATTAATAGACCATATTACTCAACTTTCATCTAAATGGTTTCCCTTATATTTAACTTTGATTGGTCGTATTAATGCAGTTAAGATGTTTTTTTTGCCAAAATTTTTATATGTGTTTCAGGCATTACCAATTTTCGTTCCTAAATCTTTTTTTGATAAAGTTGACTCTAAAATTTCTTCATTTATTTGGCAGAACAAGAATCCGAGACTGGGTAAAATACATTTACAGAAAGCTAAGAGAGATGGAGGTTTAGCATTACCTAACTTTAGATTTTATTATTGGGCTATTAATATTCGACATATGAAATTTTGGTTACTTGACCGGGACATACTATTTATTCCTAAATGGGTAGCATTGGAATTACAATCTGTTCAGGGTTATACACTTGGTTCTATTTTAGGTTCCTCTCTTCCTTTTGATTCGAAACGTCTTAAGCAGGTCTCTAACCCGATAGTTAAATATGCTTTGCGCATTTGGTTTCAATTCAGAAAATTTTTTGATCTTAATCAATTCGGGTTAGCGATTCCTATTTTAGGTAACATATTTTTTCCTCCCTCTTTTACGGATCGCGCTTTTCAAACTTGGAAGACTAAGGGTATTTTACGGTTTTTGGATTTATTTTTAGATGGTTCCCTTATGTCTTTTGAACAATTATCTAATAAATATAACTTATCAAGAATACATTTTTTTAGATATTTACAAGTTAGAAATTTCCTAAGTACTATACTTACTTCCTTTCCAATGCTTCCTCCTATATATATTTTAGATTCGATAATTAACCTTAATCCATGTCAGAAAGGTGCATCGGCTATGATTTATAATATTATTATGAAACTTAGGAAAGCTCCATTTGATAAGATTAGGGTAGATTGGGAACAGGAATTGGGGCTTACCATTTCTGTGGATGATTGGGGGCAGATTTTACAATTAGTTAATACTTCCTCTATTTGTGCTAAACATTCCCTAATTCAATTTAAAGTGGTTCATAGAGCACATATGTCCAAAGATAAGTTAGCGCGTTTTTACTCGCATATTAATCCTTTCTGTGATAGATGTTCGGGGCAGATAGCCTCTTTAACTCATATGTTTTGGTCTTGCCCTACTTTGGAAACTTTTTGGAGAGATATTTTCAATATTATTTCTAAGGTATTAAATATAGATATCTCTCCTCACCCTATTACTGCTATCTTTGGACTACCTAAAATTTCTAGTAATCTTTCCCCTTCAGCCCGTAGAATGATTGCATTTCTTACTTTAATGGCGAAAAGATGTATTTTACAACATTGGAAAGAGCTTAATGCTCCAACTACCTTTTTTTGGTTTTCTCAGACGATTTTATGTTTGAATCTGGAGAAAATTAGAAGTAACCTTTATGATTCTTCATTTAAATTTGAACAGATTTGGGGACCTTTTATTCGATATTTTCATTTAATGTAATATTTACCCTTCTTGTTTTTTCTTCACTGTTTTAATGGAGGTCGGGATTGAGGACGTGATTTTAAGTTTAACTCTGTTTGGTTTCAAGTTAGCCCATTGCTTTGCTTTGCTTTTAGTTAGTTGCACGGTGGGTTTTTTTTTTGGGGTTTTTTTTTCTTTTTTTTTCCATTGATATATATAAAATTTAGTATACTATTATGTTATCTTGGTTTCTTATGCTTAAATTACATTGTTTGTAGTATTTTCTTTTTGGTATTGTTATCTTTTGGAATTTTATTATACTTTAACATTGTATTAATGTTTATATGGCTTACCTTTTTTGTATACTTACTCAATAAAAAGATTTAAAAAGAAAGAAAGAAAAAGGGTACAAACCTCCGCACCGACTTTAAAAGGTGGTGTCTCGGAAGGCAGCATCCATCATTAATGGCCCTTACCATGTAGGACATATCCTCTTCTCATTACAACCATCAAGGAGGTGGTACAGGAGCCTGAAGATCCACACTGTACTGTTTAGGAGCAGCTTCTTCCCATCCACCACCAGATTTCTGAATGTTCCATGAACCCAAGAACACTGCCTCACTTATTTTGCCTTATTCATTTTGTTTTATTCTAAGTTACAGTAACTTTTTTTTATGTCTTGAACTGTACCACAGCCAAACAGCAAAGTTCATGACATGTTAGAATGTTAGCTGGGTTTCAGCACCTAAGTTACAGAGAAAGGTTGAACAAGTTGGGTCTTTATTCTTTGCAGCGTAGAAGGGCGAGGGTGGGCTTAATAGAGGTAATTGAAATTATGAGGGGGATAGATAGAGTTGACGTGGATAGGCTTTTTCCATTGACAGTAGGGGAGATTCAAACAAGAGGACATGAGTTGAGAGTTAGGGGGCAAAAGTTTAGGGGTAACATGAGGGGGAACTTCTTTACTCAGAGAATGGTAGCTGTGTGGAACGAACTTCCAGCAGAAGTGGTAGAGGCAGGTTCGATATTGTCATTTAAAGTAAAATTGGACAGCTATATGGACAGGAAAGGAATGGAGGGTTATGGGCTGAGTGCAGGTCGGTGGGACTAGGTGAGAGTAAGAGTTCGGCACGGACTAGAAGGGCCAAGGTGGCCTGTTTCCGTGCTGTAATTGTTATATGGTTATATGTACACTCAGAGGCCACTTCATAAAGTGCAGGAGATATCAGACTCAGAATCAGGTGTAATATCACCAGCATGTCGTGAAATGTGTCGTTACGTGGCAGCCGTACATTGCAATACATAATAATAAAAACTGAATTAAAGTAAATATATTTAAAAAGTTAAATTAAATAAATAGTGCAAAAAGAGGGAAAAAGTAAGTAGTGAGGTAGTGTTCTTGGGTCCAATGTCCATTCAGAAATCTGATGGCAGAGGGGAAGAAGCTATTCCTGAATCACTGAATGTGTGCCTTCAGGCTCCTGTACCTCCTCCCTGATAGCATGTCCTGGGTAATGGGGGTCCTTACTGATGGATGCCATCTATCTGAGGTATTATTCCTTGAAGATATCCTGGATGCTGAGGAGGCTGGTACCCAGCTAACTGAGTTCACAACTTCCTGCAGCTCACTTCGATGCTGTGCAGTGTCCCACCCCCAATCCCAGACGGTGATGCAGCCGGTTAAAATGCTCTTTGTGATACATCTGTAGAAATTTGCGAGCGTCTTTGATGACATACCAAATCTCCTCAAACTCCTGACGATAAAAGCTGCCGTCGTGCCTTCATTGCAACCCGTGATACCTAATGAAGTGGCCACTGAGTGTATCAGCGATTAATAAACCTGATTCTGATTGGCTGTGGCCATCACTGGTCAAACATGAGCTTAAAAAATGGTGCAACAACTTTGGAAATAGAAACACAAGCTATGCTTAGGGTACTGAAAAATCATGACTACTGCAATGCAGGTTGTGTCATAATTGCACTGAGCAGGGTTGCTGAAATGCTAATTCTAATACAGATCAAATTCACAGGGAGCTCTTCTGTGTGAGCCAAATGACAACCAGGTAAGTTACTGTCTACTAGTGACGAAGAGGTTTATTCCCTGGTCCCTGCTTGACAATCTCAGATATGTAGGGCAAGGACAAGAATGGTTTCAGCTGTAGGTCCCCATCTAAAAACTCCATTTTAGACTCAGATACTGACAACTTGGTTGGACTCAGTATTAGCAAACTAGGGTGTCAGAAAAACCTAGGCCTGGCACTACTCCGAAACCCTGAAATTGGAAGCCTGAGAAATGGACTTTTTCTGGCCCTAATTGACCTTGATCAGAGAATTTGAGTCAAAGCTGTTATCACTTTCTTTGATGAAAGCAACTAATTCATGTTATGATCAAGGGAATGAGAAGCACTGGGAACAGATAGCACAAAATATGATTTAGTGGCTATTACAGAAAACTGGTTGCAAGGTGGAGATGACTGGGAATTAAATATCCAAGGGTATCAGGTAATACGGAAAGATAGGCAGGAAGGCAAAGGAGGTGAGGTGGCGCTCTTAATTAAGGATGAGATCAAGACGATTGTGAGAGATGATATAAAATCTACGGAGCAGAATGTTGAGTCCATCTGGGTAGAGATTAAGAATAGTAAAGGGGAAAAAAAATCACTGGTAGGAGTTGTCTATAGGGCACCTAATAAAACTATTGCAGTGGCAGAGGCGATTAACCAAGAAATAACTGAGGCTTGTAAGAACGGAACGGCAGTTGTCATAGGGGATTTCAACTTCCACGTAGATTGGGTGAATCAGGTTGGTCAAGGAAGTTTGAAGGAGGACTTCATAGAATGCATCCGTGATGGCTTTCCTGAGAGGCATTTTAGTGACCCGACAAGGGAAAATGACACCTTAGATCTAGTCCTGTGCAATGTGACAGGTAAGATTAATGATCTTGTAGTCAGGGATCCTCTTGGAAAGGGTGATCACAGTATGATTGAATTTCGCATACAGATGGAGGATGAAATAGTTAGATCTAAAACTAGTGTATTATGCTTCAACAAGGGAGACTACAACAGGAGGAGGGAGGAATTGGCTAATGTGGCCTGGTCCTGATGGGATGCATCCCAAGGTGCTGAGGGAATTGGCGGAGGTTATAGTGGACGTGTTGGTAATCACTTACCCCAAAATTCTCTAGACTCTGGGCAGGTCCCAGCAGATTGGAAGACAGCAAACGTCACGTCACTTTTTAGAAAAGGATGTAGGCAAAAGACGGGCACCTATAGGCCAGTTGGCTTAACATCTGTAGTCGGGAAAATGCTTGAAGCCGTCAGTAAGGAAGAAATAGCAAAACGTTTAGAAAGGAGTGGTTCCATTAGACAGATGCAGCATGGATTCAGAAAGGGCAGGTCCTGTTTGACAAACTAACTGGAGTTCTTTGAGGACATAATGAATGCAGTGGATACAGGGGAACAGGTGGATGTCGTATACTTGGATTTCCAAAAGGCGTTCAATAAGGTGCCGCACAAGAGACCTACAAATAAAATACAGATGCATGGAGACAGAAGAAGTGTATTGGCATGGATAGTGGATTAGTTAACCAATAGAAGGTATAAATGGGTGTTTCTCCAGTTGGCAGTCGGTGTTGAGTGGCGTGCTACAGGGTCGGTGCTGGGCCTGCAGCTGTTTATCATTTACGTTGATGATTTGGAAGAGGGGACTGAGTGTAACGTAGCAAAATTTGCCGATGACACTAAACTGAGTGGAAAAGCAAATTGTACAGAGGATGTGGAGAGTCTGCAGAGGGATATAGATAGGTTGAGTGAGTGGGCCAAAGTCTGGCAGATGGAATACAACGTTGGTAAATGCGAGATCATCCACTTTGGAAGGAATAATAGAAGAGCAGATTATTATTTAAATGGTGAAAGATTGCAGTATGCTGTTGTGCAGAGGGACTTGGGAGTGCTTGTGCATGAATCGCAAAACGTTGGCTTGCAGGTGCAACAGGTTATTAAGGCAAACAGAATGTTGGCCTTCATTGCTGGAGGGATTGAATTCAAGAGCAGGGAGGTCATGCTGCAAATATACAGGGTACTGGTGAGGCCGCACCTGGAGTATTGTGTGCAGATCTGGTCTCCAGACTTTGGAGGCACTGCAGAGGAGGTTCACCAGGTTGATTCCAGGGATAAAGGGGTTAATTTATGAGGAGAGATTGAGTCGTCTGGGACTATACTCTCTGGAATTCAGAAGAGTGAGAGGGGATCTTATAGAAACATACAAGATTTTCAAAGGGATAGATAAGGTAGAAGTAGGAAAGTTGTTTCCATTGGTAGGTGAGACTAGAACTAGGGGACATTGCCTCAAGATTCAGGGGAGAAGATTTAAGACGGAGATGAGGAGAAACTGTTTTTCCCAGAGAGTGGTGAATCTGTGGAATTCTCTGTTCAGGGAAGCAGTTGAGGCTTCTTCACTAAATATATGTAAGATACAGTTAGATAGGTTTTTACATAGTAAGGGAATTAAGGGTTATGGGGAAAAGGCAGGTAGATGGAGCTGAGTTTATGGAGAGATCAGCCATGATCTTATTGAATGGTGGGGCAGGCTCAATGGGCCAGATGGCCTACTCCTGCTCCTATTTCTAATGTTATGTTAAAATCAGATCAGCCATGATCTTACAGAATGTCAGAATAGATCCAGAGTTGATGGGTGTATTCCTGCTTCCTTACATGTTTGTATGGTATAATTCCTGAGATACAAACTCATCGGTTACATACTGGGGCAGGTGACGGTAAGAATAGGATGCTCTGGCGGATGAACACGTGGCTGAGGAACTGGTGAAGGGGGCAGGGTTTCAGATTTCAGGATCATTGGGACCTCTTCTGGGGCAGGTGGGGCCTGTACAAGAGAGATGGGTTACACCTGAACTACAAGGGGAACAATATCCTTACAGGGAGGTTTGTTAGTGTTTTTGGGGAGGGTTTAAACTAGGTTTGCAGGGGGATGGGAACCAGACTGCCAGAGCAGATAGTGGAGCGGGGGTGAAAATAAATGTTAAAAGTTCATGCAAAGTCACAAATAGAAGGGTTGTGTGTGGTGGTAATAATCTTCTGAGGTGTATATTTCAATGCAAGGAGTATTGTGGGGAAGGCTGACGAGCTGAGGGCGTGGATTGACACATGGAATTACGTCATTATAGCCATTAGTGAAACTTGGCTACAGGAGGGGCAGGACTGGCAGCTTAATGTTCCAGGTGCCGATGTTTCAGATGTAATAGAGGCAGAGGAATGAAGGGTAGGTGGCATTGCTAGTCAGGGAAAATATTACAGCAGTGCTCAGGCAGGACAGATTAGAGGGCTTGTCTACCAAGGCTATATGGGTGGAGCTGAGAAACAGGGAAGGTATGGCCACATTAGTGGGGTTGTATTATAGACCACCCAATAGACAGCGTGAATTGGAGGAGCAAATCTGCAGAGAGATAGCAGACAACTGCAGGAAACATAAAGTTGTGATAGTAGGGGATTTTAATTTTCCACATATTGATTGGGATTCCCATACTGTTAATGGTCTAGACGGGTTAGAGTTTGTAAAATATGTTCAGGAAAGTTTTCTAAATCTATATATAGAGGCACCAGCTAGAGAGAATGCAATATTAGATCTCCTATTAGGAAACGAGTTAAGGCAGGTGACGGAAGTGTGTGTAGGGGAACATTTTGGTTCCAGTGATCATAACACCATCAGTTTCAACTTGATCATGGATAAAGATAAATCTGGTCCTTGGGTTGCGGTTCTAAACTGGAAAAAGGCCAAATTTGAAGAAATGAGAAAGGATCTAAAAAGCATGGATTGGGACAGGTTGTTCTCTGGCAAGGATGTGATTGGTAAGTGTGAGGCCTTCAAAGGAGAAATTTTGAGAGTGCAGAGTTTGTATGTTCCTGTCAGGATTAATGACAAAGTGAATAAGAATAAGGAACCTTGGTCCTCAAGGGATATTGGAACTCTGATAAAGAAGAAGAGAGAGATGTATGACATGTATAGGAAACAGGGAGCAAATAAGGTGCTTGAGTATAAAAAGTGCAAAAAAATACTTAAAGAAATCAGGAAGGTTAAAAGGCATGAGGTTGCTTTGGCAGTCAAGGTGAAGGATAATACAAAGAGCTTCTACAGGTATATTAAGAGCAAAAGGATAGTAAGGGATAAAATTGGTCCTCTTGAAGATCAGAGTGGTCGGCTATGTATGGAACCAAAAGAAATGGGGGAGATCTTAAACAGTTTTTTTTTGCATCTGTATTTACTAAGGAAACTGGCATGGAGTCAATGGAAATAAGGCAAACAAGTAGTGAGGTCATGGAACCTATACAGATTGAGGAGGAGGAGGAGGAGGAGGTGCTTGCTATCTTGAGGCAAATCAGAGTAGATAAATCCCCAGGACCTGACAGGGTGTTCCCTTGGACCTTGAAGGAGACTAGTGTTGAAATTGCAGGGGCCCTGGCAGATACATTTAAAATGTCGGTATCTATGGGTGAGGTGCCAGAGGATTGGAGAATAGCTCATGTTGTTCTGTTGTTTAAAAAAGGCTCTAAAACTAATCCGGGAAATTACAGGCCGGTAAGTTTGACGTCGGTAGTAGGTAAATTATTGGAAGGAGTACTAACAGATAGGATCTACAAGTATTTGGATAGACAGGGACTTATTAGGAAGAGTCAACATGGCTTTGTGCGTGGTAGGTCATGTTTGACCAATCTATTAGAGTTTTTCAAGGAGGTTACCAGGAAAGTGGATGAAGGGAAGGCAATGGATGTTGTCCACATGGATTTCAGTAAGGCCTTTGACAAGGTCCCGCATGGGAGGTTAGTTAGGAAGATTCCGTCGTTAGGTATACATGGAGAGGTAGTAAATTGGATTAGACACTGGCTCAATGGAAGAAGCCAGAGAGTGGTAGTGGAGGATTGCTTCTCTGAGTGGAGGCCTGTGACTAGTGATGTGCCACAGGGATCAGTGCTGGGTCCATTGTTATTTGTCATCTATATCAATGATCTGGATGATAATGTGGTAGATTGGATCAGCAAATTTGCTGATAATACAAAGATTGGAAGTGTAGTGGACAGTGAGGAAGGTTTTCAAAGCTTTGCGGAGGGATTTGGACCACCTGGAAAAATGGACTGAAAGATGGCAGATGGAGTTTAATACAGACAAGTGCGAGGCATTGCACTTTGGAAGGACAAACCAAGGTAGAACATACAAGGTAAATGGTAGGGGACTGAGGAGTGCAGTAGAACAGAGGGATCTGGGAATACAGATACAAAATTCCCTAAAAGTGGCGTCACAGGTAGATAGGGTCGTAAAGAGCGCTTTTCGTACATTGGCCTTTATAAATCAAAGTATTGAGTATAAGAGTAGGAATGTTATGGTGAGGTTGTATAAGGCATTGGTGAGGCCAAATTTGGAGTATTGTGTGCAGTTTTGGTCACCAAATTACAGGAAGGATATTAATAAGGTTGAAAGAGTGCAGAGAAGGTTTACAAGGAAGGCAGAAAATAAGAGTGACCGTCGCTGGCATAAAAGTTGCTGGTGAACGCAGCAGGCCAGGCAGCATCTCTAGGAAGAGGTACAGTCGACGTCTCGGGCCAAGATTCTTCGTCAGGACTAACTGAAAGAAGAGTTAGTAAGAGATCTCGTAAGGGTCTCAGCCCGAAACGTCGACTGTACCTCTTCCTAGAGATGCTGCCTGGCCTGTTGCGTTCACCAGAAATTTTTATGTGTGTTACTTGAAATTCCAGCATCAGTAGATTTCCTCGTGTGACCATAATTGGAGTGGGTTTACCAGATCTACGTAGTTAGCAGTCTTTTACTAGTGCATGGAGAAATTAGTTTGGTGAAACTGCTTACCGTTTTCTGGACACCGGTGTACGGCCCACAATCCTCTGAACACCAACCGTGACCTGCCTTGGTTAAAGCAGAAAACCATTTAGAGTCATAGTAAATGGTGGCTCATAACTGTTTGTATATTATTTGTATTCACGGTTGCTTCTGCTAAATAGAAATATCAGCATCATGAAACACTCAGAATGCAGCATCACCATCTTCAGGCACAGTTCTATCTTTTTCAAAACTATGATAAGCTTGTCTACAATATTGCACTTTTCATTTCTCTACTACTTCAAGTTTTCTTCCAATTTCTATTTCCTGCGATCACTGACCCCACTGGAGGAAGATACCTCCCAGTAACAGCCCCAGAATTAGACTGCCCTGCATCTCAATGGATGGTAGAACAAATGATCATCATACTACCAAAAGCAAATCTCAAATTTATCCACAGATATCACTTCCAGTGATAGTTAGCAAGAGAGGAAACCATGTCCTTGCCTCAGAAAAATCCAAGTTTATTGTCTCAGCCCTTGCCCTGGCTGGAATATTAAAAACAAATAAAGCAGAGATCAACACAACGACACCTTGTCTTGAAGTAGACGTATTATATCAGTTTGAGAAGATTATGAGGATCACCCAGAATTGCAGGAAATTGATTCAGAGGAACAAGTTCAGATTCTACCCTGTTTGTATAAGAAGCTTCAGCAATTAAAATAAAAGGTTAGTGTTAGCCAATCCCATGTGGTTAACTAACATCTTTTAATTCAGGTAAGATTGGCAGATTTCATTTCTCAGCGTTAGATTTGATTCTAGTTGACCTTGGACAGCCTCCTCGTTTTAAAGGAAATTTATGATGTACAAAAAATGCCGACATTGACAGCAATGTCCACATCCCATAAATAAATAAAAAGTAAAATTGTTCACAACCTCTCCACCTATGAATTTTAACTATCTTATCAAATTGTCATACCACTTAAGGTTTATCTATTTAGATAATAAAAAGTCTCTGCATGTCCATAAATTTTAAATCTGTGAATTCCCAATGACTATTATTCCACATTAGAACTCTTAAAAATCACTCTCAACTTCATCTTGTTGCCCAAATTCACCATCCCACTTGGGTTACTCTGCAAACTCTACATAAATATTTGAAGTTTTTCATATTTAATTTATTTTTAAAAACTGCAGCTGTTTTTGCAGTGGACAACAAACCTCCAATAATAGTATTTCAGAATATTAGTGTTTCTTTTTCCAATAGTGACCAACCACATACGTACTTCTAGAAATTTGTTTTCAATGTCATATTCTGTTTCTTTTTTTTTCAAATATCTGAATTAATACGAGACCCTGGAGACTGCCTCCATCGTCATCGGTGACTTTCATAGAGCGTCACTGACTAAAGTCTCTCCAAAGTTTTGTCAACACATTCAGGTGAGCACACGAGGAGATAGGATACTTGACCACTGCTACTCTCTCTTCCACAACGCTTAAAAAGCGCTCTTTCGCCTGCCACTTGGTAAGTCAGATCACCCCTCCGAGGTGAGGCTGCTGCCGATGTACAGGTAGAAGCTGAAACAAGAGGCGGCCATAGTTAAAACCATCCACTGTTGGTCCGACTAATCGGTCTCCATGCTACAGAACTGCTCGAATGACGTCAACTGGAATGTCTTCCATGATGAGGATGTTTCCATGTTCACAATGGGGTCACTAGTTTCAACTACAAGTGTATTGAGGATGTTGTCACCCAGAAATTGGTCAGGGTCTACCCAAACCAGAAACCCCGAATCAACAGTTCTGTGCAAGCAGCACTTACTGCGTGACACAGAGCTTACGTTGTCGGTAACCAACAGGAGCTCAAGAAATGAGCAAAGTCATCAAGGCAGCGAAATGACAATTACAGGGACAAGATCCAGACCCAACTCTCCACCAACAACATACGCAGCTTTTTGTGGCAAGGTCTGCACACCATTGCAAACTTCAAAGTTAAATGCAGTGGAATTTCCAACATCGATGCCTCTCTCCCAGACGAGCTAAATCTGTTTTTTTTTCTTTTTAAAAACGCTCGATTCAATGTTGCTAACACTGAGCCCGAGGAGACCTGCAGCTGATGCGACCTGCACCTTGGTCATCTCTGAAGGTGAAGTACTCAGGTGTTTCCAATGAGTGGACAGTCGCAAGGCTGTGGGACCGGACAGCATCCCAGGGTGGGGCTGATCAAGGACTACATCTGCAGCTTGCTACCACCCACAGTGGACCCCCTACAATTCGCCTACCGACACAACTGATTGATAGATGACCCAATAGCCACAGCTCTACACACCTGGAGAAGTGGGATGCTTATGTGAGAATGCTGTTCTTGGACTACAGTTCAGCATTCAACACATAATTCCATCCAGGTTCGACAGGAAGTTCAGAGACTTTGGCCTTGACCCTGCCTTGGGCAGCTGGACCCTGGACTTCCTGTCAGATCGCCAGCAGATAGTATGAGTGGGCTCCCTCACCTCCACCCCTCTGCCTCTCAACACAGGAACCCCTCAGGACCGTGTACTAAGCCCCCTCCTTTACTCTCTATATACCCATGACTGCGTCGCCACCCAATCTGGTTAGCTCCAATCTGCTAATTAAATTTGCTGACACTATACTGATTGGTCTAATCTCAAATAATAAGAGGCAGCCTACAGAGAAGAATTCATCACCCTGACGCAGTGGTGTCAGGAAAACAACCTCTCCCTCAAAAACAAAGGAGCTGGTTGTGGATTACAGAAGGAATGGAGATGGGCTAGCCCCTTTTGACATTCATGGATCTGGGGTTGAGAGGGTGAACAGCTTTAAGTTCCTCGGCATAAACATCACTGAGGATCTCATGTGGTCTGTACAAACCGGCTGTGTGGTGAAAAAGGCACAACAGCGCCTCTTTCACCTCAGACAGTTGAAGAAGTTTGGTATGGCCCCCCAGATCCCAAGAACTTTCTACAGGGGTACAATTGAGAGCATCCTGACTGGCTGCATCACTGCCTGGTTTGGGAACTGTACCTCCCTTAATCACAGGACTCTGCAGAGAGTGGTGCGGACAGCCCAGCGCATCTGTAGCTGTGAAGTTCCCATTATTCAGGACATTTACAAAGACCGGTGTGTAAAAAGGACCCAAAGTATCATTGGGGTCACCCCAATCACCATCTATTCCAGCTGCTACCATCTGGGAAACGGTACCGCAGCATGAAGGCCAGGACCAACAGGCTCCGGGACAGCTGCTTCCACCAGGCCGTCAGACTGATGAACTCATAACTGTATTTCTAGGTTATATTGTCTATCTTGTTGCACATACTATTTATTATAAATTACTATAATTGCACATTTAAACAGAGATGTAACGTAAAGATTTTTATTCATGTATATCAAGGATGTCAGTTATAAAGCCAATTCAATCCAATGAAATGCAACAATCCCTTTTCTATACATACCTGGTCTGTGTTGTTTCATCTTTCTCCATCAGCGTAGGATGAGGCCTGAAGACCAGTTCGATTTCATTAGTTCCATCGGTTACTGGATCAGGATCCCCTGTTCCATTCTCATTCGTGGTGTCAAGATCAGGCCCCGAATCATCTGACGTTTTTGCACGTTTCTGACTAGGTCCAGCCTCCTGGTTACTATGAGTGGAGGCATTACTGCAGTGTGAACTGTCCCCGTTATCTTCTGCCCCACTGCCGTTCTCAGCCTGGTGCTTTCTTACCCTCTGCGCTCTGTACCAGACAGACAAAAATTTTGCACACTGGTATTGAAGTGGGTGCTCACCAAGAACTCATGGGCAAACATCTTTGATTCACTGAGATTACTTCATTACAAAGTGCAAAATAGTTCAAGTAGTTCTGTTGTTCTTCTGATGGTTTAATTTGCAGAATAATCATTACTTTTCCAAGACAGATTGAAATTTTAAACATTCATATGAACTGTTGACAAACCAAAGCTAGAAGGTTTGTAAGCCACATGGTTACTACTGCAATGCTGATGCGTTTTTAATACAATGAAGCTCAGGCACACAGGTCTGTAAAACTGGACATTATTCTTACTCACAAAAGCAATTTAAAGGGCTTCAAAACTCAAAAGAAGGCGGCATTTGCCCTGAGAGGGAGAGACTGTCTTCACACTCTTAGGCAAGTATGAAAATAATATGACATTTGAATTGACTCTCCATTTCAATAAAGTGATCAAACTTCACAGTACTCACAAGTTAATCTAGAACAGAAATCAATTTATGTGACAAAAGAGCCAAGTATCAAAATAATACAATGCACATGACTTAGACTTGACCGAGTCAAAGGTTTGCACTTCTGGCCTTAGTACAAAAATCTTTCAACAGGCATTCAAGGCCAAGCCCTCTAGAAACAAATGCTGCATTATCAGTTGTGCCATCCATTAATAAAGTTGATGCTATTTAATGAATTTTTTTTGAGTAAATAACTTGGAGGCGATATTTATTTATTTACTTTTGAGGTACAGAGCAGAATCAGCCCATCTGGCCCTTCGAGCCGAGTCACCTAGCAATCTCAAATTTAATCCCAGTCTAAGAACAGGATAATTTACAATGACCAATTAACCTACCAACTGGTAGGTCTTTGGACGGTGGGAGGAAACCGGAGCACCCAGAGGAAACCCATATGGTCACGGGGAGAATGTACAAACTTCTTTAAGGCAGCAGCAGGAATTGAATCCAGGTACTATAAAGCGTTGTGCTAACCACTACAATACCATGCTGCAAACATGTAATATAGTCACAGATTTTCTTTTTGGTAAGGTGTTTGGCAAAGTCCTGCAGGGAAATGAATAAAAGAGAGCCCATGGGCACAGAATGGGTGACCAGTAATGCAATGGTTAGCATGACAATATTAGAGTTCAGAGTTCAATTCAGGTGCCGTTCTGTAAGGAGTCTCTGTTGGTCCTCCCTGTGGAATGTGTGGGTTTTCTCCAGGTCCTCCAGTTTCTTCCTACAGTCTAAATTCGTAGCAGGTAGGTTAACTGGTCACTGTGAGTTGTCCCGTGTTCAGGTCAGGGTTAGACCAGGGTCGTCGGGGGGGGAGGAGGGGTTGGTGGGTGGCGTGGCTCGAAGGGCAGGAAAGGTCCTACTCTGCACTGTATCACTAAATAAATAAAAATGTATCACTGAGTCCAGCAGAGTCACTCAGCAAATAGTCTCCTATGTCGCAAGTTCCAATGATTATATTTGAAAGCAAGGCCAATCAATCCTTACCCTCCCCTAAACTCATCTGGTGCACTGAACCATACTTAGGCCTTAACCGACACCACCAAACCACACAAGTGCATCATTTACTTTATCAACAGAAACAGAGTTTTCTGTATGCAAGTTGGCAGCAGTGATTGTCAAAATTAAAATAAAGACAAAGTAAAGTATTTTGTTGATATACAGGTAGTACTTTGGGATATACTGAAATTATGAAATGCTTGACATCAGTCTTAATTTACTGTTTCCAGCTTGTTAATCAATCAATTTCGTTGTTCATGCTCTGATTTAAAGATTCTCCCCTCCATTCCCCTCCCATCCCTCAGATGTCACTTCATTCTTTAATGCATGATTCTGTTCTGTCATAAGAACATAAGAAATAGGAGCAGGAGTCGGCCACCTGGCCCGTCAAGCCTGCTCCGCCATTCAGTAAGATCATGGATGATCTGGCCATGGACTCATCTCCACCCGTCAGCCTTTTCCCCATAGCCCTTAATTTGCCTGTAATTTTTTTCTGCATTATTTAACCATCATCACTTCAACTTCCATCATTGCTAGCATCAAAAGCTGTACACAGGAAATCAGCAGGTTGTAATCCAAGTTTTCTTGTAAGCATTCTCCTACAAGTACGATACCGGTTCAATGTTCTCCTTTCCTAGATTGTTTAAGAGAAGGGGTATTACTGACTAATTTCCATGTGGCATACTTCAAAACAGCGACAGGGTATTGCCAAAGAATTTCATCATTGATCAGAAGGTGGTAAAAATGAAATCAGGATATGCTTCAAGATATAAAAATGGAGCGCTTCTTCTCTCCTGCAGAAAATTATTCAACAGTAATTACCTTTTACATTAACAAAAACAGTGGTAAAGACACACAAAAGACACCGTTTGTCCATTTACAAATATAAAATTGTTGCAGCTTTAAGCAGCATAATATGGAAACTTAAGTCTGTGTTTCTAATACAACACTGTTGGAAGGCCTGATAACTCTGAAATGTCAGTTTTCCAAATGAAGGGAGCTTGGGGAAAACAATCAAAAATAATCTTCACCATAAAACCAAATAGTTGCCTCATGGGGCAAGTTCTTTTCATTGCTGCATTTAGATGGTGTGCAATCTTTTACTAACTTTTCATTTAATCCAGGTCAATCAATCCTATTTTGCAATTACCTCATTTGATGGACGTTAGGGACTGTGCACAGACTGCTGGTGTTTTCAATTCTTGGCAACAATACTGCAGTGGCATTGGTCACCAGGCACGTTTGTCAGGTTTAGCTTCTGACAACGCAATTTTCCTACAGTTTCCAAAAAAAATACAGCCAATGTGATTGTTGCAGGGAGTTTCTTTGAAACTCCCATATTAAGTTTGTTCCTGCTTCTCATTTATAGAAAACAATTTCCAATAATGGTAGAACTATAAAACAAAAAAATAATGAAGGCTAGAAATGCTGCAAAATATCTTTCCTCCCCATGTTTTATTTTATTGATGTACACACAGTCATAAAGTTCTTTTTATTTATCAATGCCAATCAGATGTACTGTCTTAAGTAACAAGTAAATAATTTACTTAACAGGAACTTGCTGATGGGTATTAAATAACCCAAAGCATTCTCATATAATCAATGCTGCTCAATATTGACTTAAGTACACTTTCTATTGTGTGGGAAACAATGAGTCCAATTGAAACAGTGTAGGAATTAACCAGGTAATTAATATTAATTAAGATTTAGTTGTAATAAGTAACTGAACACCAAAGCTATACATTTAAAACTCCAAGTATGCAAGTTTAGAGAGTCCTACTGAGGTCAAAGGAAGGTGCTGCAGTTTCATATTAATATTTAATTTCAGTTGCTGAATACTTTGGATGTTTTTTAAATAAGGGCTCACCTTTGGAATCCAAACTTGAGCAGATAAGGTATATGACTAACGTTTTAGTAAAAGCAAGTAAAAGATAAAGCATTTCTGTGAGAGAAGATCTAGATTATTTAGCCTTTGGTTGCGTTTTGAAAATCAAGACCATACCTGATCTGCAACTCTTGGCTATTGGGACTGTATTGGTTCCCTTCCTGCTTACCCTGTATACCTCAGATTTTAGGTACAACACTGAGTCATGTCATCTGCAGAAATTCTCTGATGACTCAGCAGTAGTTGGGTGTGTAAAGGGAGGATGGGAAGATGAGTACAGGGCCCTGGTGGAGGAGTTTGTCAAATGGTGCAAGCTGAACCATCTGCAGCTCAACATCAGTAAGACAAAGGAGATGGTGATGGACAACAGCAACTCAAATAACCGCACGTTACAAAAGTGGTGTGCAGAAGAGCATCTCTGAACGCACAACTCATCAGACCTTGCAGTTGATGAGTTACAGTAGCTGAAGATAAGGAACATGTACTCAGTGACCACTTGATAAGTACAGGAGGTACAAATAAAGTGACCAATGGGCACATGTTTGCCGGAGTCTTTGTATTGCAATTCATTGTTCACTCAATTTTTCTTTTCTTCATAACGCTTTTGCAAAAAAAAACTTGATGGTTTAAATATGCTCCTACAGGCAAACATTATGCTCATTAATATATTTGTCTTTTAGTCTGAATTATTTAATTATAAAGTTTGAGAGAAGATTCATTTGTCTCATGGTCACTGTCTTCTTGATGCCCTTTGACTCCACTCCCCACCTCACTGTTTCTTTGCTCCTCCTCTCCACAAGTTCTCAGTTACTCTATTTCTCCTTTCCAGAATCTATTCCTTTGTACTTTTCTCTATCCTTTGACTCTTGCTGAACATGCCAACTGGAGAATAATTCAAGAAATAAAAATATAATTTGTTCCTTTGCATGTTTTAAGCAGCTCATCAGTGAAAATCCCCAGTTGAATTTTGAAAGCCACAACATGATTGGGAACAGCAAACACAACCCATATTCTTACCATGCCAATTAAAAAACCATAAGACATAGGAGCAGAATTAGGGCACTTGGCCCATCGAGCCTGCTCCACCATTCAATCATGGCTGATCCTTTTATCCCGCACCCTCCACCCCTCAAGCTCCACTCCCCTGCCTTCTCCCCGATCAATATCCAATCAATAACCTATTGAGCTCTGCCTTAAATATACCCAGTGATCTGGCCTTCACAGCTGCCTGAATTCCACAAATTCACCACCCTCTGGCTAAAGAAATTTCTCTGCATCTCTGTTTTAAATGGACGTCCCTCTATCTTGAGGCTGTGCCCTCTTGTCACAGACTCCCCACCATGGGAAACATCCTTTCACATCTACTCTGTCTAGGCTTTTCAACATTTGAAAGGTTTCAACCAGATCCCCCCTCATCCTTCTAATTTCCAGCGAGTACAGATCCAGAGCTATCAAACGTTCCTTGTATGATAACCTTTTCATTCCTGGAATTCCTGTGAACCTCCTCTGGACTCTCTCCAATGCCAGCACACCTTTTCTTAGATGAGGAGCCCAGAACTGTTCAGAATACTCAAGGTGAGGCCTCACCAGGCCTTATAAAGCCTCAGCATCACATCCTTGCTCTCGTATTCCAGACCTCATGAAATGAATGCAGCCTCTGTGCATACTCCTCATTTGTTGGGTGGAGGAGTGTCACCGAGTCAATTTGGTACAGAAACGTGCCCACCACCCCACCTTTCTGGGAGGTGTCGCATCTCCTCTTCTATAAAAATCCATTAGAAACCTGCTGCATCTCCTTTCTACAGCTATAAATTCATGGGCAATTCACTGGTATTTATCAAGTAAGGAAGGTAGCATAATTACCTATTAAGTGCCTGCATTTTGAGTCCTTCTTCAATGCTGTGGCTCAGAGCCTGCTGGTTGTGGTGCTTGCTGATGCGAGCCAGCACCCTTTCTTGGTGGGCCTCATACTCATCTCGACTGGGATAGATTTTGCTGATTAAAGCATCAAAGTTTGGATCTGGCCGCAGCGATCTCTTGGAGACCAGTTTTTTCCTGCAGGTCGGGCACTCTTTGTTCCTTATTTTAAAAAAAAAGTTGGAATTATTCAGTATGAGTAGATAAATTAAAATAAAACAGTCAGACTAGAATCATAATTAACAGATACTTTCTCGTGCACAGTTGTGGGCAGGGTGTGTGAGGCTCTTAGCATTCATGGGTGGCTAGATCAGGCGGTACCTCGGGGCACT